>NC_065543.1:40146526-40492776 GCF_932294415.1 Quercus robur
GTCAAACAATGTTTCAGCGCTGAGGATGCTTTTGCTATTCTGGGTATACCGCTAAGCTTGACGGGTAGACATGATAAACTAGTTTGGGCTGCTAATAAGTCTGGAAAATTTTCAGTTAAGTCGGCATACGCTTTAGCGTATGAGGAAAAGCTTGAACAAAACAGGGGAGATTGCTCAAACGCCTCAATGTGCAAACGGGTGTGGCGAAGTATTTGGCAGTTGAAACTCCCCCACAAGCTGAGGCATTTCGCGTGGAAAGCTAGCCAGAACATACTAGCTATTAAGGACAATCTCATACGAAGGAAAATCACAGAGGATGCTACTTGTGTCTTATGCGGTCAACCTGAGGAAACAGCTTGTCACCTTCTATGGTTTTGCAAGCATGCACGTGAGGTGTGGGAATCCAACAAGTTTGCTTTGCCATTTGTTATAGACCAATCATGGTCCTTCTTGGATATTATCCAAAACCTGCAAAACCATGAAGTAACGCATCCCGGCTTGCTAGAGAAGGTTATCTCTATTTGCTGGGGAATTTGGAAGACCGAAATGAGAGAAGAATGGGGGGCTCGGGCAAACCGGGAAGAATGATTCTGAAAACAGCTTTGCATCTAGTGGAAGAATACAGCGCTGCAAATGAGTTTAGACAGGGGGACAAACAGGGGATGGGTCCAGCAAAAATTTGGAAGCCACCTGACCCAGAACGGTACAAGGTAAACGTTGACGGTGCAACGTTTGAAAGCCAGAAAAAAGCGGGAATAGGAGTGGTGATCCGGGATGAAAAAGGGGAGGTAGTCGTAGCTTTAAGCAAATTAGTGAATGCACCGTTGGGGGCTGTGGAGATCGAAGCAAAGGCTATGGAGGCCGGGGTGGTTTTTGCAAGAGATGTAGGCATAAGGGAGGCGGAGTTTGAAGGAGACTCGTTGATCGTTTGCATTGCTCTTCAAGGAGGTGAGGGAGCGCCGTCTTCCATTCAAAACGTGCTGGAAGGAACAATGGAACTTGTATCTGGCTTTAGGAGTTTTGCTTTCTCTCATGTAAAAAGACAGGGAAATGTCCCTGCTCACTTGTTAGCACAGTATGCTAAAGAGACTGAGAACTATGTAGTTTGGCTAGAGGAATGTCCTAACTTTCTTGAGCACACGTGTGCTCATGACATATCTGTAGTTTCTCACTCTTATCCTTAATGGTATTTCAGTATTTTCCTATCAAAAAAAAAAAAAAAAACATCAACAATCACGTTGGCAACATGAAATTAATGGTTGTTGCAAAAGTATAATGGCGACGGACACGTAACTACACGTCGATTTTCAAGGGTTCAGGTCTTAGAGAGATTTGGCTTGTGTTTAATACTAAAACATTGGGCATAATACGAACACCATATATGTCCGAAGACATAGGATATAATATTCACATGTTAGTCCCCCTTTTTTTTTTTAAGAAAAAAAAATACTAGCATACAATCCATGCAAACATATGGATGCATTTAAAATTAAATACAATTTTGATCATAAAAATATAAATAATTAGTCAAATTAATTTTTTAAAAGTAAATATAATTAATCACTTATTAAAATTCTTACGTAAATTTAATATTACGTATAATAATTTTTTTCTAATTTTTAATAAGATAGAATGTGTAATGATCTTTGTTGTGTGGTGATTTTTATTGAGTATATGTGATTAGTTTTTTAATTTTATAGTTCATTAATATTAGATTCTTAGTATTTTCCTCTCATCAACTCACTTGGCACAATGAAAAATACCTTGGGCTGCCCTCCTTGGTTGGCAAAGGTAAAAAAGAAAGTTTTAATTACATAAAAGAGAAGGTATGGCGGAAGCTTAAAGGGTGGGAAGCTAAATTGCTTTTGCAAGCGGGGAGAGAAGTACTCCTAAAGGCAGTCATACAAGCCATCCTTATCTACACAATGGGGTGTTTCAAATTGCCATTGGGTTTGTGCAATGAGATTGAGTCTCTAATCAAGAAATTTTGGTGGGGCCAAAGAGGTGATCAAAGAAAAATCCATTGGATTAAATGGGAGGAAATGACAAAATTGAAAACTATTGGAGGTATGGGCTTCCGAGATCTTGCTATGTTCAATGACTCACTCTTGGCAAAGCAAGCTTGGAGGCTATTGTATGATAAATCATCACTTTTTTACAAAGTATTTAAGGCTCGTTTCTTCCCAAATTCAACAATTATGGAGGCTACCGACTCTAGGATGGGGTCATATGCTTGGAAAAATATCCTTAGAGGTAGAGACATCATTCAAAGAGGGGCTTTATGGAGGATAGGTAATGGAGAAAAAATAAACATTTGGCAGCAACGTTGGTTGCCAAGAAAACACCTAACGCAGCTGCCAATTTGTCCCTTGGAGAACTTTGAGGATCATACCGTAGCTACTCTCTTTGATCCAATCACAAGAAGGTGGAATGAAGAGTTGGTGGATGGGCTGTTTGTGACTGAAGATGCAGACTTAATAAAGAAAATCCCACTCAGCCGTAATGCAGCAGAGAATACTCTTTATTGGCCGTATTCTCCAACAGGCAATTACTCTTGTAAGTCGGGTTATAGATTTCTTAAACAGCAGGCGGAGATGGAATCAAATCTGCAAACATCACCAATCTGTGAGAAGCAGCTGTGGAAGAAAATTTGGGAGATGCGAGCCCCCCCAAAGGTAAAAAATTTTCTGTGGAGAGCTTGTCGTTTTGCTTTGCCAACCAAACAAGCTTTGATGCGAAGAAAAATCCTTGAAGACCCAACGTGTGAAAGGTGTAAAAATGTTGTGGAGGACCCGCTTCACGCATTATGGTTATGCCCGGAACTGGATGTGGTGTGGTCAGATCAAAGTATGTGGGGATTCCGGTATGAGGTCGGCTTTGTCACTGTCAAGGAGCTGCTGCTATGGATGATAGATGAAGGTAAATCACTGGAACTTCTAGCTTTTACGGCATGGGGAGTATGGAACCAGGGAACAGAGCACGGTTAATGTTGCAGTCCAGCCTGCTTCATCAGGTTGCTGCAAATGCACGGACTAGTCTGGTGCAATACCGAACTGATTTGCAAGTTTCAGAGGTACAAGTGGGGTGTAGCGGCAGGGGGGGAAATAGATGGACGGCACCGCCAAACGGTTTTGTTAAAATTAACTTTGATGGAGCAAATGCCGAATCCTCAAGGCTGTCTAGTGTGGGAGTGGTGATTCGAGACTCGGAGGGTGCTGTTTTGGCATCTTGCGCAGAGAAACTAAATCAACCGTTCAAGGCAGAAGACATGGAAGCTTTGGCTGCATTAAAGGCTCTGTCCTTCGCACACGAGTTGGGCTTCCAAAATATTGTCCATGAAGGTGATGCGTTGAACTTAATTCAAGCGTTGAAGGCACAAGAACAGAACTTACTGCCGTGGGGTCTGCTGGTTGAAGATGTGAAAGAGTATGGAAAAAAATTTAGAAGAGTATTGTATTCTCATGTTAAGAGAAATGGCAATAGTGTAGCTCATAATCTGGCCAAATATGCTTTACGCATACCAGATTTTCAAGTTTGGATGGAGGATGTTCCATCCCATATTGTTTAGTTTTTATAGTTGGATGTAACTCATTTACGTTAATGAAATTTCATAAGTTCTTTCTCAAAAAAAAAAAAAAAAAAAAAAAAAAAAACTCACTTGGCACAAAGATTAAAAAATTTAAGTGAATAATTATGGCGTGATCCCCATATAAATTTAGACACATGAGGCAAAATTGGATTGAAATAAATGTTGTCTCTTATAATCTATATATACTATAAAACAGAAGACTTTTAATTACTTGTTGGCCTCCTTAAAATTTGATACATAAGCTTTAGAGGCCTCACAATTCTCCACCTACTTTTAAAAAATTTTATTTTTTAACTAACCCCTTCATGCAAGTTTTGAAAATCCCGACTACAAAAATTTTATCTTTGAAAAAGCTACAGACGCATAAAACCACCCCATTGACAATATACCCACCAAGCTAATGAAGCCAATCCAACCAATTTTGAGCGGCCCAATGTCTAACCCTTTTATTATTAATGCATTCACACTATACATGTCATTCTCATATTGTTGCAAATAGAGACTAACTCATCGTTTTATTTGTTGTTTGTATGAATGAGGGCAGAGTCTCTGTTTCGGTGTTTTGACAATTGATTGAAATTTATGTTGTTCTTTGGAAGCTCAAATTTAAATATTTTCTTTTTTCACTATAGTTTTTTTCCGAGTAATTTCTTTTTCTCTTACTCTTTTAACAGAAGCTATGACAATCCTTTTTATCTAATAATTGAGAGACGTTAGTGCAAATTTAATGGACAAAGCTTTTTGGGTTTAAAAATCTTTTTTGACATTGAGTTTTGTCTAATATGCAAGTTTATTTTTCAAAATTAGTGATATTATGCACTGAAAATTTGGTTTGAAATTGGGAATTATTATATCATCTTCTCTATAAATAGGATTAATCTTCAACTTGGGTTGATGATCTAAATGATAGTGTAGATGGCATGTTCCTCTTCTATTTATCTCATGTTCACTTTGTTTTTCCCTTTACCTTTTTTAAACTAACAATTTTCTACCTTAAGTGGGGTACAAGTTCTGCCGTTTATTCTAAAAAAAAGGGGTACACATTTCTTCTTTGGAATCAAACTTGCAGTGTTGGTTAGGAAATAAAAGTTTTGAAAATTAGGTCCAATAGATGCGAGAACCCAAAATAAGGTTTGCTCTAAAATTCCTATATATATATATATATGGCCTCTTATTTGAAGATATGAGAGTTGAAACTTTCAATCTATAAATTAGTTTCCTAAGTTTCACCACAATCATTAGACATTCACCAATTATCATAGTCTTACTCTTCTTATTTCAGTATGAGGACATTATGTCTTCTAGATTTACTTTTCTGGGCCTATATTCATTAACTAATTTAAAAAAGTTTTTTTTATATAAGATATAAATTCTACTCTAGCCTAATCTAAGTGTATATGTGTATGAAGCTCCCTCTTGGAGACTTAAACCCCAGCCATTGCCTCCCACACCCCACAAACACTTATACTTGTGGAGTGATCATCGCACCAAGTATGTGCGGTGGTAATGAATTTAACTATACATGAATTTCATTTGTGTAACATAAGTTTTTTGTTATCATTTTTAAGTCATAGTACCTTCAAGTAAACTGAATAATTTTAATATTTATTTAATTATCCTGTATATTGCACGGGTTAGCGACTAGTATATTATAAAAGTTGGATCCCACCATTGGTGTATATACAAAACGATGACAAGTGGTGCATGTTTTTATTTATTTAGAATGAAGTTGACAAATAAAGCCACATGGCAAGTAGTAATCTGTCTATAATATAACACATTTGACATGTGTCAATACCTTCAATTATAGAATGAATTCATTTCCTAAATGAATGGTATGTTATAAATATTATGTATTTAACACTCTTGAAGCAAATTGTGTAAGTATAATTGTATATATTATTTACAAATCATTTTTTTAATGCTATTTACTGTTCACATTTTACTATTTGATAATAATAAATAATAATAATTAATTACGTTTAAACTTTGAAGCCTTATAAATGTTGTATAAAATCTTTTAAAAAAACATTTTATAATTATCTAATTTTTCAAAAAAGAAATCTTAATTTCAATTGTAAGGACCAAATGGACTTGGAGCCCAAGCCCACTTAGAGCAGTGAGTTGGACAATTTAACCGTGGCCCAAATCAATAAAATTTGTGAGAGAGGGAAACGAACAGCAATGGATGGCTCTGCTCAAGGATGAAAATAGGGAAGAAAAGATAGTTTTTATATAATAGATGAGCATAAATCCCCTACAAGCTTGCCCAAGGAGGCTAAGATTATACAAAAATCTGTACTATTCAATTTTCTCTCTCAATGCACCTCTGTTTCTTTTTGACACTGCTCTCTCAATCCTTTTTTCTGTAAACCCCTCCTTTCTTATATACCCCTCTTCCCTCCATATCTCAACCATCCATCCCTACGTAACCGGTTTTCCCTCGTGACACTTTTCTCTTTTTACCACAAAGGAAGGTGGTGGAAGGAGTTTGCTTAGCTATGACTTGCACTGTTCAGGTCACTTCCTCATCAATGCAGCTGATAAAGTTGTTACCCACCATTTAATGCAGATACAATAGGCTACTCCAAACTAGAAATTCCCCATATGACCACTGACACTCTTTCTTGATCCTTATTCCCTCTCGAAATGCCTTAGAGTATTCTGGCCCATCCCTTCCTCCTTGGGCCCGTGGCCCATGGTATCACCACACCAATGTTGCAACTTTTCAGCTTCATCCTCGACCATTGGGCCCCCACATCAATATATATATATATATGTGTGTGTGTGTGTGTGTGTGTGTGTGTGTGTGTGTGTGTTTATAATATATTATAAAAGTTGGATCCCACAATTGGTGTATACACAAAATGATAACAAATGACACATGTTTCTATCTATTTATAATGAAGTGGACAAATAAAGCCACATGGCAAGTAGTAATTTGTCCATAATATAACACATTTGACATTTGTCAATACATTCAATTATAGAATGAATTCATTTCCTAAACTAATGGTATGTTATAAATATTATGTATTTAACACCCTTAAAGGTAAATGTGTAAGTATAATTGTATATCTTATATATTTACAAATCATTTTTTTTGTTGTTGCTATTTATTGTTCACATTTTGACCATTTGATAATAATAATAATAATTACATTTGAACTTTGAAGCCCTATAAACGTTGTATAAAATCTTTAAAAAAAATTATAATTATCTAATTTTCAAAAAAGAAAACCAGGTTGGTCCTAGGACCACCCAGACCTATTTTATTTTTTTATATAAATAATTTAAAAAAATTTATTTGTCTACCCTTCAAAAAAAAATTTGGGAACACCCTCAGTTTTTTTTATGCTAATAAAATTAAATTTTACTCCATAATTTGTTCTACATTCAGTGGATGAATGATTACTTGGTTGTGTACATTGAAAGAGATGTAGCTTGTAGCATTGATACTGAGACTATCATGCAACGATTTCAAAATATGAAAATTTGTAGAAGGCAATTGTAAACTTTATGTATTTGCATGTTTTCTTATTGTTGTTGTTGTTGTCAATATATGAATTTCTCTTTTTATTAGATTATATAATTTATACTTATTAAGGAACACTCTGAGAAAAATTCCTAGATCCGCCATTGCTCTCTCTCTCTCTCTCTCTCTCTCTCTCTCTCTCTCTCTATATATATATATATATATATATATATAATTTAATTGTCTAAATACACAATGTTTTTTCATCTTCTAAACATTAGTAAATTTTTTTGAGAAAAACTTTATTGGTAATTGGTAATGCATATAATGTTTAATTTAATTATCTAACTTCCTCACCTCCTCCTTAAATTAATTATCTAAACATACAATGTTTCCTTATCTTTCCCAACATTTCAACTTCCTCACCCCCCTTATTGGTAATACATTTTTTTTCTTCCTCTTCATACTTTCATATTTACATACGTTCTCTCTTTGCCTCTCTTCTGAGTTCAAGCTTAGAAATTGTGATTGGGTAAATTTTCTACCCTTACATTTTTGTTTATGATCTCTACCGGTGTGTGTATATCTTGATGCCTTTTCCCCCTTAGCCTTGACCTTGACAACAAATAGAGTTTATACTAAACAAAAAAAACTCAATGATGTTGTCATCATTTTTGTTTGTTTTTAAATTTTTAAGGGAGATTGAAAGAGAGTAACAATGACTTTTAGAGTAACCTGGAGTTCCAGTCTTTCCAAGGTAGATAAATGTTTGAACTATTTTATAAAAAATTATTATGTATATATGTCAATTTTTTTTCAATTTAAAACCTATATCCTTGGTGTATTTTGTCTCTGAAAGCCAAATAGAATCACTTGGCATTGTTCCAATGGCTAAATTGTCCCCCTCTCAAGACTCATATTTTATTGAATTTGACAACTCTACGCATAAGCTTCTATACTCTTTCTTACTATATTCTCACAATTCAATCTTATATTGTAATCACCAAATCAAAAGTATCCAAATCACTATTTTGATTGTTTAGTCTCTTTGTGTTAGTAAATTCTTATAATTTTGATCACATTTCATTCATATGGAAATTAATTAGGGTTTGGAATTATTTAATGTAATGGGATTGTAATTATAGGTTACTTGGGTTGAAATAATTTTTTTTGGAATTTTTTCTTGCAATGTGTCTACAAGTCACTTGATATGCAGTTCTTATGCCCAATAAAAATTAAAGTGTTTGTATAGTTGTTTGGAATAAAAAATTATCAATGTATTTTTTGGGAGATATTATTGTTACAATTAATTCACTTCATTCTTTTAACATTAAATTTTTTTTTTTTAAACAAACACACATACACACACACAAGGGAGAGGGAAAGGGGTTCTAATACAAAGAGGTTTTAACATTAGTTTAGTAATAATAAAACTATAAATTGTTAGACTTTTATAAAACTCAAAAGTATAAAAGGTTTTGTATGTGACTTATTTTATAGAAAATTATATATGGATAGTTTTTAAAAATAGCGAAATTAAAGTAAACGTGTTCAATAGACTTTGTTTATCGCTTGAGGACCTTTTTTTTTTTTTTTTTTGAGAAACATCGTTTGAGGACTTAGAATGTGATGGACTTGGGACATATTCCAACTCTATAAATGTTTAATAGACTAATACTCACTTTTATAATTTTGATAGATATTGAATAGACTACTACTCACTTCTATACTCACTCTATAAATGTTTAATAAATGTCTAATAGACTAATACTCACAAATTTCTATAATTTTGATAGTATATATTTCTCACTTCCGTATAAAAGGTTTTGTATGTGATTTATTTTATAGAAAATTATATCTGGATAGTTTTTAAAAATAGTGAAATTAAAGTATACGTGTTCAATAGACTTTGTTTATCGCTTGAGGACCTTTTTTTTTTTTTTTTTGAGAAACATCGTTTGAGGACTTAGAGCATTCTTATCAAACATGTCAAAAAATATAGCATTTAGCATCTCAAAACCCAATTTTATAACATATAACACACCACTTTACAATACCACCTATATCAAAACTTCTATTTTTTTTACCATTTCATTTAAATAATGTTTCTTTATTATTTTTCAATAATTTTTTTATTTCTCCTCTCTCTCCTCTATTTCTCCTCAATGGGCCCCATTGAATAAAAAAATAATACACGGTTTACAATTGATGAACAGTGCAGTCTCAAATATGAGATTGCACTGTTCATCAATTGCAAAAATTATACCATTTAAAACATTTGATGGAGCAAGCTTTTGGGTTAAAAATGCTAAAAAAATAAGATTTTTAGCATTTGAAAGGTTTGATAAGAATGCTAGAATGTGATGGACTTGGGACATATTCCAACTCTATAAATGTTTAATAGACTAATACTCACTTTTATAATTTTGATAGATATTTAATAGACTACTACTCACTTCTATACTCACTCTATAAGTGTTTAATAAATGTCTAATAGACTAATACTCACAAATTTCTATAATTTTGATAGTATATATCTCTCACTTCCGTATAAAAGGTTTTGTATGTGACTTATTTTATAGAAAATTATATCTGGATAGTTTTTAAAAATAGTGAAATTAAAGTATACGTGTTCAATAGACTTTGTTTATCGCTTGAGGACCTTTTTTTGTTTTTTGAGAAACATCGTTTGAGGACTTAGAATGTGATGGACTTGGGACATATTCCAACTCTATAAATGTTTAATAGACTAATACTCACTTTTATAATTTTGATAGATATTTAATAGACTACTACTCACTCTATAAATGTTTAATAAATGTCTAATAGACTAATACTCACAAATTTCTATAATTTTGATAGTATATATTTCTCACTTCCGTTTTTTAAAATCACTAGCATTGGCTGCACGTGCAAGGCATGTGCTGCCTCCAATAGTGAGAAAATTAATATAGATTTTGTGTGTGAAATCATGAATTTTGGCTCACCCAATTTGATTATATTAAAAAAAAAAGTCCAAGAATACAACAAAATATCACAATATTTTCACAATATCTTCATTTTTAGGATCCGAATAGATATTTTTTTTATTTTATTTGAGAGAAATGCTACATTCATAACATTTTTAGAACAAATTCTAAATGATAAGTTATTATTGGTTTTAAACTGATAACATTGTTATTGTTATTCTCAAAACATTTATTTTCAGTTGTGGTTGGTCACAGTAGTTACAGTGCCAGTTGAATAAACAAAAGGGTTGAATAAATAAATAAAAGGACACACGAAACCAAAGCACTGTTGCAGCTACAGTGAACGCACAGTGCAAAAACACTAGATGTACAGTGATATATATAAAAAGGAAAAAAAAGTACAAATAGAAGACTAAAAAAAAAAAGTATCTACTGTAGCCACTTGGTACTGTAGCTACCGTTCAAAACTGGAAAGGAAAAAAAAAAAAAAAGTGGCTAACCAAAATGGAACTGTAGATGAACAGTGAAAAACGCTGTATGAACAGTGGAAAAATATTGTAGAAAAAAGAGCACAAATTGATAACTGGGAAAAAATAAAAAAAGTAATGAACAGTACATATTGAACAAACCAAAAGTATTGTAGCTTTTACATATTTACCCAACAAGTGTCATAATATTTTCACAAAACATTTATTTTCAGTTGTAGTTAGTCACAGTTTCATATTTTATTTTGACTTATAAGAAATTAACACCTTAATAATTGTGAAAATATTATGAAATTTGTTGTGTCAGTATAACAATATATATGCGGGTTCTTATAAATATTTAAAAGAAAAAAAAAGTACAATTGTTAGAAAAAAAAAAAAAAAAAAAACTCTGTAGCTACTGTATCTATAGTGCCACTTGAACAAACAAAAAGTATGGTAGCTTTTATACATTCACCTAATAAGTGTCACAACATTTTCACAAAACATTTATTTTTAGTTGTGGTTGGTCACAGTTTCATATTTTATTATTTTATTTTGACTTATAAGAAATTGACACCTCAATAATTGTAAAAATATTATGAAATTTGTTGTGTAGTAAAACAATATATATATAAAAGGGAAAAAAAGTACAAAAAAAAAAAAAAAAAAAAAAAAAAGAAGAAAGAAGAGCAAAGTGCCTAACCAAAGCACTGTTACCGCTACAGTGCTTGCACAGTGTAAACACTTTGAGTGCACAGTGCCGAAGCACTGTAGCAGGTATTGGCGTTTGTTGTGTCAGTATAACAATATATATATGCGGGTTCTTATAAATATTTAAAAGAAAAAAAAAAGTACAAACGGAAGACTAAAGAAAAAAAAAAAAACTCTATAGCTATTGTAGCTATAGTGCTACTTGAACAAACCAAAAGTACGGTAGCTTTTATACATTCACCTAACAAGTGTCACAACATTTTCACAAAACGTTTATTTTTAGTTATGGTTGGTCACAGTTTCATATTTTATTATTTTATTTTGACTTATAAGAAATTGACACCTCAATAATTGTAAAAATATTGTGAAATTTGTTGTGTAATAAAACAATATATATCAAAGGAAAAAAAAGTACAAACTGGCGAAAAAAAAAAAAAAAAAAAAAAGTGCCTCACCAAAGCACTGTTATCGCTACAGTGCTTACACAGTGTAAACACTCTGAGTGTACAGTACCGAAGTACTATAGCGGGTATTGGCTCTTTTTATATATAAGAAATAAAAGATCATTTGAATCACAAAGCTTTTGTCTAGGGATGGCAATGGGGCGGGGCGGGGTCGAAGGATGGGGTCTTCGTCCCTGCCCCACATGGTTTTATCTTGTCCTATCCCCGTCCCGCCCCGCATGACGGGGAATACTTTCTCACCCCATCCCCACTCCTTGGGGCCCACGAAGCCCCGCCCCACCCCGTAAAACTCTACTTTTTGTTAATTTGCCCTACAACTAGTACAATTTTTTTAATGAAACCTATTTCATTAATAAAAATATACTTGAAATTACAACTAAATTTATCCCATCAAATCAAATCAATTTTTAGAAAAAATTGAATAATATATCCAAGTGTTTATCAAGACAATCATTAAAAAAAAAAAATTAAATAAAAATCTCATAATATAACACAACAAAATAAAGGCAGAGAATCACATTGGGTAGAATAAAATATGCTAATATTAATATGTTTGTTTAAATAGTAGGGTTTTAGGGTATGCAAATTTTACAATTATAACATTTAGTAACGCAGGGCGGGACAGGGATGGGGAAGGGCGGGGCGGGGTGGGTCTAAAAAACCTAAACCCATCCCCGTCCCGCCCCATGGTGCGGGGCTAAAATCTTGCCCCATCCCCACCCCACCGCCTTTGTGGAACGGGGAAAACTCGCACGGGGCGAAGTGGGGAGGGGCGGGTTAAGCGAGGCAGGGAAAAATTGTCATCCCTACTGATGATGCCAAAATCATCAGTTGGGTCACTCGTCCAATCCGGAGCTTTAGACGATTTTGTAGGACCTGCAAGATAAAGAGAGATAGATCGAAGAGACCACCGGATTGTGCCCGGTAGGGGAGCCTCCGATACTTAAGTTAGTATCAACCCATATTTCTTGTATTCAGATAGTGTTTTGTTGTAACTTTTGACGTACCTTAGTAAATGGACAGATTGTCCCTTTTATAGGTGACTTAGGTAGCTATTGGACATAAATGAGGGTGATTATTACCCTAATTGTAACGTTCTTTGTCTTGATGAGAGGGTTTAAGGTCTTTAATGATCGTTACTAAATGCGTTGGGCGGTTACTCATCTATCTTTGATGGCCTATTAATGACACAATGACCGTCCATTAAGGTGGACAACTTTAATAATTTTTATGGACTCATCACCTACTCTTATCAACTATTATATTAAAAAAAAGTCATTTTGTAATATATTTTATGTAACAACTACAAATATCATTTTGCCCTGATAAAATCTTTAACACTAAATAAAAGGTTTATGGTTCAATTCCCGCTTAGACGACAATTCGATCGATATCTTCGTCGAAATATATCATAAGCACACGTAATATTTTAAAACTTTAAGAAAAAAAAATCCTAAAATTGTCACTTTATGCCTTATCCACGAACCTCTGGCCCCTGAAATCCAAGCTTCTCTCTAGTTCGATTTCCCCCAAAATCTAGGCCCTTTATTTCTTTCTTATCCTTTCAACAAAATTCCAAAACCTACGCTTTCATTTCCCAATTCTTTTCTCTCTGTATATATATATCTATATCTATTTATATATGAATGAATTTAAATCTCGGCGGTCACAGCTCTTGTAGTAGTCTGCGTTTTTATGGAGGATGTGGGGTTTGAATTTAATGGTGCTAGCAGGGCTTCTCATTTTGTAGCCCGTTGGCTCGTCTGCACCATTTCCGGAGCTCTTACCGGCCTTTTCGCTCTTGGTATGTAATTTTGATTTTCAAATGAAATTTACTTGATTTGGCGTGGATTTCAGCTATTTACAATTCTGGGTCTTGTTCAATTTATAAGTGTGCATGTGGGTTTGGGTTTTTTTATTTATTTTTATTTTTTTATTAGTACTGCTATGCATAGGTGAATGTGGATTTGGAGAATAGTCTGTGTAATCAAGAATTATTATTTATTTAGTGCTTATGTCGCTCAACTAGCTGATTGGAATTCTCTGCTTACTTTAGCATAGACCTACCACTGTTACAATTATTAGCATCAATTGCAACATGCCACATTAACAGTTGTGGAAAAGATTGTGAAATTTTTTGTTTCCTTGTGCTTATTGCCCATAGGAGTTTGATTAACAGTGATGATTGTTGTACAGTATACTCTGCGAGTGCAACTAATCTAAGTGAAGTTCTCCTGTGAAGAACTTTCCATGTGTTTCGGATAACTGATATAATTTATCCAAAAATAAATAGATATTCTACGTTTTACTAATGGAGAGTGCTGCATGTACAGTGCTTGATAAAAAAAACTACAGTACAGTATACTCTGCGAGTGCAACTAATCTAAGTGAAGTTCTCCTGTGAAGAACTTTCCATGTGTTTCGGATAACTGATATAATTTATCCAAAAATAAATAGATATTCTACGTTTTACTAATGGAGAGTGCTGCATGTACAGTGCTTGATAAAAAAAACTACAGTACAACAGTTGAGAGCTTGAGGAAGAAATGTAGTAAAAAGAAGACTTCAAGTAGCAAATAGATGGACGAGCCCCCTCCCAACTAAGCAATGTCGATGCAATTTCTTCGAAGAGCCGTTTCAAGAACATTCTGTTCATCACTGTCTTCTTCTTCTTCTTCTTCGTTGTCTTTGTCATCGTCGTTGTCTTTGCAAATATCTTTGTCTCCTTGTAATCTCACAAACACTATCCTTAGTTGCAGAACCCCTGAGGAAGCACTTGGGTGCTTCAATGCCGTCTCAAAACAAATAAACCCGGTCAAGAATCCTCAACCTTATACTGCTATTGTTCATGTCCTAACTGGGGCCAAATTGTACACCAAGGCAAGGTGCTTGATAAAAGACCTCGTCCAGAAGCTTCAAAAGTCTCGCAAGCCTTACTGGATCTGTCATTTTGTTTTCACTGAACTTAATGGGTTAGAAAGCTCTAAATACACTCCCAATGTGTTTAGAGTGTTAATTGTTGCGTTTTTTGAAATGGGTCTTGTGGAGGAAGCCCTATGGGTGTATATGAAGATTGGAATTTTGCCTGCAGTGCCAACATGTAATGCGCTTTTGGATGGGTTGGTTAAAGCTGGAAGGTTTGAGTCTATGTGGGAAATTTATGGGGACATGGTGTCTCATGGGTTGGCTTCTAATGTAGTCACGTATGGTATATTGATTAATGGGTGTTGTGGTCAAGGTGATATCTCAAAGGCACACAAGTTATTTGATGAAATGGTTGAGAAGGGTATCCAACCCACAGTTGTGGTATACACAACTCTTATACGTGGCCTTTGCAGTGTGAGTGAAATGGCTGAAGCAGAAAGTGTCTTTAAGTTGATGCGGGAATCTGGCGTGCTCCCTAATTTGTACACCTACAACATTCTCATGGATGGTTATTGCAAAATGGCCAATGTTAAAAGTGCTCTCAATTTGTATCAGGACATGCTTGGTGATAGCTTGTGGCCAAATATTGTTACATTTGGTATCCTAATAGATGCACTTTGTAAATTGGGTGAACTGACGACTGCCAAGAATTATTTTGTATTCATGGCTAAGTTTGGTGTTATTCCTAATGTTTATGTGTATAATTGTTTGATTGATGGCCATTGTAAGGTGGGGAACTTGTCTGAAGCAATGAATTTGCAATCAGAAATGGGAAAGCTTGAAATTTCACCAGATGTCTTCACTTACAGTATACTTATTAAGGGTCTCTGTAGTTTGGGTAGAGTGGAAGAAGCAGATGATCTTTTTCAGAGTATGACAACAAAGGGAGTCCTTGCTAATTCTGTGACATACAACTCACTAATTGATGGGTATTGTAAAGAAAGAAATATGGAGAAGGCTTTGGAAGTGTGTTCTCAAATGACTGAAAAGGGTATAGAACCCAATGTCATCACTTTCTCTACACTAATTGATGGTTATTGCAAGAGTAGAGACATGGAGGCTGCCATGGCATTGTACTCGGAAATGGTAATTAAAAGTATTGTGCCAGATGTTGTTGCTTACACAGCTTTGATTGATGGACACAGTAAAATTGGTAACATGAAGGAGGCTCTTCGGTTGCACAAAGAGATGCAAGAGGCAGGTCTATCCCCCAACGTATTCACAATTAGTTGTTTGATTGATGGACTCTATAAAGATGGAAGGGTTTCCGATGCGATTAAACTTTTCTTGGAGATATCTGGAGTTGGTTCCACTAGAGATGAAATCAATAGAACAGATAGAAGCTTTTGTTCCCCAAATTATGTGACATATACAACTATAATTCAAGGTTTGTGTAGTGATGGAAAAATTTTCAAGGCCGCTAAGATTTTCTCAGATATGAGATGCTATGGTTTGAGACCAGATGCCTTCACTTACATCATCATGTTACAGGGGCATTTCCAAGCCAAACATGTGCTTGATGTGATGATGTTGCATGCAGATATGCTTAAGATGGGTATCATTCCAAATGCAGTCATATACCAAGTTTTGGCAAAGGGTTATCAAGCAAATGACTACCTAAAATCAGCTCAAAGGTGTTTTGAGGATTTACTTGACTTTGGTGTTTGAATTAGGACCTATGCCATAATTGTTCTTGGTCAGAGGAAGCACTAATTATGAATAAGGACAACATATCAAGTGATCTCCTCAGCAAGATGATTGATATTCTCTGAAGGACTCCTAATTGGCAAGGCTGATGAGAGGATGCACAACAACTCATCTCTCCCTTTTGCAACTTGCAAAACAATAAGTGATGTTGACGTTTCATTGCAATTGTTTCTATATAATGTGGAAATAGAAATTATGGCATTGGTTGAGCATGTCCATGATTGTCTTGTTGACAATTCTTCAACCTCGAGGAGTTGTGCACGTACTTGGATGTTTCATTGAGGATCTAAATCCAACTCCAAGTGGATCAATTATATTTGAAGAGCTCCAAATCAATTGTGTAAAGAGAACATGCTAGATTGATTTGGCTTGCATGGAATTGTGATATATCCTTTGGGTTATGCTGAGTTAAACCCATTGAAAAGTTTTATTTCTCCTCTTTCAAACATCAATTCAATGTATTGTTACTGCGCAGTAGTTGGTGTAATACTAGCACATGAATTAGATTTTATGATTCAAATGAGGCAATTTGAGATTTCAGAATTTACAATGGAATAAATGCTCTTTGAACTATTTTTCATTCATATGGATGTTAGACATTTAATTTTTCTTGTGAAATGGGATTGTTCCAGTATAATGAGAATATATAGTCTAAGAAATAATAATTGAACAGTCAAAAAAATAGATCAGTAATTATGAATCTTTTGAGTTGACAAATACCTGGCTAGGACTGTCCAAACAAAAGCAAAATTCGACTCACCCTACTTGACTTGGACTGACCCAACGAGCTTTGGCTGGTTTCAACTGACTGTGGTGGTTGGCGGCAAGTAAATGCTTTGAAACCCAAGTCTGTTGGGTCGAGTGGGGGGTTTTCCACGCTGGAATTTGACACACCCGTTCTGTGAGGAATTTAAAAATCCACCAATTTTGACAAAAGGGAATGCAAGAGATCTCTGCTTATATCTGGTAGTGATCTAGAGATATCTATGCAGATTGAGTGGAGATCTAGAGATTCTTCACCAGATTTGTGCCTTCGTCGCCCATTGTCTTCGTCTATTGTCGGTTTCAACTGCATCCGACCTACACCCATGGGGTTCTTCCTCCCCAACCCAACATGGTTGGGTTGCGTGACAGGTTGAGCCTCAAGCCAACACTACTTGAGGACAACCCTATACCTAGTTTTGTCAAATCAGTTTCTCAACCCCTATACCCACATTTCAATAGGGTAACTTGGTTTGAGATTTTCTGCATTGGTTCAAATGTGCATTGGGTGATATCATGGTTTTTTTTTGTGGGGGGGGGAGGGGGGGGTGGGGGGTGGGTATTTTGGTTTGGTTGCTATCTTTGGGGTTGAATCACTGCATGTGGTGGTTGAAATGGCATTAGGTCTCTCTCTCCCTCTGAATTTTTTCCCCTATAAATCTTGACCTCAAACTTCTCATAATTTTTGTATATTTAATTTGAGTGTTTGGTAATACATTGTTTTGGTTTTGCTGTTTTGGAATCTTAAGCTCCATTTGGTTCCCAAGAAACTAAAAAAAAAAAAATGTAACGATTGTAGTGATTGTTTGGTTATACATAGCTTGATTTTCTACTTGTTTCTGGTTTGATTTCTTACTGTTTGTAGTGATTGTGTTTATGTTGGGTTTTTGTTTGTGTCGGATTTCTTACTGTTGGATTTCTTGAATACTGATTGTGTTTGCAGTGATGTTTAGGGTTTTTGTTTGGATGTCGAGAAAATGGTGGGAATGAAAAATTATTTTATTTTATTTTTAGTGGGCGTAATTTTTGGATCCTAGAGAATTTTTTGAGTTTTTCAAAGTTCTTTTATGCTATTTAATTGACATGGTATGTTTTAATTGGCCCAACTAGCATACATGGCAGGTTTAGGTGGCATTTAACGGACGCATCAGTATCGGTCATGGATGGAAAGGCTCGAATCAAAACACTATGTAACGTTAGGGGTCCAAATCCAAAATATTAAACTTTTAGGGGAGGGAAAGTTTCATTTTTAACTCACATAGCTTTTAAATATTGGGTTGATAATAAAATAGAAGACTGGTGTGGCTTGTCAATCACCTTGCCTGTCAAAGGGGCTGTGGCTTGACCTTTTGATTGCCAGTATAGGTACTGGAATGAATTTGATATAAGATTGTGTCAATCAAGTGAAGTCATTGCTTACAGTTCAACTTCCTTATTTCAGGAAATGGACAAAAGTTTTTGATATTATGACACATATCATGAGATATATGAAAAGGTTCCCATTGGTCCAAACAAGGGTGACCAAATTATTTGCAATAATTTGTCATCCTAAAGTTCAACTTCATACCTATCTCAAGCCACCAAAAGCAAACCAAGCCCTTAAAAAGTACCTTAACTCCAATTGCATCACCGAGGCCCTGTTGTTCTTTAGAGAGCTAATGAGAGAAAGCCCTTCTACAATTGATAGCTTTTCTTTCTTATTTGTCCTTAAAGCTTGCACCCAGAAGCATTCTGCCACCAGAGGAAAACAATTGCACACCCTCATCATAAAATTTGGGTTTGAGCCCATCATTTACCTCCAAACTTCTCTGATAAATATGTATTCAGCAAGAGGGAATCTTTTTGATGCACATTGTGTGTTTGATGAAATAACCTGTAAAAATATAGTTTGCTGGACGGCCTTGATTTCTGCCTATGTTGACAACCAAAACCCTCAAAAAGCTCTCAAGCTGGTCTGGCAGATGCAGATGGACAATCTGGAGCCTGATAATGTCACGTTGACTGTTGCACTCTCTGCCTGTGCAGATATTGGGGCATTGGAGATGGGAGAGTGGATTCATGCTTACATTCGTCGTAAAGAAGGGCTTCATATAGATTTATCCCTGAACAATTCTCTCATTAACATGTATGCAAAATGTGGGGACATTGTGGCTGCCAGGAGATTGTTTGATGGCATGAAAAAAAAGGATGTCACAACTTGGACATCCATGATTGTGGGGCATGCGCTCCATGGACAAGCAGAAGAAGCGCTTAAACTTTTTTCAAAAATGAGAGGAATAAACAAGAACAGTAGGAAGCACAAGAGGCATGGTGATTGTGGTAGTTCTTTAATTGTCCCAAATGATGTTACATTCATTGGAGTTCTAATGGCTTGTAGCCATGCAGGGATAGTGGAGGAAGGGAAACAACATTTCAAAAGTATGAGTGAGGATTATGGTTTAAAGCCTAGAGAGTCTCATTTTGGTTGTATGGTGGATCTTTTCTGCCGAGCTGGGCTCCTAAATGAAGCATATGAATTTATTTTAGAGATGCCATTTAAGCCAAATGCAGTGGTTTGGCGGACTCTTTTGGGTGCATGTACCCTCAAAGGAAATGTTGAGGTGGCTACAGAAGTTCAGGGCAGACTGTTTGAGTTGGATCCTGGCTATGCTGGTGATTATGTTGCCATGTCCAATATCTATGCTTCTAAAGGCATGTGGGATCAGAAAATTGTTGTCAGACATCATATAAAGCAGCGGAGGTCTCCTGGTTGCAGCTTAATTGAGGTGGGAACTGAAATAAATGAATTTGTTGCTGCAGATGAGGATCATCCTTTAAGGTCTGAGATTTATATGGTTCTCAAGCACTTGCTTATCAACATGAAATCTTTTGGGTACTCTCCGGAGCTTTGAAGCACAACAAAGTATTGATCATCAAAAGTTGTCAGATGAGCTTATGGTTTTGGTTGTTTTCGAAGTGAATTGAGCTATTTTAGAAGGGCTTGTTATAGATTGTAGTGAAATTATTTGATTTGGAGTGAATTGAGCTATTTAGAATTCAATGTTTTGTCGTTCTTTCGAGGACACTGAGAAGACGTTGGATGAGCTAAAGGTTTTATGCTAGCATAGACTTTTTGAGTGGTCTCATTGTTGGGGTTTTACTGATTATTCTTCTCTCTCTGAGTTTATGTTTTCTCTTAGATTAGTTTCTTGATTTCCCTCTTTTTTGCTGTTTGTTTTATCTTTTTCTTGTTGTTCATCATCATGAACAACTTGTACTCTTCCTTATTTTTTCATTAATAATAGTTCTCTGTTTACCTATCAAAAAAAGAAAAAAAAAGAATTCAGTGTTTTTGTTCAAATTCTAAATTAGCATGTGGGTTTGGTTTGGTTTGGTTTTTTTATTTTTTTAAATTTATTTTAATAGTACTGCTATGCACAGGTGAACATTGATGTTATTGCTGGCTAAATTTCTTTCTTTCTTTTCTTTTTTGGTTTTAAATATGGAGAATACTCTATAAGAAACTGGATTGAAATTTTTTTTCTTGTTCAATTCTCTATGTTTAATCAAGAATTAATATTTATGTAATCCTTATGCCTCACAACTATCTGATTGCTATCAATTTTTTCCCTAGTTTATGAGGTATGGATGCATCCTATTAAGCAAATTAATCCTTTTCTCTTTTAGATAGGAATCCTATACTTCCTTCCCCCACTCAACACCCCCAGAGGCAACACCCCCCCTCCCTCTCCCCACCCCCCTCCCCCCCCAAAAAAAAAATTGTTTCTTATAGTTTTATCTGATTGTATCTACTGAATTTATCTTTATGTAGCTGGAGCTTTCACAGGAGCTATTGCTGGTGCTCTAGCAGGTAAGGCTTCTGATAGTGGCATCCTCCGTGGAGCTGGACTTGGTGCCATTGCTGGGGCTGTGCTCTCTGTAGAGGTTCTGGAGGCATCCCTTGCTTACTGGTGTCTAGAACGATATGGGTCAAGGAGCTCATCTTCAATGGTTTGTTATTTAGGCCATGTTCTTTGTTTGTTTGGGTTGGATTTCTCTGGTGTTGTTTGCATGTCATAAAATTATGACCTGCCAAGATAGGACTTGATTCACCTTTACAGGTGAAGTCAACTACATCATGGTTTGAAAACCTAGCCTCTCAACTGAAAAGTGGAATAGCAATAGGACCATACCTAAACTTTGCGGCCCTGATTTATGGGGTTAAGAACAACCCTTCTAGGGAGAATTCATTCTCTCACATGTCATCATCATAGAGTTTCATTTTGTAGAGGTGCTTTCATTTTAATCTTTTGCTAAAGAGCAACTGCCTTCCTGCTGGTGAAACATGTATTCTTATTATTACCCCTTTCACATTTCATGAGTTTTTTTTTTTTTTGGGTGGAAGGTCCCTTGTCTTAATTCATGTTATAGACCAATTGTCTTCCTTTTGGATCCAGGCAGATTTCATAGAGGAGCTTTTTCATGGGAGATTTATGGAGGAACAATTTACACCAGTAATGTTAACTGCTTACCATTGGCAGGTTTTTACACATATCCAACCCCCAACCCCCCCCCCCCCCCCTCTCTTTCTCTCCTCCCCCTTTCCTTAGAAATAGCTATTTGTAATATGCATCTTAAATTCATTAATGTTCATATGCATGCTCCGTTGGGTGGGATGTAGCTAGTGGATGGGCTTCTTGTTTTATATAACCTGTCAATTTTGGTTTCCAGATTACACGTCCACTTTGTCATGAAATGCTAATCAGTAGACTTCTTCAATAATGATTTTGCTCAATATGTTTTTCTTTATTTTGGTTTTTGTACTAACCCTTTTCTGGGTAATTTCTTTTTTGTAAGATATGGAACTTTGACAAAATAATGTAGGGTTTAAAAAAGAAAAGAAAAGCAGAGTCTCCTTTTTCATAAAAATTAATTGGTTTTATTTTTTATTTGACATTATTGGTAAGAGGGTTGTTATCTGGCACCTTATATGTCTTATACCATTTATACTCTTCATTATATTGTTTTAATGTTCTTAATCTTAGCATCCCCTAAGCAACTATTCTATAATCATTGTCTCAATATTTGGTGAAACAAATCAAGCTGTATATTCTTCCACCATGTATATTGTTCTCACTCTTCATGTCAGGACATTTTGATAAAGAATTAAGGTGTCATCACATTTCTTCATGCATTGCATTGCAATTAGCATACTCTGCGGTTGATAAAAAATTTGTTAACAATATGCTCTATACTTTCTGGGATTTCTTTGAGGCGGGGCTTAGACTTCATATTGCAATTTGCGTACTCTGTAGATTATAATCTCTTTTTGGGTGTCTTGGCTTTAGTGAAATTATATTTATAAGCTGGTTATAATGCTCATGCCTCATAGATGGTTTAAACTTTTTTTTTTTAAGTGTTAATTTTAAAATATTTATTTTGTTGGAACTTGGAATGTGCAGGTTAGCTTTGCTAATATAGGTTATGATGAGATTCATGATATTTATGGTGGAGTTGCACCCAGAGGATTGTCAGAGGATTCATTGAAGAGATTACCATGCCATATGGTCGTGGAGGAAACCAAGGCAGCACAAAGTATCTGTTGTACGATATGTTTGCAGGTATTATTCTTTTTGTGTAGAGTTGGATGTTTTAATGGTCATTTCTTGTTTATGTAGCAGTTGTGGTGTATGAGTATTTCCATGATCAATTCTCAACTTTTTCTCTAATTTACCAAAGAAAATTGATAGTAATAATTACATGGAAAATCTGAAAGATCAAATTCACTTTATTGTAATTGTAAAGTTACTTTCTTAATATGTGTTAGCAATACAACCCTAATAATAAATGCGTATTTTGCAGGATATTGAAGTAGGAGAAACTGCAAGAACCTTGCCCCAGTGTCACCACGTTTTTCATTTGAAATGTGTGGACAGATGGCTCATCAATCATGGTTCATGTCCTGTATGCAGACAGGAAGTATAAATTCATATAGGATCCTGATTGTGTAGATATAAAGTGTCTGTAATTTGAAGGTGATTACTGTAAAATATAGCTTCCCCCACAGATTTAGACAGTCTGCAAGTATTGTGGTTATGTATAGAGTCAGGGAATTGTTATTCTTTGGGTCTGTTTAGATACCGCTTATTGCTGAAAACTGAAAACACTGTAGCAAAATAATTTTTAAATGTGTAAATAGTGTTATGGAATCTAATTTTAATGAAAATTTTGCTGAAAAGAGTACTCGTGGATCCCATAAACAGTGCGCTTTGTATAATGGTGGTTATTATTTTGAAGTATATAATACTGTAATTTCAAAATATTCTATGCATGTATGTCTGCCTTGATGAAATGATTGGATATTGAGAGAGGCCCTTTAGAGTACAGATATGATCAAAGTATAGCCATACTCAGCATATAACGCAAAGAGGGAGGCATCATACTCCACTTCACTGGCCTCTCCTTCAAGGCCATTTTGCTTATTGAGCCATTTAACTGATCAAATATTCTATCTTCACGATCTTTTTGAATTCCATGAATGACAGAAGGGTTCGAGGACGTGGCTTGTATAATGGACTTGATTCATGAATCAGGATGGTTTGGAGTATAAAATGGACAAATATAGGGCTCTAGTAATGCAGTGAACAATGCAATTCTTAAGCCCTAATCCTAACCAGCCTTCCGAAAAATCTCCAAAATGAGACAGGAAAATGACCACCAATTTGGTACAGTGAAAGTGATGTTGTCAAGACAACAAATTATAGTATAGAAGGCAAACTATCTATAGAGAAATAATTATTTAATCTTTGCCTTGCATCCAACATAGAAATGCCTTGTAACTAAAATTAAAAATTGTTTATTTTCTGAAGGTCGCTGGTACTTTCTGATCCAATGCCTCAGGCCAGTGCTAGTCCAACGCTTTTTACAGCGAATTTCTTGTCCAGAATCTGTTGAAGTGCTTTGCCATGGGCTAAAAAGGATTTTTAATGATTAATGTAAACCAACCAACTCTAATATCAGTCAATTTTTTTCGCTCATCACACCTTCACTGATCTTTAAAAAATAACAAATGAAAAGACAAGAAAAGTTCATTACAGAAAAGGAAGTTAATAGAACTAATGATTTGTTACAGAGCAAAGGGTTTTGCGTAAGTTTGAATTATTAATCCTTGTAAAGGATATGGTATACATAAAATGCCCCATAGTGGTACTCCCACTGCATATTGGATTTCTTAGAACTTTATCGCCGATGAAAAGAGAATTTGCAGGAAATTATAGCACATCTGACAACTTGAAGCTAGCAGTACGCTGCTTATTGATTTGTGCGTATTGTCTGCAAGCATGAAGAAACCATGATCAGATTAAATAGAGTAAGTTCCAAGAAAAAAAAAAATTTATGCTCTCAAGATCACTTGGTAATGAAGGTACGATAGAACTAATTGATGCCCATATAGTGGTTTGTGCATCATACAAATTTACAACAGAATTGTGGCCAATGTTCTGACACCAGCAAACCGTGAAGTTCATTTTCAGAATCTAATTGAGAAATTTTGATGATGTGGAGAAGGTGACATACATGGAAATAAAGAATACAGTATCGCAAGTTGCATTAAATATGATCTTCTTGAGGTCATTTCACACTGCAACAGCTACAGGCTTTTTGCTGGCTTTGATTCCTCTTATAGCTGGAAGATAGTCAATTCAAGCAACAAAAATAATTTCAGTACATCAACTTATCAGCATTATAATTGTATTTTTTGGACTAATGAAGGTTTGGTTTTGACATACCTTCAGCATAATCTTTGGCTCCAAAGACAGCAGAACCAGCAACTAGAGCATTAGCTCCCGCCTCTATAACCTGTCAGTGTGGAAAAAAAACTATAAATTGGTTTTGTAAATGAACCCACAGGATGTTGTGCAACTTACTACAAAATATCTTTTGAAGATCCAAATCCCAGAAACTGAAGAAAAGTATGTTTTTCCCTTAAAATCTTTTCATTCTCTGTTTTAATGGTCTGAATTAACATGACAATATTATAGAATTCCAGAGGTTGCCTAATGAAGATGAATTGAGTGTCCTAAAGTTTCCAAAAGTTAAGGAGAAGGAACAAATACTTTTTCTTTCTTCTTATTCTTTTGTTTAGTTTTTCTAATGTGTTCTAACACCCTCAAGGTTGGTTAAGTGACACATAACATAGCTTTGGTACAGCCCACTGTGTTTAAAATGCGGTAACAAGAAATTTACATAGGTTCCACTGACCCTCATTCAAATTACTTTTTAATAATTACTAGAAGGCTGGTCCATAGATAACTTGAAGTTCATATGTTAACCAAAGGAAGAATAAATTTAGACTGGACACCTTATATGCATTTTTGGGACCAACTCCACCATCCACTTCAATCCATGGGTTCACTCCCTGCAAAAATAAATAAAACAACAAAATGTGAATGGCTTTGGAGTTCATATAAGATGTATAAGACATATCAAAGGAAAGCCACCAAGGATAAAATTTACATGGAAAACCATACCTTCTCTGCGCATATTCTTCTCAAGTCTGAGATTTTCTTCACTTGGCTCTCAATAAAGCTCTGCCCACCAAACCCAGGGTTTACAGACATGATCAAGACCAGATCAACCACTGTTAACATGCTAAAATTGTTAGTTCCATAGTTTCTGGCCAGATAATTCCCAAATAATGTACTATTGTGTTGATTTAAGGTTGCTATGCATTATCTATTGTTTTTCTGTTTGGACTCACTTTTCACTAATGAAGTCAATGCATTTTTCTAGGGAGAAAAGCAGTAGGGAAGAAAAGAGAAAAAAAAAATCTTGTTTGCAAAGTAGATGGATCAGAAGGGGATAGTGACCGTAAATGTTATTTAAGTCTCCAAAATGATTGAGTGTTATCTTACATAGGTCACTTGCCCACATCATCCCCATTGCAATCAATGTGTACATTTATTTTCCCTCAAAATTAATAGGAATTAAACTGGTTGTTTGGAAGCTACATGGTAAAAACATATTACACTACTTTGTCTGTCCCAAATGACTTTAAATTATTTGTTCATCTCCACTTTGCACAAGTTATTCAGCATTTTTAATTAATGGTTCCTGACTTGTTCAATAGCCCATAGGCAAGGCTGGACATGTGTCCACAACTTACCTTAGTAGTCAATAAATAACAAATTGGAATGAGGAACGAGCCTCAACAAATAGGCCAGATAAGATAAGGTCCTTCTGTAACGTCATTAAAGACTTTCTGGATAAGCATATTGCATAGAAATAAATAAATAATGAAAGAAAACAAACTCCTTGATATGAACTCACCATCAAGGACATATTCTATTGCAGTTAGTGGAGTGCCCGGGTTTAGGACAACTCCGGCTTTGGCTCCCAAACTTTTTATCTGGGTGATAAGAAAAAATACAGTCAAAAAAGTGCAAGTAGTAACACTGAAACTAGGAAAGAATCTCCAATTAAGATTTGTCATCCCTACCCCTACCTCTCTCTCTCTCTCTCCCTCACCTGGCAGAGCAATGAAACAAACAAGTTGATACAGAAAAGTAAACAAGAATGATGGAAATCAAGACATTGCCCACCTCATTTGGGAGCTTAGACTTTCAAGGCTGGATTATGTATCACATTACTGGACTTCTGAATTCAGAGACAAACCCCCGCGCCCCCCCCCCCCCCCCCCCCCCCGCCACCCCTTCTCCCTTTCCAATTGGTAGTTCAGGGAACCAAATATTACAAACAAAACTTTATACTGATGTTTTGATCACTATTATAAAACACATAAATATCAACACAGACCAAGAAAAAATCATACCTGATTAACTGTGCGATGCAAATGGATGGTGGAAGCTTGCTCACAATGAACACTGACTATGTCGGCTCCTGCCTTGATAAAATCTGGCACTCGCTGTTCGGGTTCCACAATCATCTGTAGGATATTGATTCCATATGAGCAATTTTTCTGGGGACTTTATAATGACCCAATTGGCAGAAATAAAAGAAGGAAAGATTACCAAATGTACATCCAAAGGAAGATCTGTCACAGGACGCAAGGCATCAACCACAAGAGGTCCAATTGTAATGTTTGGAACAAAACGACCATCCATGACATCAACATGAATCCAATCACAACCAGCCAACTCAACTGCTTTTACCTAGATAAAGTGAGAGTGAAATGCTAACAACATCCATGAAAACCAAATACTAAATGACATAAACTTAACAAATATTAAGAGTATCTAACTTATAAAGAATTAAGAAGCTGGGTGGGCATTCAAACAGGTACATATAATTCTTTGGATTTATAGAAAAACAAAAGGCAGCATGGTGGCAAATATTAAAGTGCTAAATTGAACCTGCTCTCCTAACTTTGAAAAGTTAGCCGAGAGAATAGATGGAGAAACTATGATATCACTTTTCGAAAACTTATCAACCCGAGCTGAAGCCTTCACCACAGTACTAAATCTTCTCCTGAAATCCGACAACAAGTAGCAACGTATATCAGAAATAGACCATCATCTTCTGGAATGACTCAAAGAAACTGTTGCTGGAAAATTCAACTTAAGCTAGGCCAAAACCAAGTCCTTCCCTCATAGAAAACACAGATGTGCTTAATTGAACATGAATGAACCTTGAACCAAAATACATGTAACATTTTCATTTTAACAACCAAACTACCAAAGTCTGAAACATAACTGCACAGTTGAAATATGCAGACTCTCTACATTTTATATGAAACTTTCAATAGAACAGTTTAACAACTATCTGGACATTGCCACTCTGAAAAAATCCTAATTGTTCACTGAAATTAGAAAAGGCCAGTCGTAATACTGGCCTCTTTTCATTAGATATGAGCAGAGGATTTCATAGAGTGCCTTTGGAGTCCTCTAAAATAACCCCCTTTACTAGGTTGGATGCTAGGGGTTGATCTAAAACTCAGATGGACCTCTTGACAATCCGGGTTGATCTAAAACTTATAGAACAATCCGGTTTTCATCTAATTATTCCTCCTTAGATGGACCTCTTGACATTCTCCTTTCAAATGAAGACAGCCTATTTAAACCATTAGATAAATGGGCAGAGGAAATACCTTCCTATCTTACAATAAAAAATTTGTACCTAATTCATTCATTTTATTGATGAAACAATAACCGATTCAAAGTTCAGCTAAACACAATCACTAACATGTAAGCAACAAAATTGTTCCTTTAGCCACTACAAGCTTTCAATTAAACTGACTACAACTTTTAATTGACACATGAGGAAAACAAACTGATTCAAACCCAGAAAAAGTTGCTTCCATCATTATCCACAGTTATACTACAATAATATAAATTTCTCAAAATCATTAAAGAATTCATGGTTCTTATTGTAAAAGTGTAAAACTATGTCATGTCCGAACAGGGTCTCATTCAAAAACGCAAATTTTTTTCTATCTTAGCCTCTAAAACTCAACTAAACAACAATACCCAATAGAAATCCCAAGAAGAAAAGGCACACCAAATCAAAGTAAACCATACCTTGTGAAGGTGAGTGAGCTGGGTTGAGAAAGAGACTGTTTTTGAAGCTTAAGACCCCCACCAAACCCATTGATCTGGGATTGGACTGATGAACACAATGAAGCTGTTGACATTTTCTTCTTCTCTGTCTTTGTAACTCTCTGTGTGTCTCTCTTTGTATATATGAATAGGCGTCTCTCTGAGGCCTCAACGGTTAGGTAGTGAGAGAAAGTTTGGTTTTTTTCTCACTCTTTCTCTCTCTCTTTTTGGTCACTCACCAATTCTTTTTTGAAGAACACACCCACCAATCTTTCAACATTGAGTTTAATAAGGTAAGACCAAACAAATTCTAGGAGATATTTAAGGAAAAATTTGTGTACCTGACACGTGTCCCAAGGGGGGGGGGGGGTGCTGATTTGCTTATCTGCAATGGTTGGCGCTCTATTAATCTTTGCTGACCTGAAATTGTAAGAGAGAGAGAGAGAGAGAGAGTATTTTTTTTTTTTTTTTTTTTAAGTAAAAGAGGGAGGTCTCTCGTATAAATTCATGAACTTCAAGTCATGTGACAGCAATAAATAGTATAACTTGTACCATTAATACTTTAATTGAACTATCATCGTAGACACAATACATTCGTTAAAGCGTCACTATTCAAACCACTCAATTCCTTTCAAACATAATATGAAATCATACAATGATTCCTACCTACCACTAGGCCACATCCAGGGTGGTAGAGAGACAATATTATTTGAGTTCTTATTAATTTTAATTTTACATGGACCCTTATTTATTAATCTTTGTTTTTGGCCATAATTTGGATTGTAGTTTTTTTAAAGGGAAAATTTGGATTGTAGTTATGGAGGCCTTAACTTTGCTGTGCCCACGCTTCTTGTCCCCCCCTCCCAAAAAAAAACTAACAAGAAATTGGATTTATTTGCTAGAAGAAGGGGATGACTCTGCTCAGCAATGCACTTGACTTGAGAAATTGTTTTTCTAGTTGTGTTTTTAAGTGGATTAAAAGGTAGGGTAATGGTGTGGCTCATGCCCTTGCTAAATGTGTTAATTAATTTCCTTCTGTGTTGTAATAATGAGACTCTTCCTCTCTTGTTGTCTCATATGCTTGAAAGAGGAACTCTCATACTCTTTTTCGTTTGAATGATGAAAATCTTGTTTTACCCCAAAAAAACAAAGAGGGTTTTTCTTTTTTGGTCAATTTAGATAACAATTTTGAGAAAAATCCAAGTGGAGTGTAACTTATTAATTAAGAGATTTGGAGTTCAATTTTTGTCTATACTAAAAACCATTTGGTATCTTAGTTTGATAATAAAAAGCAATCATCATGAACCGACGCAAAAAATTAAAAACTATTTCTAAAAAATTATGTTATTTTAATTTTTAATTTTTTTTTTTTTTTTTTTTTTTTTTATGGAACTCTTACTCACTTGTGTATATTCGATATAACCTGTACAAACTCTAGTAACAAAGACTATTTTTTTTTTTTTTAACTTAAATAAATAAATACAAACAAACAAACACGCTCTTTTTGGTTGCATTGGCACCCAATTCAGAGAGGTTAACTTGATCAATACAATTGATAGGCCTTCAAAATTTTGAGCTAAGTTAGCTAATGACTTGCAGGATTGTCAAAAATACTAATTATGTTGAATTAAGATGGCTTCATAGACTTTGCCCCAAATAAAGAAATTACTAATATTATTTATGTGAGTTCCAATTAGCTCAACTGGTAAAATTTCTAATGGTTGTATAAGAGTTTTGGAATTCAATCCTCGCTTACATAAAAAACTAATTGGTGTCTTGGTATAAAGAGCTATCATCATAAGCGGATGCCATAAGTTAAAACTTTCTCTCCAAAAAAAATAAAAAAATAAAATAAAATTCTATTATGCTTATTGATGAAGCCGTGAAAATCACCAGTGAGTTACACGATCCTTGTACGCTTGAAATAGCGAATTGCAAGAAGAAAGAAGTGACCTAACAGAGAGCACCGGTGTGGTGCCGACCAAATACCCTCCGAAGGTCAAGTTAGAACTATTCTCAACTCTAGAGTGCTACAGAGGGGTGAATTATGCATACCTTGATTTGTGAAGGTATTGGGGCTTTTACAGTAGTAGAAGGTTGACATCTCTTCCTTAGTGTAGAAGTCTTTTCCTTATAGGAATCCCCTTAAATAATCTCAAACGTGATGGACAAGACTTTTCCTTGTAGAGAAGATCTTCATTAAGTGCGCATCTTCCGGAGTTCTTCTTGTGCTAGGATTCCTATTTCCTTTGGGATTCTACGATGATTCAGGCGTGTGTAGCAAGTATTTCAAGTTAGGGTTTCCACTTGTGCCTTGGGCTTACCCACTGTCGGCCCATGGGCTAGGATCCGTTAAGCCCAACTTATGAAGGTCCGTCATGCCAAATTTTACCCCTTCAGTTGCCTCCTTCACCTTATGGTCCGTCATGACAAAGTGGATGGATCAATAGGGTGACGGTTTAAAGTTCTTAGGGTTGACGGTTTAAGGGTCTTGGGGTTGACGATTCTCAAAGAGGACGACACGAACCGCGATTACTGTTGACAGGTTGTCAAGCATTTATGAGGTACGACACGTGTCATTTTTTGATTGGATTTTCCCCCAAATCGAAGCGTCGCTTCGTCTTCCGTGCATTTCATATATATATATATATATATCACACTTCTCCTCTTTCATTTCTCCACTTTTCAACTTAAACATATTGTCAGAGCGCCATCATCAACCTTGTCAGAGAGCGGTCTGTCAAATAGCTGTACCCGTCATTAATACAACTGTTGACCATCACTTATTCAGACTTGGTGAGTATTTTCTTTTCATAAGTCCTGCAAATGCATATTTGATTTTCTTAGACCTTTTTTACACACCCGTCATCACTTCTAGATCCGTCAGTCTTAGGTTTTGTCGTCACGTGTAGGCAATGTCTAGTGCGTCAAGTAATCAGTCAGTCGTTCGTGACGGGACAGATTACAAGGAAGTATACCCGTCTGGTCATAAAGACCAAGAGAGTCCAGGCGAAGAGAGGAGTCCGTCCGCCTCTTCCTTGTCCTCAACAAATGAGGATATGGAGATGGCTGAAAAAGAAGATACTTCTGATGACGGGGAGGATCAACCATTGAGATCCGTATTGGTGTTGATGGACTTAGGGAGTTCATCATGCTACCAGAGTGGACGGTGCATAACTTCACATCCGTCATCAAGGAGAAACACTTCAACACATTTAGGGCTAATTTTCAAATTCCAAATAACATTCCAATCCGTCTACCCTATGTGTCAGAGAAATGTTATTACAAGGGGGTAGAAGGTGTCGGAGTGTACGAACAAATGCTGAAGGTGGGACTTAGGTTTCCACTAAGTACCCTGCATAAGGAGCTTCTAAAGTATTTAGGTCTATCCGTCACCCAGATATCCTCGAATGCCTAGAGGTTCTTCATAGCAATGGAAATTCTTTACGGTGCTATGACAGACGGCGCTAGGAAACTGATGGTGCGTGAATTCCTTCATTACTACTATCCAGATGAAATAGACAGGTCAAGGGGGATGTATAGTTTTGCTAGTAGGAGTCCGTTGCTAAAAGTCATATTTGAAACACCCGACTCAAATAGAGACTGGAAGAGTCGTTACTTCTTCTTAGAGGGTGACGAGTGGATAGGTCATCAAGGGGAGACGGAATATATGCCCGTCAACACAACCTGGGGAGTATTAAATCTGTCCAGTATGCACCCGTCCTAATTTGTAGATTCTTTTTATATTTGTTCAGTTATAATTTCTCCAATTCTTTTAACCGTCCATTTCTTTTGCAGTTAGACGGCATCCTCAAGTTAGTATTGAGGAATTTAGTTTTCTTGAGGAGATTTTTTCAAAGACCAAGCCGGAAGAAAGGACTTGGTCGAAGTTAGTGAACCCAGGTACCATCCACTGGTATTGTGACAGTCCTGAACCCATGCCGGAAGCCGTCAGATATAACGCCAAAATTCACAGATGTAAGTCCATCAATCTTCATCTTGTATAAAAAGGCTTTAACTTTTAGTTGATAACTTCATCCATCCTTCTTTACAGAGATGGACGATGATAAGAGGAGGGCGTTGACCAAATCACAGGCTGCAAAAAGAAAGGAGTCCGGTAATGTGGCTCCTAAGGGGACGGTTCCGTCCATTAAAAGGAAATAGCAACCGTCCAAAGGGGACTGTCCCCATAAGCAACAAAAAGTCCCTCTGGAACCCATCGTGGGGTTGATGGCTGAGGGTACGAAGACCGTCACCACAGCAAAGCATGGGTTAGGCAAGGGCTTAATGAAGGTCCTGTCCACTAACCAAGAGAAGCCTCCTCCCCTCCTCCGTGACGACTCCAAATATGCCTTGGAAAAACTTTCATCTATCATCACATCGAAGGACTACGAGGATTTAGGCAATCACTCGACGGAGGCAATGGGGGAGACGGGTCTCTTTGCTATCGCATAGGTAATCTTTGTTCGTCTACTTATGTCCGTCCACTCCACTTTGTTTTTGTCTAACCCTTATGACTTTTTTGTTTCAGTCCCTGATTATGGTGAAGGGCCTAATGGATTGATGCCTTAATCGTGAGACGGCTCTGGATCGTGTGCGAGCAAAGGCAGAGCAGACGGAGGATGAGCTGGGTCAACTTAACAAGTGGAAGTCCACTATGGAGAAAAAGTTTGACCTTTCAGAGCAGTTGAGGAAGGAGCTTGAGCAAAAGACGGATGAAGCGAGGAAGGCCCTAGAGGTCAAAGATAAGGAGATCCAAGACCTGAAGGAAAATCTCCGTCAAGCTAAGGAGGCAGTAGTCCGAGAATATCGTGACTCGGATGCCTTATTGTCCGAGTCGGGAGAATCATTCCTACAAGGTTTTGATGAGACGCTCCGTCAATTTAAGGAAGCCTACCCTGCCCTGGATGTGTCCATGATAAAAGTTGACGACCAAGCTTAGACGTCTGCTATGCCTGTCGCCTCAGAGAACAAAGATGACCTCTTTGCTGAGAATGCAGCTCCAAGCGACGGAGAGTCAGCCCAAGCTTAGAATGTCCAAGATGCCGGCCCTAAAGAGTAGAGAGATTTTTTATTTTTATTTTTTATTGTACATTTGAAAATAATCCGTCATTAATTTTGTGTATCGAACAATTGCCCTTCAAGGGTTTTATCTGTTAATGTTGCTTTATTTCTCAACTTTATGCCTGCTTTATATATCTTTATTGTTTGAATAAGATGTATAAATTTTCATCCGCTCCAGTTGTCCATTATATGGAGAACTGGCCATCTTTATGGACTTATGTATAATTTTAGTTTTTGGATGAATCGTCCTCCTTAAATACTTAGGTAGTGTATCCCGTCCTTCCTTGTGGACTTGGAAATTTTCACCTTATGGGGTGATCCGTGCAATTGATGGGCTTGTATTCATCCACTTATGTTAACTTAGAACTTGTCGTTATCCGTCCATTTTATGGATTTGTCGTCATCCGTCTGGATTGCTCTGTTCAACTAGTGGACTTTGTATATTAATCACTATTTTTACAGGCTTAGGGGTTTCACCCGTCCGGGGCTACCCGTCCAGTTTGTGGATTTTGTTCTAACCGTCCATTTTATTGACTTAAGGAGTTTTCACCCATCAGGGATGATTCGCCTACTTAGTATACTTTATTTGTCATCCGTCCATTTTTATGGACTTCGACTATCACCTGTCTAGGATGATCCGTCCATCTTGTGGACTTTGATAATAGTTTCCAATCTATAGATGGTCCGTCCACTTTGGGGGCTTGATAATAAATTCACCCTATTGGTGACCCGTCTACTTTATGGACTTAATGACAGTTTCCACCCTATGGGTGGTCCGTCTACTTTGTGGTCTTGATAATGAACTTGCCCTATGGGTGATCCGTCCACTTTGTGGACTTGGTAATCGTTTCCACCCTATGGGTGATCCGTCCACTTTTTGGACGTTGTTTTCTCTTGTTCACTTTTGAACTTTGTAAGAATCCAAGTAGAAAAACACGGTTTATAGGGAAAAGTACCTGCCCCCTTGGGCTTAAAAAGGCACAAAATATTTTAGCAAAAATTGTCAAAGGAAAACTAGTAATTGTAACTAAAATTAAATAAACTGGGAAATTAGGGATTGTCGCTGTTCTTCATATTATCTCTATTGGTAGTATTTTCGTAGAAGCTCCGTGTTCCATGAGTGCTGCAGCTTTTGTCCGTCCAGTGTCTTGAGGTGGTAGGTGCCCTTCCTCTGCCATGATGTAATCCTATAAGGTCCTTCCCAGTTGGGGCCGAGCTTTCCTTGCGAAGGATCTCTAATGGCGCCCATTACCTTCCGTAGTACAAAATCACTAACCTGAAAGTCCCTATGCCTCACTTTGGAGTTGTAGTGTTTCGCCATGAGATTCTGATAACGTGCCAACCTCTGCTCTGTTGCCGCTCTGACTTCGTTCACTAGGTCGAGCTGAAGGCGCATGGCCTCTTCGTTCTTATCCTTGTCGTAGTTCTCCACCCGGTAGCTTGTGAGCCCTACTTTTGCGGGAATGACAGCTTCACTTCCGTATGCTAGTCGGAATGGCGTTTCTCCAGTGGGTGTTCTTGCTGTAGTCCGGTATGCCCACAGAACGCTTGGTAGTTCGTCCGGCTAGATACCCTTTGCCCCCTCGAGCCGGGTCTTAATTACCTTGAGCAAGGATCGATTCATGACTTCGACTTGCCCATTAGCCTGTGGGTGTGCAGGCGACGAGTAGTGGTTCTTGATTCCTAGCTCTAAGCAGAAGTCTCTGAACGCGCTGTTGTCGAATTGCTTACCGTTGTTAGAGACCAACACTCTGGGTATCTCGTACCTGCATATGATATTTCTCTAGAAAAAACTTCGGATGTTCTTCTTCGTGATGGTGGCTAAGGCTTCTGCTTCTACCCACTTAGTGAAGTAGTCTATGCCAACTATTAGAAACTTTAGCTGCCTGACCGTTGTCGGGAATGGGCTCATGATATCTAGTCCCCATTGTGCGAACGGCTAGGGTGCCGTCATGGGGGTCAGTTCTTCGGACGGTTGCTTGATGAAATTGCTGAACCTTTGACACTTGTTGCAGGACTTGACATAAGCTTGCATGTCCTTCAACATTGTAGGCCAATAATATCCTGCTCGGATCAACTTATGTACTAATGACCTTGCCCCTGAGTGGTTTCTGCAAATACCTTCGTGGATTTCTATCATTACGTAACTTGCTTCCTCGTGGCCTAAAACACCTCAGGTATGGTAGAGAGAAACCTCTTTTGTATAAGACATCTTTTATCAGTACAAATCGTGATGCCTGGACCTTCAATTTTCTTACGGCGTCCTTCTCGTTTGGTAACGCACCGGTTTTCAGATAGGATACCAATGGCGTGGTCCAATTGCATTCAGAATCTACCTCCTGCATATTCGTTCAGTCGTTAATAAGTGAGGAGACTTGAACGAATGATAATACCTGTTTGGGGATAAGCATAAATTCAGCTGATGCAGCTTTTGCTAGATGGTCGGCACATTCGTTTTCTTCCCTTGGGATTTGAATGAATTTGACTTCGAGGTCGCTGATTCGGTACTTCACTTCTTCTAGATACCACTTCATCCTTTCATTCTTACACTCACAGCCACCATTAATCTGGCTCGTTACTACTTATGAATCGCAATGTACGACTATGTTTTCCGCACCTGCAGCCTTTGCAAGGTCTAGCCCTACCACCAAGGCTTCATATTCTGCCTCGTTGTTGGTCGTGGGGAACTCTAGTCGAATCATACATTGGATCTTATCTCCCCCCGGGGTTTGGATTACTACGCCGGCTCCTCTGGCTCATCTATTCGAAGATCCGTCAATATAAATATTCCATTGTCTTTTCTTCTCTGCCCCCTGGCTGTCTTCGAGGGTGAATTCGGCGATAAAGTTAGCCACTACCTGCCCTTTTACAGCCGTTCGCGGACAGTACTATATGTCAAACTCGCTAAGCTCTACTACCCACAAAGCCATTCTTCCTACTGCCTTTGGGCTGCTCATAGCTTTTCTTAAGGGCTTGTCCGTTAAAACAATGATGGTATGTGCTTGGAAGTATAGTTTGAGTTTTCGCGCTGCGATTATCAACGCGAAAGCCAACTTCTTCATCTGAGGGTACCTCTCTTCTGCCCCTTGGAGTGCTCAGCTCGTGAAGTAGACAGGTTTCTGCGATCTGTCTTCCTCTTTTACCAAAGCTGCACTTACAATGGCGTGTGAGACGGCTAAATACAGGTAAAGCTCTTCCTCTGGCTTGGATGGACTGAGCAACGGTGGAGAGGAAAGATATGCTTTTAAGTTGTTAAATGTCGTCTGGTATTCGTCCGTCCACTCGAACGTTTTTCTGAGAGTGCAGAAGAAGGGTAGACATCTGTCCGTTGCTCTCGAGATGAACCTGTTCAGGGCTGCGATTTTTCCATTCAAACTTTGGACCTCCTTAACCGTCCTTGGTGGTTCCAACTCCATTATGGCTCGTATCTTCTCCGGGTTGACCTCTATTCCTTTTTGGGATACCATGAAGCCTAAGAATTTCCTCGCCGTCACTCCGAACGCACATTTGTTTGGATTGAGCTTCATATTGTATGACTTGAGTGTGTCAAAGGTCTTTCTGATGTCGTCTAGGTGATCATCTGCAGACTTTTTACTAACATGTCGTCAACATAAACTTGTACGTTCCTTCCAATCTGGTGTGCAAACATTTTGTTCATTAGCCTCTAGTATGTTGCCCCAGCATTTTTTAGTCCGAATGGCATCGCCTTGTAGCAGAAAAATCCTTGGCTTGTAACAAAGGAGGTCTTCTCTTGATTAGATTCTTCCATTTTGATTAGTTTGTAGCCCGAGAAGGCGTCCATGAAACTTAAGAGCTGGTGTCTTGCAGTTGAATCTACCAAAGTATCTATTCGCGGGAGTGGGTAGCTATCTTTAGGGCAAGCTTTGTTGAGGTTCGTGAAATCTACACATATCCTCCATTTTCCGTTGGCCTTTTTAACCATGACAACGTTTGCCAACCAGTCGGGGTAGTATACTTCTCAGATGAAATCTTCCTCTAGTAATTTTTGAACTTCCTCTGCTATGGCCTTGTCCTGCTCCTGGGCGAACACTCGTTTCTTTTGTCAGATTGGAGGGAATAAGGGCGACACATTTAACTTGTGGACCATGACTGAGGGGTCAATTCCTGGCATGTCTTCGTGACTCCAGGTGAACACGTCTTGGTTATCTTTAAGGAAAGTCATGAGCATTTGGTGCACCGACCAACTAGCTAGTGTGCCAATTCTAGTCGTCCGTTCCGGCCGTGTGTCATCAAGGCTCACCTTTTCCAGTTCTTCAACTGGCTCTACTAGTGCTCGTTGCTTTCCGATACACATCGTTTGCTGTTGATCCTCCATCTCTAACATGGCAATATAGCATTCTCATGCTACTATTTGATTTCCTCGCAGTTCTCCTACCTCGTACTCCGTCGGGAATTTAATCATCAAGTGGTATGTTGAAGTCACCGCCTTCTAGGAATTGAGAGTGGGCCGTCCGAGAATGGCATTGTAGGCGGACGAGCAGTCAACTACGAGAAACGTTACCTCCCTAGTGATCTGCTGAGGATAGTCACATGCCGTCATAGATAGTGTAATTGCGCCCAAGAGGAACACCTTCGTTCCTCCAAATCCCACGAGTGAGGCATTCGTTGGGGTTAACCGTTCCCTGTCAATCCTCATTTGCTGGAATGCCGGGTAGTATAAAATGTCCACTGAGTTGCCGTTGTCGACGAAGACTCGATGCATGTTATAATCTCCTATTTGCAAGCTGACCACAAGTGCGTCGTCATGAGGATGGTGAAGTCTCCGAGCATCATCTTCTGAAAATCCGACGACGGGGTTATCTATTCGTGGCATTTTAGATTCGGATCCTGTAAGTTGGATGCTATGGACTATTCTAAGGTAGGGTTTGCGAGCTTTTTTGGAAGATCTGGCAGCGGTTGTGCCCCCTACAATCATTCTTATGTCCCCTATAGGTGGTCTAGGGCGCTTATTCTCTCGTCGTGGGGCCTGCTCTTGGGGCGGATCGGTTCTTTCCTTGTTGACGAACCTCTGTAGCTTCCCTTGTCTAATAAGGGCCTCAATCTGTTGTTTCAGATCGTAGCAGTTGGTTGTGTCGTGCCCGTGGTCACGGTGGAAGCGGCAATACTTGTCCCTTGGCCTCTTGTTAGGATCTCCCTTTAGTTTACCAAGGAATGCCAGTGCTCCTTCATCTTTGATCTGCATTAAAACTTGATCTATCGGGGTGGTTAGTGGGGTGAAGCTCGTGAACTTCCCAGTGGGGGGTCTAGGGCGCCTTTCATCTCGTTGATCTCCGGTTCTAGCAATCTTTCGCCCCTTATCCTGTTGTGTGTCCTCCTGTCTTTCTCCTCGCGGGCCAGCAATGCATATTCCGCGTTCATGTATTTGGTGGCTCTGTAGAGCACGTCCGACATGGTCTTTGGGTCATTCTTGTATAAATAAAACAAAAACTTACCCTTCCGTAATCTGTTAGTGAATGCAGCTACGAGTATCTTATCATCCGCTTTGTCAATTGAAAGGGCCTCCTTGTTGAAACAAGTTATGTAGGACCACAACGTCTTGTCTTCTTACTGCTTGATGCTCATTAAGCACGTGGTAGACCTCTTGTACCTATGTCCCCCAATAAAATGCGAAGTGAACTGAGCGCTCAACTCCTTGAAAGTATTGATGGAGTTTGGCATTAATCTACTGAACCAAATTCTCGTAGGACCCTTCAGCGTCGTCGGGAAGGTCCTACACATGATCTCGCCTGGTACCCCTTGAAGGTGCATTAGGGTCTTGAAAGTCTCTAGGCGATCGAGGGGATCCTTGACCCCGTCGTAGCTTTCAATCTAGGGCATGCGAAATTTTTGTGGCAGGGGGAAAGAGTTGACGGAGGTAGTGAACGGTGAGTCGGTTCTGTTTACTAGGTCATCAAGATCATTGGACACTCGTCCCTTGAGGGCATTCATCATGACCTCCATTTGTTCCTTCATCGCCTGCATCTCTGCAACAATAGGTGGAGGGGCCATATCTATGAGAGATGGGAGGCTCATGTTTTACCGCTCTGGTCTGCTTGGGGCGTTATTGCCCTCCGGCTTCTCTTGGTCCCTTCGTTCGGCACTGGTACCTTCTTGGTTTTCCTCCTGAATGTTGTGTCCTGCATCCCTTTGGCGTAGTTGCTCCTCCATATCATGGTTCTGTTTTATGAGACGTTCTACTGCTGCCATGAGAGTTTGGACTTGCCTCTCTAATGCAATAGATCTTGGCGGCTCGTCTCCTTGAACGTTGTTAGTGGTAGCCATCGAGCGAGTGAGTACCATGCAACTCTTACGTCCGGGAAGCGATTAGTTTGGCTAAACGGTCGTCCCCACAGACGACACCAACTGATGAAGCCGTGAAAATCACCAGTGAGCTACACGATCCTCGTACGCTTGAAATAGCGACCTGCAAGAAGAAAGAAGTGACCTAACAGAGAGCATCGGTGTGGTGCCGGTCAAATACCCTCCGAAGGTCAAGTTAGAACTATTCTCAACTCTAGAGTGCTAGAGAGGAGTGAATTATGCATACCTTGATTTGTGAGGGTATTGGGGCTTTTATAGTAGTAGAAGGTTGACCTCTCTTCCTTGGTGTAGAAGTCTTTTCCTTATAGGAATCCCCTTGAATAATCCTAAATGTGATGGACAAGACTTTTCCTTGTAGAGAAGATTTTCATTAAGTGCGCATCTTCCGGAGTTCTTCTTGTGCTAGGATTCCTATTTCCTTTGGGATTCTACAATGATTCAAGTGTGTGTAGCAAGTATTTCAAGTTAGGGTTTCCGCTTGTGCCTTGGGCTTACCCACTGTCGGCCCATGGGCTAGGATCTGTCAGGCCCAACTTATGAAGGTCCGTCATGCCAAATTTTACCCCTTCACTTATAGCCAAAGTTGAGGTATTTTTTGTGCATAATATGTAGTATATGAGAGGCGAGCTTCAAAAGCAGTTGTAATGTTGCTTCCTTCAAATAATAGGTTTTACCTGAAAATTTTCTCAAAAAAAAAAAAAAAAAAAAAAAAAAAAAAAAGAGAAAAGGTTCTGCCTGAAAACACTGTAAAATAAAAGACATGCCTGATAAATGAGTAAACATTGCTCGATGTGCTTGGAAAAAGAAACTGAATGTTTAGTTAACATTTCAAGAAACCATAGGAGGTCACCATCGCAACTAATTATATAAGATCAATTTTACAATTACCAAAAACTAAAGATTCAAATTTTTATGCTCAGTTTGCTTTGTTGTAAAATATTTTAAGTATTTTACCGTGTTTTTTTTTATTGTAAACTTTGTTCAAGTCTGAAAATATTTTCTTTTGATCGTAAATTGTTGTATAACACATAATGGCTCCCTCCCTCATCTGGTTTGTTGGGTCGCTAGTGCCGTAGTTTTGGTGGTTGATGCTGATGGTCTGGTTGCTAAAGCCACTATTCCAAGGGCCAGTACCGGTGGTTTGGTTGCCAGAGCCTCATGTCTAGTGATTGGTGCTAACAGTTCGATTGCTGAAGCCAGCGATATGGTCACCGAAGCCTTCGATTTGGTGGTTGGTGTTGGTGGTTACTAGACCTTTGACATCGACAGCTCTGGTGGTTGAGCCACCAATTTTGGTGCTTTGTGCTTGAAAATATTTTACATAGTACATCAAACACCTGAAAATATTTTACTAAAAACATTTTATATGTAAAATATTTTTATTTAAAAATGTTTAATAGTGAAACAAACGAAGCATTAGTATCCATTGTGATGATGCATGATGAATGTAGTGGTGACCAAATTCATATACAAATGGACTAGTTTCTTAATCAAGGACACAAAAGGCCTAATAACATAATTTATCTTTTATGGATGTTTAACTCATTCTTTTGGGGCCACCCTAAATGATTCTTCCTTATAATAACTAGGTATATGTGAGACAAAAGGACTGCACACATCCAAGAGATACTCAAAAAAGTTTAGATATCCTTATTACTCAAAAACCACACACACCAAAAAAAAAAAAAAAAAAAAAAAAAAAAACCCGCACCCTTTTGCTATTGATTTTGGCATTAAAGATAGGGTAGGCCCTAACCACTAGGCTAATTAGGTAGTCGCCTAAGGCCCCCAAGTAGAACAAGACCCCAAATTTTAACCAATAGGGATATTTCTATATATATAAAAATATTAAATAGGACCCAAATATTAGCCAATAGATAAAAATAAATAAATTAGTAATGCAATTAACACAACAAAATGTTACAATAATTTCACAACATTCCTATATTAACATGCCAACTCACACTCACACATGGGCTCACCACAATCTCTAATTTAATATTTTTGCTATTCTAGTTTAGAAAAGTAATGAAATTATTGTCTCTAGCATTACTCAAAAGAAATAGTTTAGAGATGTTACGTCCATAACATTTTCATAACAAATCTTAGTTGGCAATTTGTTATTGATAGGTAAAAAAATAATATCAGTGATGGCAATCTATTGCTAATTCTTTGATATTTTAAAAAGATACACACCTTTGCAAGTTACAAAATATTTCCATTATGACCTAAGATGACATAGCCACACTCAAAACCAGTATTGCAGCTTTCAAAGATATTTCACCATCTCTTTAGCCCTGAGTATGTGCCCATCACTCCAACTGAGAGAGCGAGCAATACAACCCCCAGAATAATAACTAGTTCAAGTCCCAACCTCTTATAACTTTCAAAAATCTTCAGGTAGCATAAGCATGGAAGCAGAATGGAAACAGTGACAGACAGAATAGATCCAATAAGTGCCATCAACAGTCCAAAAAATGGAATAACTAAGGCCACAATGACTGTGCTAATTAGTAACAATGTTCTGATGAGGATGCTAATAGCCCTGATATTATAGTTACTAGGCAATTGGCTTTCCATGGCTTCTGCAATAGGTGTGACTACAAGGGCGTATTTAGCAAGTGGACCAACTAAAGTGGTGTATATTGCTATCTTTGAGCTGAATTTGCTTGTAGGCAGGTTCAGTGTCACTTGTGATTGTAATCTCTGGCCAAACATTAGATAGCCAATGATTGCCATGGATATGTAGCTGAGAGCACAAAGAGCAAAGCTGATGAACAAAACCTGCAATACCACACAAGACCAACTAGCCCTTTAGATGAGTTTAGGTGCTTAGTAAAGAAATTATTTAATTTCAAACACAATGGTTCCAAGACATTTGATTTAAACTGATAATATGGCTAATCTTAATTTTTCTTATAACATAGTTGATCTTAAATATGATTTTATCAATCTTAATTTTGAAAAACTTATTTTTATAATTGTAACATGTATTGTTAGAAAGAAAATTCATTTTTCTATCTCCTTTTTTTTTTTGAAGTTTTTCATATCTAGATGAATATTTGTTTTAATAGACATTTAAAAGAAATGTCATGTATACTATAACATTATAATATAACTAAAAGAAAATAACTTCTAAAAAGTGCAATTTCAAATAGTCTTACCAAACCAGAACAAAACATCCATCAAGTACCAAAAAATTGTTCCTTGTCACAATTTTTTGGGGTTAACGTTTAGCTAAAGACTTGAGATAGGAGTCAAAGATGCAAATGCTTTGTATGAATTACCTTAGAGAACTGACTTTTGTCTTCCATAGAAGAGTACAATGTTGGGAAAATTGCATGAGCACCATAACAGAAGGCATGCAAGCTGAGAGCAAAAGGAACTCCTTCCAAATTAAACAGCTCTGCTTTTTCAGAGAAACCTACTCCATCAACTGCACCAACCCAAAATACGGAACAGATAATAATAAGAGATGAAAGGGCACCACTCGCTGAGATAAAAGAAAGCAAGCGCAAGTCCTTCAACCACATTGAAGGTACAATCAGCAGCCCAACTACTAGTGTAAAAAGTGGCTTTCCTCCAATGTGTTGCCCTCCTACTTTAAAGCTAATGTTTGGAAATAACTTGTGTAAGTTATCACGTTCCAAAATCAAGAATCCTATTAGGATTAGATAAAGCTCAAAATACAGGAAGATTGAAACTATGATTCTTCCTTTTCTCCCAAATGCATGCCAGCCTATGTCAGGGTATGTTATAATCAATGGTATGGAGTCCATGCATCGTTGTAGCAGTAGCCCAGTATAGCAAGTCACAATTGCCATTGCTAGAAGCAGGCCAAGGCTTAACCATCCAGCTTGTCTGAGTGTATATGGCATGGTTATGAGTCCTATTCCTGGAAAACAAGAAAGAAGTTTCTTGGAAATTCAAAAGAATAATTGTTCAATTTTATATAGAGAAGCAAGAAGAACCTGATAAAGCATTAAGGCAATTAAAGCACGTTCTGAGGAAGCTTGTTCCACCACTTATGATTGGTGGAAGCTCATTTTGCACTTCCATGGCCATTGCTATTCTCAGTTCATTTTACCACGGTATGTACGGCTCTTTATCGTTACCTATGGTGGCTTAACTGAGGAAATTAAATAGAGAACAAAAGACAAATTTGGAGTAATTCCAGGCCTCCTTAAAAGATATTTCATAGTGGGGGATTTATACAAGTCCTGGTGCCTTTATTCCATTCCATAGTGGGGGATTTATACGATTCTGGTGCCTTTATTCATTTCCATAGTGGGGGATTTATCAAATCCAAGCAACAATACATACGAAATTTAAGCAATTTTAACCACAAAATAAGGGATACTGAACTCATAGGATTTTGCTACAGAGTTGGCTAAATGATAAACTAACGTTAACAAAATTACAAGTCCTAAACAAACTTAATAACAAGCGAACGATTACTATTTCCAAAAGGGTCATGTTAATGAGTGTCTTTAGGACATTAGTTAATAATCCATTTTAGGAAAGTTTTAACACAACTTTTATAAGAAATGAAAAAGCTATCAAAATATTAATTGTTTTTTTTTTTTTTCTTTTCTCATAAAAACTTTCTTTAAATGGATTATTAACGAATGTCCTAAATAACAAATACTTCAGCCTTCACTTAAGGGATATTGGTGGTCCCATCTTGCCCGTAACAATCACCCTTAAGTCACTTGCTGATGATCAGCTTCATTTATATTAGATGTTGGCATGTCTTTCTCACTAATGAAGAACAATTATGCTAATACCATACATTTTAATACCCACTTCGCCACAATTATCCTATATGGCAAAATGTGAATGACAGAAAAAATAATAGGTTCATGTGATATTGATATACAGTCAATAATAGTCAGCCATATAAAATAGTTTGTGACAAAGTGTGTAAAAATGTGTGGTGATTGAATGAAGAATATTCTTTTCTTGACAAGGTGTTGTTGATTTTAACTTTGAAGTGGCATGAAAAACAGCTTTGTTTATATTAAACAACATATAAACAAACAATTGGTAATAATAATTATAATATACAGTATAGTATATTCACCATAATATATGTTAACGTGTATTAGGGTATGTGGGTTTTAGGCCCACTTTGTTTACTTGTATATCACACTTACTTGTACTACACACTTTGCCTTCTATATAAAAGGCACTCATGTATATTCTATAATTTGAGAAATACAATACACTTATTCAGTATTTCTATCAATATAGACATTCAAACAATTAGTAATAGAGATCAGAAACAATTATTAATAATTTGGCATGGCTGTAAGAATCTTTTTTTCTTTTTCTTTTGTTTGAGAATCTGGCTGTAAGAATCTTACAAAGAGATTTAGAGGGATTTTATGTCTATTGTAATTTGGAATATTTACATGTAAGTAGAATGATCGGTTAATTTATGTCTATTCATGGTTTCTCCCTTTGTAGAAGAGGCCTAAAACTAACACATTTGCTTTTTACAGATGATAGTCTCCTTTTTTGCAGGGCAACAATGGAGGAATGTGGCAAAGTATTGGAGATTTTGAATGCCTATGAAGTTGCTTCCGGTCAAAAAATAAATAGAAGCAAGACAGCACTGTTCTTCAACAAAGCAACTGATGGAGCTCTAAAAGAGCAAATTAAAGAGGCGTGGGGTGTACCAGAAATTATGCAATATGAGAAATACTTAGGTCTACCATCTTTTGTGGGGAAAAGGAAAAAAGAAAGCTTCAATTACATTAAGGAGCAGGTGTGGAGAAAACTTCAAGGATGGGAAGGGAAGTTACTTTCACAGGCTAGTAGGGAGGTATTGATAAAATCAGTCATCCAAGCCATTCTCACATACACCATGGGGTGCTTCAAAATTCCAATAGGTCTATGCAATGAGATTGAGACCATGATTAAAAACTTTTGGTGGGGATAACGAGGAGATCGTAGGAAGGTCCATTGGGTTAAATGGGATGACTTGACTAAGGCCAAAGGAGTGGGTGGCATGGACTTTAGAAATTTAGCAAAATTCAATGACTCCTTACTAGCAAAGCAAGCTTGGCGGTTTTTGCATAATCATAACTCCCTATTCTACAAAGTGTTCAAGGCTCAGTTTTTTCCAAATACAACTATTATGGAGGCCAAGGATTCAAAAATAGGATCTTATGCTTGGAGGAGTATACTTATAGGGAGGAATGTTATTCAAAGGGGGGCTAGGTGGAGAGTCGGTGATGGAAAAAAAATCAGAATTTGGCAAGATCATTGGTTGCCAAGAAAGCACCCTCCACATGTATTATCCTTTCCCTTGATAGAATTTGAGAATTCTAAAGTGGATATCCTTATTGATCCAAGCAGGAGGCTGTGGAATGATGAGATGTTATACGGGCTGTTTAATACGAAGGAAGCAGAGCTGATCAAGACTATTCCTTTAAGCAGTGAAGTTTCAGAGGATGTTCTGTTCTGGCCTCACTCGAGCAATGGCCAATATAGTTGCAAGACCGGATACAGATTTTTAAAAATGGAAGAAGAGTTGTCTGCTGAACCACAAGTATCCACAAATGACGAGAAGCAGCTGTGGAGTGGAGTTTGGTCAATGCGAGTTCCTCCTAAGGTGAAAACACTGCTATGGCGTGCTTGCCGTGAAGCTATGCCGACGAAGAGTGCACTGTTCCGTCGAACCATCTCAACGGATTCTTTATGTGTCAGATGCCACGCCCATTCAGAAGATTCAATGCATGCCTTGTGGTCTTGCCCAGAGTTAGACATCGGATATGGAGCTATGGAGTTTCCGATTTTTAGTTTAATTCGTGACCTTCAAAGAGCTGTTATCGTGGTTAATTAAAAACAACCATCAAACAGAGCTCTTCGCAGTTACGACTTGGACAATCTAGAACCAGCGGAATCGGGTTCGCCTCAACCAGCCAGCGAACTCACTTCACCAAATTCCTAACATCTCGAAGTCTTGGTAAGCTAAGTACCATGCTCGGCAAGTGCCTACTGCTACTCCAATGCAGCGGACTCATCGTCCCAAAAATCATTGGAAGCCACCATCATCAGAGCTATTCAAAATTAATTTCGATGGTGCCGTCTTCCCACATGATAAAAATTCTGGCATTGGAGTTGTTATAAGAGATCACCAAGGATTAGTGATTGCATCATGCTCAAAATTGGTACACCAGGAGTTATGCAGTGAGGATATTGAGGCAAAAGCTGCGGCTTGGGCTCTTTTGTTTGCATTGGAAGTTTTGACTGTTATTAAAGGGTTAATGGAGGAAGAAAGGCTGCTAATACCAATGGGTTTGCCCATTGAGAGGCCAAACAGTTATCTCAACAATTTGAAGAATTACATTACTCTCATACTAAGAGGGATTGTAACGTTTTAGCTCATAATCTGGCTAGACATGCCGCTGGCATTCTAGATTTGTTAGTTTGGATGAAGGATTTTCCCCCACAATTTCATGATGTACTTCAAGCCGATTTATCAGGCTTATCTGAATAAAAGTATTTTACATGGTTTCCCAAAAAAAAAAAAAAAAAAAAAAAAAAAAAAAATTAAGTGGTTAAGTCCTATATCCATATATAGTCGCAATTAATAAGAGTTACTGGTAGATATAATTACTTAGCAAAAAAGAATGGTGGATATAATTACTCTACACTTATAGTCATTTGTCAAGGTTACATAACTTGTAGACGGTCTTCATTTATGGGTTTTTTTTTTCTTTTTTTTTTTCTTTTTTTCAAAAGAAAAAAATGCTTCATTTATGTAAACTGTTGACAGCAGACGCTTCTTTAGAAGTAGCACGGAAGCTTTAAAATATTGTAGATATACCTATAAGAGCATCCACAGCAGTAGAGCTAAAAATTTAGCTTTTTAGCTCCACCAAAAGTTACTTTATCTATTTTACCTACACACATATTGCAGCAACGGATCTATTTTAACTTTCAATACAGTAAAATAATATAAACATCACAATAAAATAATATATCCACTATAATAAAATAATATATCCACTATAATAAAATAATATATTCACTACAATAAACAACAATCACAACTACCCACAACTGTTGCCACTACCACCGCCGCCACCGCCGCCGACTCTTCCGCCACCGCAACCGCCACCATCAAAAAAATTATTTTTTTTTCTCACCAATATTAGATAGTAATAACTTACTACTTAAAATTTATTGCAAAAATATTATGGTAACATTTCTTAATTTTAATTTCTTATTATTCTTTATTTTATTTTTCCCATTATCTTATTTTTTTCATCCAAATACACGTTTCTTTCTTATCCTTCTGCCTTTTTTTTTTTTCCCTCTTTGTTTTTCTCTTCCACATACGTAGTTCTCTTTTCTCATCCACCCTCAGCCACACCTTTTAACTTTCATCCATTTCTTATTTTTTATTGTTTTATCTTTTTGTTACTTTTTCTTCTCATCTCCTTCTCCATTTTTCAACTGTGCTCTCTTTATTTCTCTGTCCAAGACACAAGCTTCAATTCCGCTCAGCCCAACTAAAGCAACGCCACTAGGTCCACCACCACGCCTCTATCAACCTTTGGTTCATGGTTTTTTTTTTTTTTTTTTTTTTTTTTTTTTTTTTGGTTCAAAGGAAAAAATTGCAGAAGAAACCATTTTGGCCGTGGGTTTTGCCGATGTTTGCTTTTTTTTTTTTTTTCCTGGTAGTGGTGGGTTTGATGAGTGTGGGTGTGGTTGAGTCTGTGATTAATGTGGTGGTGGTGGGGGTTGTCGTGGTGGTGGAGGTGGTTATTGATATTGATGGTGGTGGGTTTGATGAGTGTGGGTATGGCTGGATTTGTGATTGATGTGGTGGTGGGGGTTGCCGTGGTCGGAGTTGGGTCTGACTCGTCGTGTGTCGGCGACGTGGGTTGGTGGCGTGGATCAGGGGGCGGCAGTGTGAGAGGTCTGAAAGTTGAGAGATTGTGAGAGTTTTGAGAAGAGAAGAAAAAGAAAACAAAAGAAAGGAAAAAATAATATTTTAATCTGGCTGAGGAATAAATTTTTTTTTTTTTTTTTTTAGCTCTCAACTACAGTGTACATCTATCTATAGATGTGCACTGTAGTAATGGAGCTAAAATTTTTAGATTTAGCTCCACTACTGCAGCAAGATTTTTGTGTTTGTGGAGCTAAATTTTAGTACTATAGCAATATGTCTTCACTGCTATGAGTGCTATAATGAGTCATATAGAACTTGAATATTAAAAAATCAAGAATTTAAAGTTATTTAATACAAGTGGAATGTGGTGAAAATATGATAGGACTAAATGGCCTTTCACATGTTTCAAAATGATCATGAACTTCTTTGAGTATCACAAGCAAATTACTCCCTCCGTCCCACTTTGTTTGTCATCTATTTCATTTTGGGATGTCCCAAAATATTGTCCTATTTCTAAAAATAAAAGTTATTGATTTATTAATATTCCTATTATACTCCTATTAATTTACTAATTCAATTTTTTGATAAATTTATTTAAGAGTAGTTTTGGAAATTTATACATTTTTAAAAGGTAAATAAGACAATAAATGATGTTTCCTTAAAATGTTTGACTTTTCAAACGGGACAAACAAAATGGGATGGAGGGAGTAAATGATTATATCATATTGATGACTTCTTTTGTGGACTCGTATTAGTTGATGAATCAAAGTGGTTGTATAGATGACTTGAAGAATGAACACTTTTTCTAAGCATAACACTTGTTACATCATGTGTAATTTAAGTCACTAATTGTGTTCTTGAAAGGGGAATGTAATTATTTTTTTGAAGGGGCTTTTCTTTTGGTCTCATGCCAACATGCCATTCTTCTGGTTCCTTTCATCCTAATCAAAGGGTATTTTTTTTGGGAGATACAAAATTAGGGCCATGGCAAGTATGAGATATTGAAAATCAATTGAGATTTGCCCTAGTCTTTGCCTCCCTCACCCCACAAAACCTTGTATTTGTGAAGTGATCATCAAGTCAGGGGTAAGCGATGGTGTTCATGAATTTTATTAGTTCCTTATATTAAGGTTGTCGTTATTGTTTATCCTAAACTGGACATTTACTAGCTAGCCTTATTTTGGACTGTATATATAACGTGGTCTTACTATGATTAGGCCATGTAAGATGCTTATTATAGTTTTGTGCCAACAAAATGATGATTGTTACTTCTTCTCCCCCGCTCTCTTAACAACTAGATTAGTAATGGAGATGAACGGAAGGACCATTTTGAAAATATAATTAAACTTGATGGACCAAAATAAAAACAATATCAAACTTTAAAGGTTAAAATGTAACTTCATCTAAAAATAATGTTATGATGAAAATAGCCTTATTAATAAGATACTTAGTAATTTGTGAAATTTGCGTGCTTTTATATATGAGATTAAATTCTGTAAGGATGTGGTGTAAAACTTATGTTTTACCTTTCAAATCCCAACATGTCACATTATCTTATTACATATTTAAGAATAAGTACAACCACACCCAATCAATTCTAATACTCATATTTAAATCCACCCAAATTAAGAGTTTACTGAGATGTTATTAGGTATGGTAGGATGTATTGAATTTTAAGTAAAATGCTGACCTGTCCTTACCAAATTCGGACTCTTTATATATATATATATATATATATATATATTAAAAATCCTTTTTCACTTATCAAAATCAGGAACATAGATAAAATATTGTGATTACATGATCAAAGAAGGATTATCATGGTTACACTATTTTCAGACCATGTGGGTTGCCTCGTAGCATCATGACTCCAGAGATTATTAAAAAAAATCTCCAATGACCATATGGGCTAATACCCAAAGATTTTTTTATAAAATATCCCATTTGCGCTTCACCAACAAATGACTTTAAAGTTCTTTATTTCTTTGTTATCGTCTCTATTTTAATTGCTTGTCTTAACTATATAGGTCTCCTAATAACTGTATTATGGCGCCATTATATGCACAAATGAGTGTCTACATAATGAAGGAAAATGTGCCATCGCACATCCTTGGAGGATGTGCGATACTCACTTCACAAGTACAAGTGTTGTGAGGTGTGAGGAGTAAGGGCTGGGGTTTAAGTCTCTAGGAGAGAGCTTCATACACATATACACTTAGATTATACTAGAATAGAATTTCTATTTTATATTAAAAAAAAAAAAAAAACTAAGGAAAATCTTTTATGAAACCCACTATGTGATGGTTAAAAAAAACTATTCGTGTATATTTATAGTCACATGACATTTTTAATGAGTCATGTAACTTAAATAATACAGGTGGATACCACACAATAGGTTGCATAAAAATCTATGCAATTTAAGCTACATAAAAACCTTACTTGATAACTAATTAGTGGATAAATAATAGTTAAAAATGGAGAATAGAAGAAGGAGGGAGCAAAAGTAGATGAGAAATTTTCAAACCATTTTAATTGAGTTTGAGCTTAACAAGAAAATTTGATATTTTTGAAAAGTTTTGATAGCGATAGTTAGTACTATTAGCCAAAATCTTAGGGTGGTGATTGTATTTAACTTAACGTTTTAAAAATCGGATCAAACCAATCGGTTGAACCCTAGAATTAAACACAAAATTCGTCCAAAAAATATCGAGAAAACTGGCAGTAAAACCATGAACCTGCCAATTCAACCACCACAACAAATCCTAAATTATGGATTGTTAGTTATTGGTTGTTATAGGTGGACAAAAAAGTAATTTAAGTTGTAAATTTAAATTAAAATTAATAAAAACTTACCACCTATGATTTTTGTGAACATAACACTCCTCTTTAGATATCTAGCATTTTTTTTTTTTAAGAGAAATGATTTATTCACAACATTTTTACAACAAATTATAAGTGGTAGCTTGTTACCGATTGTTATTATTGGGGCAAAAAAGTAATTTTTATGTTAGATTTAAATTTGAACAAGTAACAACTAATCACTTATAATTTGTTGTAAAAATATTGTAAGAATATTATGAACATAACAACTTTATTTTTTTAATTGCCGACTATGCGTGCCTTATCACTATGAAGACATGTCCGGTTGTAAAAACTCTAGTTCCTACCAACTACACAGAATCTTTGCCTTGTCACCGTCACTCACTGTTCCTTGTTACCCGTTGTTATTATTGAGACAAAAAAATAATCTTTGTGTTATGTTCAACTTTTAACAAGTAACAACTAATCACATATGATTTATTGTAAAAATATTGTAAAAATACTATGGACGTAACACCTTTATTTTTTTAATGGCCGAACTATGCGTGCCTTATCACTATGAAGACGTGTCCGGTTGTAAAAACTCCAGTTCCTACCGACTACACAGAATCCTTGCCCTGTCACCGTCACTCACTGTCCCTCGTTCAAAGCTTTGAATCACATTTGAGACAGAACACAATTTCATAGTCATAAGTCATGACAAAAAACCAAACCAGTCTTCTGCAACACAAACACACACTCACACATTGAATCCAACTGGACCCAGATCCGAATACCCATCTCTCCCCAAACTGGACCTGACCCAGATCCAGATGAGAGTCCCAATTCCACCACCTATATGATATGATATGAAGAGGTTCAAGAAAAACCAAGATGATGAGAATGGTAATGGCGTAGCCAGGTCACCGAATTCGGATTCCCACATTGTTGTGAGAGATCCAGATAGGAAATCCGGGTCCAACCCGATGAGGCTGGTGGGGATCGTTGTGGTTTGTCTGATGATTATTTCGGTTCTGTTTTCAGTTTCTGTAGTTCTCAAAGACCCTCCTTCAGATAAAGTTTGGATAGCTGCTGCAGAGGCAAGGTTTGTTGATGTGGGTCCCAAAAAAGGTACTTTTGCTTTCTGGGGTTTTAAGGTTTCAAGTGTTGGACTCAAGTTTGAGTTTGTGTGTACTTAGATTTTTCTTTTTTTGGGTGCTTTTGGTGTTGGGTTTTTGTCATTGATGCTTACATGTGAAAATGCTGCTCGGTTTTTTTATTCACTATGATTAAAAGCCATGTTGCTCAAATGACACTTCAGATGCCCAATTATCGAATGATCAAAATAAATAGTAAAAATAAAGATTGAGCATGTCTTTTTTAGGTGAAAGTGTGGAAAGAAGTTGACTTTAATCTACATTTTTGGTATTGAGAACAAGTTCAACACTAAGTTAATCTGCATTAGATCAAAGAAGTTCTGTATGTCTTAATAGCTACTTGGGGCCGGCTATATTTGTACTTTCATGTTTAGTCAATCAAGAGCCATGACTTTTACCTAAATCTCATACCATTATAAAGTTTTCCTAATACCTCAGATAAGTAGTTTGAGGCTATTTATATTTACTGAATTTGTTTCATTAATGAAACTTGTTTTTCTTTTGATATCATTTTTTGGTGTGCTCCTAGTTTTAAAGTTTCCACCTTTCTTAATCTGTCTTCTTGTGTCAGAGATTGGATTAAAGGAGGCAAAAATCCACACTCTAAAGATTGACAATGTTGAAAGAATTTTAAGCAATTGCTACCTAGCAAACATTTGGAAAAAGACATTTTTGGAAGAAATCTTTTGGGGGGAAAATGGACTTGTTAAATTCAATTCAGTTTAAAATATCTAGGATTTTACTTTCGCCTTTCTTTTAAGATGCCAAAAAGTGGTATTCAGATCTATGATAATTAAATGCGCGTGAAGTTACCTTTGTTTAATATGTATGCCCCTACCTTTTTTCTGCTTTGAGCTAGAAGCCCCAACTTTCTATTGTTGGTACATACTAACAAACATGATTTCTTTCCTGTTTTAGCTTGTCATGGTTCTTATTTTTCATTGCTATTTCCAAAACCTGAGAGATAATGTAATTGGTGAAAATTTTGTTCTTTTATTAGTTGATTTTGACAATGTTGTAATACTTGAAGGTGTAAACTGCAAGTTTTTATAGTCAATGGGCTGATTTAGAAGCAACCTCAAACTTAGAGGTGTAAAATACTGATAGTATTTTATCCTACTTTTTCTCCCACTACTGCAAATTGATCTGTCAGATAATACTCTCGCTGCCCAATAATTGGTGTTGTATCCACATTGATCATGGTTGTTTGTATTTTACTTGTATCTCTGGGAGGCATGATTTGTTCATGATGATGTACTCTTCTAATTCATAGGTTCAGAAGATGATGCTGTTCAGTCCACTGGGGTACCAAAGGATAAACTGCTTAGAGGGTTACTTTCTGCTGGATTTGATGATCGATCTTGTATCAGCAGGTATCAGTCAGCTGAATATCGCAAGGAGCTATCACACAAACCTTCCTCTTACCTCACTTCCAGGTTACGAAGATATGAAGCTCTACATAAAAAATGTGGACCCTATACTGAATTGTATAACAAAACCTTGGAGCAACTGAAGTCTGGTCATTCCACTGGGTCCTCAGAATGTAATTATGTAGTATGGATTTCCTATAGTGGATTAGGGAATAGGATACTTACCCTAGCTTCATCATTTCTATATGCCCTCCTCACAAACCGTGTCCTACTTGTTGACCCTGGAGTTGATGTGGCTGATCTCTTCTGTGAACCGTTTCCAGAGGTTTCCTGGTTTCTTCCCCCAGATTTTCCCCTTAAAAATCATTTCAACAGCTTCAATCAGGAATCCCCTCAATGTTACGGGAAAATGGTGAAGAATAATACAATTGCAAATTTGAATGGGTTGATACCATCTTCTGTGTACCTCCATCTAGCCCATGATTATGGCGATCATGATAAGCTTTTCTTCTGTGATGAGGATCAATCTTTTCTGCAGAAAGTACCTTGGTTGATTGTGAAAACAGATAACTACTTCATCCCATCTATTTTCTTAATCCCTTCTTTTGAGCAAGAATTGAGTAATCTCTTCCCAAATAGGGATACGGTTTTCCACTTCTTAGGCCGATATCTATTCCACCCCACAAATCAGGTTTGGGGACTTATTACCAGATACTATGAAGCCTATTTAGCTAGAGCACAAGAAAGAATAGGCATTCAGATCAGGGTCTTTGATGTTGGGACTGGTCCATTTCAGCATGTACTTGACCAAATCCTAGCTTGTACCATAAAGGAGAATCTTTTGCCAGAAATCAACAGAGAGCAACACATTATCAGCCCATCCAAAGGAACTCAGAAGTCTAAAGCTGTTCTGATGACATCATTAAGTTCCGGGTACTCTGAAAAGATTAGAGATATTTATTGGGAACATCCAACTGTAACCGGTGAGGTGGTTGGCATTTTCCAGCCGAGCCATGAAGAGTATCAACAAACAGAGAAGCTAGTGCACAACCGGAAGGCATGGGCAGAGATGTACTTACTGAGCATGACTGATATGTTGGTCACAAGCTCATGGTCAACTTTCGGGTATGTGGCTCAAGGTCTTGGAGGGTTAAAGCCATGGATACTATACAAGCCTGAGAATGGGACTGCCCCCGACCCACCTTGTCGTCGAGCCATGTCAATGGAACCTTGCTTCCATGCACCTCCCTTCTATGACTGCAAGGCAAAGGTCGGGGTTGACACAGGTAAAATTGTACCCCATGTGAGGCATTGTGAGGACATGAGCTGGGGCCTTAAGCTTGTTGATCATTATGATGAATTGTAATCATTCTTGTATGTCTTCAAAGATTGGGATTGGACACGGGTGAACCTGTTCGCCTTTAGATTGTTGAGCATTACGATAAATAGTAGTCTTGTGCCTGTTGTATAAGTTATAACTTTGATAATGAATTTGCACTTTTTTTCGGTGTGCAAAAGTAGTAACTAATTTTTTAATGATACCTTCTTTCAAAAAAAGGTTTTGGTTATTACTTATTACTTGCCCAAAACAAACAATTGTTAATGTAATGGAGTCAGATCCGACGGATTGATATTTTGTAGTTGGGTGTCGGGTGTGCATGTCCTGACATAAGGGGTTTTTCCCACTATGATCAGATCGAAATAAAACCCAATTGATTTAGATTGGTTAAGGAAAAAGAAAAATAATTAAAATCTTAATTCCACTAGAAAAAAAGATTTTAATTGAACTTGAAAAGGCACAAATAAATCCTAGTTCCACTAGAAAAGAGAAAACAACATAAAATATTAAAATATTTGGTTCCAATTTAAAATAGCACTACACTCAATTTATCAAACCAAGACAAATAATCAAACCAAATGGCATTTAAATAGTAAGATATCAAATGATTTCATCCCAACTCAGTTGAGAAGCAAAATAAAATAGTAGCAATATTACAACTATTTTGCTGTCCTTTGCCATCTTTTGAAATGAGAAAATAATTTAATAGATTAGAATTTTTGTTTTATACTAATCAAGTAGGGGCAAAACAGTAAATAAAATATGTAATATATATTCAAATATAAGTAGATTGGATTGAGTTAGATAGATTTGTGAATTTATTGACCAGAATCCAACCTAACTTGAAGCAAAAAAAAAAAAAATTGGCGATCGGTTTTGGTGGATTGGTAGATTGGCTACACTCCCCTTGTGTGTGAGGCAATTGGGTTAGTTCATGGATAGTTTTCCAAATGAATTGATATATTATGAAACTTTGATTTTATGTCTATACATTTGGTTTATATTCCTAATTGCAACCAAATCCAAATTAGGTCATTAATTGAGACAAAATAATTTAACTTGATATTGAACCAAATTATTCCATTAAAAAAGATTAAATTGAATTGGAAAGAGGTCCCTAAACCATTTGTCTAAGACTACTAATAAGACGGGAGTATTTATTCATCAACGAAAAAGTGTTGCAACTCTTATTTGGATTAGCTCTATATGTATATACCAAACATATACGGAAAGCCCAAAGTTGTCCAAACTCTCTTTTTCTCTCTCACTACTATTATTGGTAAGTTACATACACCAAGATCATGAATGTACAATCTTACCTTTTATCTCAATATTATTTTATAAGAGAGGACCAAAAAAGGGGGAAAAAAAATAAAAGCATTTAAACTAGAACTTATTGGCTTTTTTCTTTTACTATTATTAGTAATAATTCTTCATTAATTTTCTTATTTATGAATTGCTTTCCATCAATGCTACATCTACACCCTTGATCATTAAACAAGGGTCTCTAATAAGTATGAACGGCTTAGGATTCTCTAGAAATCTTAAAAGTAACTCAATTGTGAGTAAGTTCATAAAATCCTATGCATCCATTTTAAAATGAATGAATTGAATTTTGTTCAATCATCAACATTAAACCCAACTTTGACTATCACCATTTTTTTACTTATTTAAACCATTGATGACGTACCAAAATCCAATCTCCTAATTTAAAAATGGATCATCAGGATTTTAGAATTTCCATGATAGAATTACCTTAAGAAATAGGATCTTAATCCAATAGGATACCAATCTTCAAAATGTACAAATAGGATTTTAAAAACTCCATGATAACTAGAGGATGTTCATCCAATAGGATTACTGATCAATATACACCCAGAAAATCCTTACCAATCCAAAATACAGACTTCAAGAACATTTTACTTTAAAGGAAAGCAACATCCAGGCATTAAGCCAAGTGAATCCCATATGTTATTTTCCACACTAAGTTCATCTCACGCTCAGCTTAATTCTACTGCATAGAATCAGTTCTTTCTCCCTTCAGATAAGATTATGTGGTATCCATGTCTGCAACAACAAAAAATAACAATAAAAATAATCCTTAGCTAGACTGCATATGTGAACTCTGATGTAAATAACGGAAATCAAGGATATAAAAACCATACGTTGATTTGAATGGTGCACTTGTAACCCCAACAGGTGTGTTGAACGCAACCTCCTGAAATGGACCAGCCATCTTACCTCGTGGAAACCATCCAAGATCTCCACCCTTCTTCCCTGATGGACATTCAGAATATTCTTGAGCTACCTGCATCAAGAAAGCATAATAAATTAAAAACAAAATCACAAGTCAAAGCTGGTAATGTTTACAATCATTTTACTCTAAAATCACACCATTCATAAAAGACAAAAGAGCTTCTGATGTTTTGTCCAACAAAACTGAAGCATACCATGACATCAACCAGAACAATTATTAATATTGTGAGTTTGTGACCCCTCAGCTCCACCCCGATACAACAAAGAATATCTCTTGGAAGAAAATGTTGATTCTCTTTGTTCTCTTTTACTTTAACCAGTTTTGTACCTTTTAGCAATCACCTTGTCCTTGCCTGTGGTATCAACAATTCAACATGTCTGCAAAGGCTCTTTTTTTTTTTTTTTTTTTTTTTTTAATTAACTCCTAATGCACCCATGGTTTCAAAATAATGGAAGTTCATATCAAAATCAACTCACGTCAAGGGGAACAAATGAAGAGGGTTTTCAAGATGAGGTCCCCAAAGATAACCCCGCCCCCCCCAAAAAAAAAAACTTTGCTTCAATTACAAGACAGAAGAATCAATCTTTGAATGTAAAATTACGCTCAAAGGATAAATAAATAAACGTTTTAAAAACAGTTGCAGCTTCTAACCCAAGTACATGTAAAGTATCTCCATAAGATAGTAGTAAAAGCTCAGGATAAAGGCAGACAGCAAATAGAGGAGGGCAACAAACTATTACAAAGAAAGCTTCAAGAAATAATAATATCCTGATGATTACCTTTGCAAACTCAGCTGGCGGAACCTTATCTCCATTGCTAAGCCAGCCATCCTGCAGCTTCTTGTATGCTTCATTAATTTTCCCTTGCTTCTCACATAAGATATGCCTTGCTGAAAAAATAAACGGCCACAATAAATAGCATGACAACAAGAACCCAAAAAAAAAAAAAAAAACAAACAAACAAACAACAAAATGAAGTCAAAACTAGAAAAAAACTAGGGCAATGGGGTAAAAGTTAATAAATAAACCTTTGACATATGTACAGGTGCCAAGCCCATCTGCTGCCTTTCCACCTTTCCCTTTACCCTTTGATGCATTCTCATCACTCCCACTTGCTGCCTGTTTTCCCTTACCCTTTGCACCTGAGTCCTTGGCCTTTGAGTCCTTTCCCATTGCCTGGCAAACCCAAATGATTTATTTTAGCCAAATGCAGATCCTATTAAAGTGTTAGGAATAACAAAAATTCAAAGCTCAAGCCAGACACCAACGAACATTAATTCCAAACAGAGAGCAACTTGAAGCCACATAATTAGAATCATGGCAGAAGCAACCGAGAAACAATCATAAATTGAAGAACAAAGGTTTAAAACAAAATTGAAAGAGCAGGTTACTACCTTTCAGTATGAAATTTTCTCTGTAATCATAAGAACAGTTTGTATCATGTTACAATACGATATTCCCACAAAATAGTTATCCTAGAAGATGCAGGCACAAGGGTCCACCCCTTTTATATTATAAGCTAACAAGGTTCATCTTATGCTTTTCATGATAAATAAAGTATCTACTAAAAGCTAAGAAGCATGGACACTCCAAAATCCCTGACATAACCATACTAGACACGGCATTCCCTGCATGCGTGTCCTTAGTGTGTTAGCCTGTTAGGAGAGGGAAATTTTTTTTTTAATAATTCCTTTAATTTTAGATATGTTAGTTGCTATTTATTTTGAAAACTTAAAATAAATATAACCCTATAAGCAAATTATATATACACACACACACACACATACTAATTGTTCTATCTCCACCATGTCGTAAAGTTTCCATGCCCCATGCCAATGTCTGTTTCCATGCTTCTTAGACTAAAAGCCTGTTTGCATTTCCAATCAATGCATTTTTGCCAATGACAAATAACCCATGAGAAAGTAATGATAAGCTCTCAACTACTCCCAAAAACATCCAAGATTTCAATTACACAACTCAATAACCCCAATAATAGATGGTTTTCCACATGATAAGAAATCAATCCCTAATTACTCTACTTATGCCAAAATAATAACAAGAAACTTCTTTTCTTTTTTTTCTTTTTCTAAACATGCTTTGCCCTTCCGTACACTTAATTAGTTCCACTTTCCCAAAAATAAATAAATAAATAAATAAAAAATCCAAAGGAAAAAGAACATCATATTCAGAGCAAAACTGAAATGGCAAATGAAAACACAACATACCCAGATGGGAAAACTACACCTAGACAGAACCCATGTTGGATAAATATACAGAATTATATAAAGCATAGATTTTTTTTTTTAGCAGAAATTAACTTTGTACAAACAATACCCACAAGCAGAAAATTAGAAGTGCACTGAGAACATGGTAAAATTAATTGAATAAAGAAATATGAAGAGGGAATTTTCTAGTTTACTATGAAAAGGAATAGAGAACAAGACCGATCTAAGATTGATTACCTTAAGATTGGATCAAAAGCTGCGACCAAAGATTTACGTTTGAGAATTTAGCAAGCCAAAGGAATAAAAAACTCTCGGGTTTTGAGTGTTGTTGAGGTCCTTTTTAAATTCAATTACCCTTTTTCTTTTTTTCAATTGGAGAACTATTGGGCCTAGTAACTATATGGGCTGGAACCTTTACTATTGGGCCTTCTTTTTTTTTTTTTTAATAGTGAAAAGTAAATATTTCCTATTGGGCCTTCTACTACTATTCTAGTAATATAACAAATCTCTCTTCTTCTTTTTTTTCTTCTTTTTTTTATAATTTGATAATGGGTAAAATATTATTTTGGTCTCTAAATTTTGCTAGAAGTTTGATTTTCGTCCCTAAACTTTAAAAAGTTCTTTTTTTATTCTTAAACTTCGTAAAGAATTTTTTCAATAGTTTGGAAACAAAAACAATGATGAAAAAAGATCATTTTTCAATAGTTTAGGATAAAAACAAACTTTTGACAAAGTTTAAGGACATAAATAAATTTTTTTTAATAGTTTAAGGATGAAAAACGAATTTTTTAATAGTTTAGGGACGAAAAATGAACTTCTTAAAATTTAGGAATAAAAACCAAACTTTTGGTAAAATTTAGGGATCAAAATAGTATTTTACCATTTGATAATTATAATAGGAGAAGGGAGACTTGAAAGTTGAAACCTAACGGTCTTTGTTATAAATCCTTAAAAGTGCTAGTTGAACTACTATGCTCTCGACCACATAATTCTCTTGGCTATCTCTATATTCCTACCTCTTTTATTATTAAGCAATCAGCTTGTAACTCCATGCATATGCATGGATACACTTAAATATATACAATAAGAAGCATAATATAATTCCTATATATATAATTTAAATACTATTGATAGTCATTTTTATATTTTGTTAACTCTTTAAAAAAAAAATTGTAAGAATATTATTAGGTATAAAATGTAAATTGTCCATTTTTTTTTATAAAAATTATAGTGAAGCACTTTTTTTTTCTTTTTTTTTTTACTATTTATTTATTCTAGACTCTTTGGTTTTTGTATTTAATAACTCATTTGGATGAATATTTATAATGTGGTCCTACATTTGATTCTAAAATTAAGAAACAAAACTCTTTAAAAATAAATAATTTAGGACACATGGCGCAAAATTGAAACTCTAATTTGGAATTCTAATTTGAGTTTCTTTCAGCTTCACCTATTATATATATATATATATATATATATATATAGAAGCCTTAATTGATGATCTAAGTTATTTCCCTCTTGACGTTTGAAGTGAGTTTAATTGTTTTTCTTTGACTTATCAACTCATTGCATGATCAACGTTAAGGAGACTAGTATTGCAAATAAGACATTTTATGTCCACTTTCTTTGTGCCTTCATATTATCGTCAGAAAGAGTGAGGAATAAACAAGAATTAATTGAAGGAGTATTTGTTTCAAAGAAAAAATATCTCCCTTTTCCTAACTATTACCACCTCCTAAGAATTATAAGCAATGTAGCATATGCTCAATTTGCAGCTATAATTTGGTAGCGTGAAATTTTCAACTTTATGCTACAATCAAGAGATAATTAGGATTTTACAACCACCAAAAAAAAAAAAAAAAAAAAAAAAAAAAAAGAAGAAGAAGAAGAGATAATTAGGTAGAAATCTAAGTTGAAGCTATAATAAAGTAATTTTTGTTAGGTTAAATGCTTGGCACACTATGTGTGAGAATATATAACTATTTTGATATGTGATATAATATTAATACTAGAATGTATAATTTATTATTAATGGAACAAAGTGGGCTAAGTGGACCGAACTAGATAGAAATGGACTGAAATAACCAAAATGGATTGAAATAAAACCAAAATGAACCAAAATAGACTGAATGAACCGAAGTGAACTGAAATAGACCGAGCTGGACCAAAATAAACCTAATGATCAAAATAGACCAAACTGGACTGAAATAAATCGAATGGACTGAAATAGACTGAATTGGACCGAACTGGACCAAAATAAACCGAATTGACCAAAAAAGACCAATCTGGACCAGAAATAAACCGACTGGACCAAAATGGACTAAAATATTGCATTGATATAGCTCAATAGTAGTGTAACAACAATAAATATTATGCTTTAGCTTTTAGATACTACATAGATTTTTTTAGAGTCAAATATTATATAGATAGATTAGCATTTATTGGTATTTCCAACGGAAGTGTCTAGAATTTCAATCTCAATCCCCCACTTAAGATATATAGAAAAAAAAAAAAAAAAAAAAAAGCTAGGAGAAAATTTTGTAAACAACACTATTTTCACATTGCCAACATTGGAAATTTCAAGAAAGAAAAAAGAAGAATCCTCCCTTTTATACATGCATGTCTAGAAAATAAATTTTACATTTGTCGTTGGCAATCACCAAGTTGCCACACAAGACTCATTAATCCGCATACACATCCATTTACATCGTCATTCTATGCCCATAAACTTGCCTTTCTACCATCAAAGGCGAGTGGTCAGTGACAAAAGCTTATTCCCATGTGGTTTGATTTGGGTCAATATACTAGAATCGAATTCTCAAGAGCACAAAGTTGATTCTCATGACGTCCATCAACTGATACCATTGAGATCTTGGTAGAGTTAAGAGGCTAAATTACAACTGAACCCACGTGAGCATTAATAAATATTTGTGTGTATTTACTTAAATGATTAAATTTACTATATTCTAATAATTTAAACTTTTGAAACAATCAGTAATTTAACATTTTAATCACTTAATCATAATTCTAACAGTACTTAAATAACCAAGGAAAGCTTTTGAGGCCAAGAAACTACTCATCCATTCCAATAATGACTACTCCTATTCCTCCATCACATCACCACCCACATTGTCAAGATTTGTAATGTTTAGTCATGGAATTGACAAAAATTAAATCTGAGAGAACAAAATTATAACCATCCCAAACTTAAGAGGATACAATTAATTGAACTTGGTGTTTTTCTTATATTTGAGGCACTGACACAAAGCAACACTAGAGCTATGAGCTATCAACAATATAAATAGAACCAAGATCAGATCGCCACCACGCCACGCCGACATTATGTAGAATGATGTTGAATGTTCTCTTAAATACGCCACGTGACATTTCCAATAAAAGTTCAATTGCCCCTGGAAGTTAGATATATTTGTCTAAAACTTATAAACATGTGAGGTATGAGTTGTTCTCATAATCATATCATAAAACATCTATAATTTTCTACTGTTACTAATGCTTACAAAATTAACAATCATACTTAAAAAAAATTCCATTTCCTAAGCAGCATCTACTACTCAGAGTTTGAGTCAGAATCAGAAAACGGCATCTGGAATGCATCTTTTGGATCCACGTCAGTCATGGAAGGAGGTTTATCTTTGTTTGACGCTGCTCTAGCCCTGCCTCTCCTTTTTGGTCTACTTTCATCCTGTAAACATGCATATTGCAGTTTGTCACACTGGTGGTCTATACATCTAAATTGCAGAAAAATATATATAATGCCACTGACTGGATGACTTGGATTTGCAAAGAGCAACAGCTATAGTAAACTAAATGAAGAGCTACATCTGTGAAGGAGTAGAAGTAAAATAACCCAAAAGGATAAATATAAGAAAAATGGAAAAGATCATCTGTAAAAAGTAAATCATAGATTCATTTCTTGCTAGGATAACATTAATTAAGATGATAAAATAGCATTTATGAGCCACACACGCATAATTTGGACTAGGTAAGCAATCATGATCATTCAGCTTTCAAGAAGGTAAAATGTAGAAGTAATCTCTCTATATTTATTTGGTGAAACAACAATATTGGTCTCTCAAGTTTACCTTGTGTGTGCAATTGGTCTCTCAAGTTTGAAGCATGCGCAATTGGTCTCTCAAGTTTTCAAAATGAGCAATATATGTCCTTTTACTAACTGCCATTAACGGTGTTACTTATGTGACTAACGGAACAATGACTTGGCATTTTATTTTAATGATGTGGCATATTTTTAATTAAAAAATTACACATGAGAAACATTATTTACCAAATTAAAAAACTATTTTTTACCAATTATAAACACCCAGCCACGGCTAAAAAATAAATAAATAAATAAATAAAAACCTAGCCACGAGACAGAGAAGGGGAGAGAGGGAACAACAAGCCCCAGCCGCCGCAACGCTACCGTACTGCAACGCTATTATGTCACCCTTTTCAAACCTGCAACGCTACCATACACCCAATGATTTAAATCAGCATCCAACTCTCTCAGCACTTCCAAGCACAGTCCTGCTGCTTTTATAGGTCTCACCAACTATACCATTTAGCACACTTACAATTGGATCTTAGAGGAGCCTTTCCTTTCAAAACTCTACTTATTGTACTACTTGAAGCAGAATCAGAAGAACCTTCTCTTTCATCAAAGCTCAACTGTCTATTCCGTAACAATGAAATCTCTCCCCTTCTCTGCCTCGTGGCTGGCTGGGTGTTTGTTTTTTTTTTAAGCCGTAGCTAGGTGTTTACAATAGGTAGAAAATAGTTTTTTAATTTGGTAAATAATGTTTCTCATGTGTAATTTTAGTTTGTAATTTTTTAATTAAAAATATGCCACATCATTAAAACAAAATGCCAAGTCATTGTTCCATAGGCCATATAAGTAACACCGTTAATAGCAATTAGTAAAAGGACTTATATTGCTCATTTTGAAAACTTGAGGGACTAATTGCGCACGCTTTAAACTTAAGAGACCAATTGCGCATACAAAGTAAACTTGAGGGACCAATATTGTAGTTTCGCCTATTTATTTATTCTCCCTCTTTGTCTAACTTCATAGGTTTTGGGTATAATCACGTAAAATTCACATAAGCAATAAACATAATAAGAGTAGCACATATTATTGAGTATTGACAAAGCTTAAATACCATCAAAGAGAGAGATCCCAAGCCATCACTTACATTTGCTGGCTGACTTGGTTGACTTGGTTGATTTGACTGGCTTGGAGGAGTTGGTCGACTCCTTCGCAGCCAGATGGCACCAAAAGACATTAATGCCCCAAGAAGCAAATATGGACCATTCCTTGGATCTCCCAAACGATCATAGATTCCCCTTATGATGCCATGAATCCTTTGCTTTAATGTGATTTTTGAAAGTACTTTTTGGGCTCCTCTAACCCAAATAGGATCTGCATCCTCCGGAACAAGCTCAGGAGTTTTAGTTCTCTGCATCAGGAAGAGAATGAAAGGCATCAAAATTGCACTTCTTGAACTGCAGGTTTTTTATGTTTTAATATTAATTATAATGTAATACCAGTGATGGTTCACAACGCACATATTCACCACCTCCTGCCCCCACGTGATCCAAGCAGGACATACAGGGAAAGTGGTCCCATCATTCTATGGGAAATATGATGGTTCCACAAATGTATGTCAAAAATTTGTGCATATTATAATTTGTGACCATCTTTTATGAGGTGCTCAAAACCAAATACACCTCAAGGAAAGATTTTGCAGATGACTAGGTATGCCAAAGCCCCCAAATTACAAATATAAGCATGGGAAATATGATGGTTCCACAAATGTATGTCAAAAATTTGTGCATATTATAATTTGTGACCATCTTTTATGAGGCGCTCAAAACCAAATACACCTCAAGGAAAGATTTTGCAGATGACTAGGTATGCCAAAGCCCCCAAATTGCAAATATAAGCATCAGGTAAAAGAACTAAGTGTATACAAAAGAAAGCTTTCCAAGATTAGGCTTGTTTACAGAATCTGCAAATTGGAACAAGAAAATAGCTTACAAATGAGGGCAGATCCCTGGAGTCACCATCTTTGATTATGTTTGAGATCCATTCGATAATCTGCAGTAAAATAAAACACATTGAAGGCAAGTGCACCTTGTCATAAAAAGGGGTTTTACATGCAATAGTTCTTCAGGCTGAGATATGTCTCAAACAATAAAATAATCACCAAAAAAACAATAACAAGAACTCATGATCATAGACTGACAGTTGAATTTGAATCTAAAATAAGGCAATGTCATATAAATCACTATTCTAGCAGCTGAAGAAAATTTCCCAGTACAGCATTTATACCTGTAAACTATCATCCGAACCACTGTATCTTGCCACAAGCTGTGAAGCAGGAGCCACATCATCACCTTTCATAGTATCCCATATGCCTTTTGGCTTTGCCTCAACTTTCAAATTCTCTTCGGTAAAATTTCTTTTGTAACGCACAATAAATATCCGAGGTACATCAGCCATGTCTCTCCTTGGTCCACAAGTGTCATAGATAGATTCAGAGCTATTACCACTATGGAGGCAGAAGTAGCAGTATTTCTGGATAAAAAACAATTACGCAAGCAGTCAGAGCTTGATACAGTTGCAAAGGATTGGGCGTTGTAAAAGTTGCAGACAAATTCTCATTCAAGTAGATGATTAATTTATGCAAAATCATCTTACAATAGTATATTAGATGCTAGTTATATCTGCTTTTCTCATGCTAAGCCTCTTTCAGAAGACTAAGGGAAAAGCTTGTCAATAATGTCATTTAACTCTTGCTATGACAGCAATTAAATGTTTGAATTATCAAAGCTATCTGCATATATGATTAACAACCACACGAGTACAGATGTTCTTTTCAAGGAAACAGTGGAAGATTGTGAAGTATCAGTAAGTGCAGGGGAAATAAAAGGAAGCAAAAGGTTTTAATTGTCCATATCAAAAGGACATAGAATCTCACTCCAGTAATATCCCAAGAGAACCAACTTTGCTACAAATAATAGGAGAAATGATTTTATATAAATCAATTTCATTTCATTTGTATGGAGCTGAGAACTCAAAAAGGATTTACAGGTAATGCTTGTACACAAAAAATGATAGGAATCCAAGCCCAGTGGCAAGCATTTAAACTGAAGTTGATTTTTATGCAGTATGTCTATGTACTAGAATAAACATTTGCATATTTAGTACTCAAATATATTATATCTACTTATCTAGGACAAACTAGGATAAGATGGTAAGTAGCATTTTGAAAGAAGGAACTAACAGGAAAGAATCTAATTTTCACATTAAGGCAATAGCAAATTACATTTTTTTAGGAAAAAATACCTTTTGGTTCCTCTTAGTTTGTATTTGTTGTCATTTTGGTCCCTTATGTTTAAAAGTATCAATTCACACCCTTATCTTTGAGAGCAGACGTAATCAGCTCCTTCCATCCACCTCTGTTACTTCAACCGTTAACATCAAAGTTTTAGAAAAGAAAAGAAAACAAAAAGAATATAGAGAACCAGATTGTTGCTTCCTCCCTGAAATCTCCACAGTTTTCTTCGGAACAGTTTGATCAAGTCACTGTTCCACAACAACACTCATAGTTCAGTCTGGCCTTGACTCTACCTACAATTAGTAGCCCGTATACTTCTATGTCTGGAGGCCTCTTGGTTCCTCATGGTCTGATGATCTTGCTTCTTTCAAAGTGAATATGCAAAATTTCGGATGAGGTTGTTTGTATTGCGTGGTGGCTTAGTGATATTCTGTAAACATGGATCTATCGTTCCTTAACCTTTATATGTGACTTTCAAGGACGTCCTGTGGATTTCGATGTGTGTTTGTTTTGGGTGCCGTAGATTGCTGTGGGTTTCATAGATCTTTCGCTCCTTCAGCGTTTGGGTTGCAATGGAGTTTGAGAAATTTTTATTTTAGTCAGATTGGTGTGGCAGCCAGTTGTAGGTTTGGCAGATTAGGTAGTATTTTTTTTACACAGTTTTTTTGATAATAACAAATGCCACATGGCATCCCAGGTGGCATCCAATAAGCATCAAAATTATTATTTTAATCCCACCATTTGCCATGACAGATTTTTTCCATCCATTACTTAACAGCAAGTGCTATTTTGACACAACATCAAAAGGTTAAGGACTAAAATGACACATTTAAAACATTTGGGACCATTTTGAAACATAGGATAGAGGTTAGGGAATAAAATGGTAATTAAACCTTTTATTTATTTATAATGATTTGATAGTTGGAGGAGGGGGGATTTGAACCTTAGATGTCTCTGTTAAAAACACCAGGAGATGCTAGTTAAGTTACAAGGCTCTTGGCACTTAGTTTTGATACCATGATAAATTACTATTTGTCCCAAAAACTTAAACCATTAAAAAATGATGAATTTAATCATTTATCCATTATTCTAATATCCTCGTTGCAACAAAACTAAATTATGATCCAATTTAAAACATTTTTATGTTTTCATAATACAACTAGGTTCTTTTTTTCTTTTTTCTTTTTTTTTTTTTTTTTTTTTTTTTTTTTTGATGAATAATACAACTAGGTTCTATAACTTGATCAAGTTGATAGTTACATTTGTCCACAGTTTGGCAAAGTCTTGGTCATCCGTCTATCTTTTGCACCCAACCAAACTGGACCATGAGATATAACTTTTTAACCTAGTGCTATCAACATATAGTATCACTTGCAAAATCCACATAATATTCATTGACAAATGCTATACATGTGCATTCAGCATGACTTAACTTTAAATCAACAGCATGCTTGATACAATAACTGGGATAAAAATTTACCTTTTGGGCTTCCCCATCAAGCCAAACAAAAGTTAATCGCCTACTATTTAGAGCTGCTGCAGCAGGTGAGAAGGATTCAACTTTATCTGCTTCCTTTAAATCACCATCATTGGACAACAATTCTTGAACCCTGCGCATGGTCTATGAACCTATGTAAGTTACATCATTTCCTAAACTAGAAGAACATTTGGGTCTTAAAAGCACATGTAAGTTTGTCAGTTGATTTTAGACAATTTGGATGGGTCTTAAAGCACATGTATATTACTTTTTCTTCCCCCCTACTCCTTCACTCTGTCCATACTTTTCAGCTTTTTGTAAGAGCAATGGATTCATTAAGTATATCCCAAGATGTATAATGCAGAGCACTATAAGTAATAAAATTATATAGATATATAATCAAGCTTTATAAATCTATAATCATATGTTGCCTACAAAATAATCCAAAACAGTGTGACCACAGCAATCCAATATGCATGTGCACAAATATCCACTAAAGTGGGAATCCTCAAATTAATCACCTATAATCAGATTAATTATTCTGTTTTCTTTCCAAATAAACCACAGCAAGGCAAAAGAAGAAGAAAAAAGGAAGGAGATGGTTTTGTTACAAAAGAAATTTCAGAAAGGTTCATAAAAAATGATGTGGAAGCATTTTGTCATCAAGAAACTACTAACACACAGCACCAACCCCCTACATTTGGTGTGAAGAGTATGCCACATCACTCTAAAATTTGTGTGTATAGCAGTGCTCATAAAGAAACTTCTGGATGAATGCACACTAGTGGCTTCAAATGGTAAGAAAAAAACACAGGATACAATTTCATTTATATGTAATATTGATGCAGTCCAAAGTAACCATGGTTGCTGGAACTGATTTAAAGAAAAGAAAAACAGGAGAACAGAAAGAATAGATGAAGAAACAAACCCAAAAAGGGCTGTAGAGAATGATTCTCTAAAATAGATATATTAATCGGTAAAAGAAGCCTTACATTAACCCATACTTGACATATAAATAGCACTACATTCTCTAGTGACAGCTTGCATAATAATTATTTTCCTCAGTTCCAAGATTATGCAGGCAAAAGGTCAAAAAAGACTACTGACTCAAATTATGACTTATTTGACTGACTTAAATTCTACACAAACTACAAAATAAAGGACTAACTAATAAACTGACCAGACTTCAAGAAATATTAAAGTTATCTTTGAAAAATCATAACTAGCTGGCTGCATCAATCAAACATTAGAAGCACCAAGTATATCATGTGGTATTGAAAAAAGCCTTAGGAAAACAACACAAACATTAAGACTGAAGTTGCTGAAATAATCAAAAAACACAAACAGAGAGAAGCTTACTTCACGCATTTTGTCAAGTTCAGGGCCAAGCCTTCCTGCCAGAACAGCACAGTACCAAGTTGTGGTATCCACTCCAGCACGAGAATAGCCATGTGCATCACAACCCAGCTCCATTGATGTCACACTCCTTAGTTGAGGAAGCTCTGAAAACACAAGGCAAGAAAATCAATTAAGTTCCTTCGTAAGTGCATAAAAAGTCTGCTTCAAAAAAATTTGGTGTCATTTCAGCAAACAAAGCTATTCAAACTTCCAAATTCCATAATTAATCGAGATGGCAATAAACATAAATTTTTTTACAGCCATGAGATGGGAGGCCAGTCATATGATTCACACCCTAACTTTCATAACATCATGCCAATGACAGAATTTGCCTAATCCAACGATAAGTCATTTTCAAACATTTTTTTTTTTTTTTTGTATAGATAAGGGCATTCACATTGGTGGGTGTATAATAAAAAAATGTGTAAAATTTACTTAGTTTTACCTAAAAATGGCCCACATTAGAGCATTCACATCAGCTCATGTGAAAATTTCTATTTGTTTTAGCATAAAAACTTACTTTTTCTATTTTACGTACTCACTTTTTTAAACACCCCACATTGAATTATCTGTTTTACACTACATTTCAATAAAATATCATTTTTTCTTGATTTTTAAAAATTTTCTCTTTCTTCACACAAAACAACCACCATTCACTTTTTTCCTTCATTCTTGAAATATGTAAAGAAAGAATAAATACTAGATACAAAATGAATAGTGACAGTGTAAATTTACCCAATTAGGGTAGCAAACTTGTAAATTGTCTAAATTCTACACTTTTTTCTATTATACACAAACTTATGTGAATGTTCTTAGTCAGTGTATAATTGTGTAATTTATAAGTTTGTTACAGTAACCATTTAAATTTACACTGACACTATTCATTTAGTTTTTATTCTTTCTTTATGTATCCCGAGGATGTAGGGAGAGAATGGACGGTAGTTGTTGTATGAAGAAAGCGAAACAACAAAAAAAATCAAGAAAAATTAATATTTTAATAAAATGTTGTGTAAAATAGGTAACCTAATGTAAGATGTTTTGAAAAATGAGTATGCAAAATAGAAAAAGTAGGTTCTTATGCTAAAATAGATAGAAATTTTTACATGAACTGATGCGAATGCTCTAATAAGTTAATTTAATAGTACGCACTTAATCAGCAGGTGGTGGATCAGACAAGGGGATTCAACAGCAAATTGATTCCTTAAAATTTATTAAATAGTATTACACAGCCTAATTTAACCTAATACAACTATGCAAGTGTACACTGCTGCTTCAACAGCTGAAATTAACTTGACAAAGACATTACAATGAAACCAAAATGTATGGGTCAACATCTCCAGCCTTAAAATTTGAAAATATGTCAAAGTAGTGTAGCTACCAAAGCAATTCGATCATACATCCAAAGTTTATATAAATCCAATATTTCCATCACAATATATGTTTCATTCATCTACAATTACAACCTATAATATTATGATAAGCATTACTACTGACACACATAGCTTCAGAAGTAGATAGGGATACAAGAATGTCATTATTTCCCTAAGTGCTGTTCATTATTAATGGCATGAAGTGTTGGCCTTTCATGTGTAAAGGCAACAATGAAGGCAGGCACCAAGCAATGACGCATCAACCCATATTTACACAAATAGGAAACCCAAGTTGGGGTTTAAAAGACTAAAACAAAAAGGGAAAAGAAGACCAGAGAAACTCGTCAATAAGTAAATGATGGGAGGCACGCCCTATGTGCAGGTTCCATAATTAAATATGGACATGTGGAAAAGTGAGAAATAGTTGTGGATCAGCTCTCAATTACAGGTTGTCATTTTAAAATAGTAGACTAGTTACCACCCACCCCTGCCCACACCCCCCCCCCCCCCCACCCCACCCCCCAAAAAGGTGGGGGTGACTTTTTTTTGGTTAGAATATGCAAGCATCCATCATTCAATTATTTTCTTTCATGTCACCACTGCCACAAAAAACTCGGTCTATACGTTCCTCGTCTTTTTAAGCCAATATCCCAGTCACATTGTGTGGCTGCTCACATAATCATCTTAAAAAAAGATCTTTAAATCAAATGAAAATTAACAAAAATACAAAACCTCCAAAGCACCTCTCTATTACATCCGTCCTAATCTTATATAGCAAGCACTTTTTGTTCCCTTTTTTCCACTCATGCATAACATATCACAGACAATGAGAACCAGTAGTTTAGGTATTGGTCATTCACAAATCCCTCATTTCTGCTCCTACCTTTAATGCCACTATTCTGACTCTCTTCTGCTTATGCTAGAAACTTTATATTTTAAATCTCAAAGACTCTAGCAAGCTTATGTCGTCAACGAGCAAGCAAATACCAAGAAGCTTTTTCCTAGATAATCTCAATGAAAAGAGAAAACAATTGTAGAGAATAATCGTAAACCAATTACTTTACTCCAACCTAGGTATTGACAACTCCACAGAAACATAAGTCAGTCATGAACTACTTGACATAATTACTAGAACAATGTAGAAAGCCAATACTTAGGACTTCAATTTACTGTACCTAATTAATTATGATTATAGACAGAATGCTGACAAGACATAAAAGAGAAAGAGCACAAAGAAATACTCAGTGTGTGTGTGTGTGAGAGAGAGAGAGGAGACAAGGAAAATGAAGCAATAGACAACCAAAAGACCAAAAAAAATTTCTAAATCAACAAGTGCAATAGTAATAGCAGGTAGAATCTTAAGTTAATTGATTCTCCTAATATAACAAGAACTAGTGCTAGGTTCTCATACAACTGAACCAGCATATTAACAATAAAATGAAAAATCCTGTATATGATTTAAACTTTGTAAAATAACAAAGCAAAAATAACTTAGATACCAACAATATTAGAAGAATACACTCATTAGTAAGTAAAAACAGTAGTGATACCTTGCTGCTTATTCTGTTCCATAATAGTTGAAAACCGCGAACTGTTAACCGAACCTGCATAAAACGCACAACTTAGCTTGTATAAAAGCACAGAACTTATATCACATAGTTCTTGAGGCACAAAGTTAAATAGAGCAACATGCCATGGTAAACAACAGGTTTGAGACCCGGATCTTTCAAAAAAACTATGGCAGGTGCGGACTCCACTCCTAACCTGTTGTCAGTCAAAGAAAGTGTCAAGATCCAGCATTACTGTAAAGAAGACTAAACCTTTAATGGTTCTGATTCTAGATCAAACAATAATTGATGAATAAATTTATATTTCTGATTTAAATATTTTCATAACTTTTAGATACACTTGACACAAAATTAGACCTATGCAGAATCATTTTTCATGTAATCACAGGCTTATGCAGCACCCTAGAAGACATTAAAGTATATCCACCAACCCGTTCCACCAAAAGGAAGAATCTTCTTCTTGCCATAGTACAAATGCAAAAGAGGCATATGCCCAATAACTTTGAGCAGCTTGACGTACAAATGGAGCAGCACGCTCCCCTGTTTTTGAGAAGAAAATGACTCTTACCTATGAGCAAGGAGAAGTAAACCAACCAGTCATTGAAAACAAAGTTATTAAAGAAAAGTGAAGCAACTCAAAATATATTGTATCAGAATGGGTTCACAAATTAATCAATTCAAGAATTTACAAGAGCAATATTCATCAATATTAAAAAGACTAAATTAATTTCCAGCATTTTTAAATAGCATTTGGATCTGTCTATGCGTATGTAATTAAATTTGTATCATTGGTGGCCCTAGAGGATATATAGAAAGTAAGGACAATGTCTTTCCAATTAAGGAGGAGAATTGGGTGTGAAAAAGGACCCATTGAAAGAATACTAGGCTATTTGTATCACAATGGTTGTTGCCTTTAACTTTCAACTGATATTGCTGTTCTAATTTATAGCAGTGTCTTGGACCAGATCCATATTTCTAACATCATTTGATGACTGAATGGCTTTTCTCCTTAACACAAATGTTAGATAATAAGATCCACATGCAAAATTTGTCTTTTATTATATGTTCATAAAAATTGAAAGAAATCATTTCCATCATGGAGAAGTACAAACAAAATCCTGTAACCTTAAGAGTTCCTCTTACTAATTTCTGAAAAGATGTAGAGAAATTTTATATTATCTTCATTTTTATTAAACTCCACCTAAGTCACATTTGATGGGTTGGCCTAACACAAAATCTCATGCATGGAAGGAAGGAAGTTGCTTAATGGCATCAGCAAAAAGAGCAAGTCATATTTAACTAATATTCAAGATATATATTGAATAAATACATGATGTCAACTATAATTTGAATAACAAAAATTAGAGACATAATTGGGGGGGGGGGGGGGGGAGGGATATTGCTAAAAATAAACATCAATCTATCTTTCCAACACCATAGTTGACAGGTCACTAAATCTATATGTTTCTGATTTCATAAGCCCATGACTGGGGGTAAAGTTGGTTGCCACCTATTTGGATTTGATTTATTCTGGATCATTGATGTGGGGTGGAGCGGATAAGCAATCCTTCTTCTCGGGAGGCTTTGAAGTAGATCCTACTAGAAGGTGTTACATTCCACAACTCAACAATCTTTTCCATGGAAGAGTTCGTGGAAACCTAAATTACCAACAAAGGTTTTTTTTTTTTTTTCCTTTGGATAGCAGCATTGGGGAAAATCTTGACTATTGATAACTTGCAGAGGTGCTAGATAGTGATGGTTGACTGGTGTTGTATGTGTAAGAGGAGTGTGAAGACCATTGATCACTTACTTCTTCATTGCCCTGTCACTAGAGAGATGTGGAATATAGTGTTCTCCCTGTTTGGGATTAACTGGGTCATGCCAAGAGGTGTTGTGGAGCTCTTAGCCAGTTAGCCGAGCAAGTTTAACAGGCACAGAAATAAGGCAATTTGGGGCATGACCCTCATTGCCTCATGTGGGGTATTTGTTGGGACAAGAATGCTCATGCTTTTGAAGGGCATGAGAGATTGATTCCTAACTTGAAGCTTTTATTCCTCAAGACTTTGTTCAAGTGGATAATTGCATTGGGTGTTTTTACATTTGTCTATTTACCTGATTTACTAGATAGTTGTACTTTCCATGCATCATTTTAATTGACTTTTTCGGTATCCTTAGTACACTATCTGTGTACTTAGAGCATGATCCCTCATTGCCTCATGTGGGGTATTTAATGGGACAAGAATGCTCGTACTTTTGAATGGCATAAGAGATTGATTCCTAACTTGAAGCTTTTATTCCTCAAGACTTTGTTCAAGTGGATAAATGCTTCGGGTGTTTTTACATTTGTTTCTTTGCCTCATTTGCTAGATAGTTATACTTTCCATGCATCATTTTGATTGACTTTTGTTGTATCCTTAGTACACTATTGTGTAACTAGGATCTATTGTACTCTCAATGAAGCATTATTACTTATCAAAAAAATGCTACCTTGTAAGAGCAAGGTGAAAATTGAGGTAGTGGGTTCAATCATAGTTGTTGGTATCATATGAAAAGTGATATGTATTATACATTACATATGGAAACAAACGATAAAGCATCACATTGTAGGTATATATCGACCATGATCATGAATCGTACAAAACATAAATGTCTCATGAATCTTACGATAAATAAAGTCTATTGTATGAATTGTATATATCGTATGATACATGGACATGTGAGTATAAATTGGGCTACTTGAGTCCAAAAAGTTGTTAGACTAGCTTTTTTAACACAAAATTGCTGGACTACATGATTGAGCCCAAACATTAACTTGTCAGGAGTTTTTTTGTTTTTTCTTCACTCCCCTACAAATTTTGGACTACACACATGACACTTCACTTTCACATTTGCAAATTCCTTTTATATACATGAATAAGGTATTAAATATTAAATGACAATATAATTATTTTCTATTTTTGTTACTATTTTTATAAGTCCAAGAAACTAGAATGTCAAGGAGAAATATAAAATAAAATAAAATAATTTGAAATAGAAGAAAAAGAATAGATAGTAAATGTTGATGATGAAGAAGAAGATGCCAATAAATAAATAATTTTTCAAGATGATGAGAATAAAGATAACATTCATTTAGATGAAATATTAGGCAAGATGATGAATATGATGAGAAATAATTATTATTTTGGCTAATATATCATTTATTATCACTTTTGAGATTGATCAAATTGAATGTGGTTGTTATGAAAATATTTAAATTTGATTTATTTAATTATCTTTGTTAGGTATTATTACATAAGTAGTGATGAAATTAGTCATTAGTTGAATGTGTTTTGAATCTAGAATTGGTATACCTGTTTCATATGTATATCTATAATTTTTTTTTATATAATTTTTTTTTTTTTAAAGTTTTTACCAAAAAAAATAAAAAATAAATACACAGGTTGACTATTGAATGCAGAATGATTGATTTAAATTTAAGTTACTTTAATAAATACAGATAATTGTTACCAAGCAAGGGACATTGACTGCCAAAGTAGGTGGAGTGCAAACATAAGAATCCTACAGAAGATAGATACACTATGCTTGGTCCAAGCAGTGAATTGAAATAAAACAAGCCACAATTTTGAAGATCTTCCTATTTGAGAATCCATCACAACTACTTATCGAAAAAACACCATCACAACTGTAACAGGAAATGCAGTACAAATTTGAACAACATACTTGGTCTCAACTCAAAAGAGAGAGCATTTCTTATAATGTAAGCCTATAGCTAAAATTTACAGTGCAACTAATGAAGAGCTCATTAATAAACTGGACTGGATGGCGTAAGCATGACCAGTAGTCAAAGTACAAGTGATGAAGAAAAATTGCATGATGAGAACATGTAGATAAGACAGGAATAAAAAGGGGCCCCAAAAAGAGGGGGGGGGGGGGGAGATTGTACCTTATGAGGACTACTTTTTGACAGAAATTTTGGTACCTGAAATTGATTCGGTTACATATCATTTCAATAGGGACAGACAGTGAAATAGGAAACAAAATTAATCAGAGAGGCAACTAAAAAACCAAATTAATCAGAGAGGCAACAAAAAAAAAAATGAAGAAAACAGAAGTCTAAAGATGAATCTACGAAAATATATAACAAATCTTACTTGACAGATTATTAAAACAAGTAGATCTTTCAAAGATGTTAGATGTATAAATCGGTAAATGTGCCATACCCTACAATTTTAAAATCTGGACCAGCTAAGAAAAAGCAATAAAAACCACAGCTTAGAAGCCACAAAGTTATCCAACTTCCCTCCCTCCAGATTGTCTTAAAACACTCACTCGTAAGCAGCACTTACCATGCAACACAAAATCAGGAGGAAGGATAAAACTAATAGTCAAACCAAGAAGAAAATGCTCTAATAGATGATCCATTGAAGTGGTCTTTCTTAAAGCATATTTAGCTTTCCTTCTTGTTACTTGTATTACCATAATTTATGCAAAATCTCTGGTTATTATCAAACATATATTAATGCACATCCATGAAAGGGTATAAGGGAGAAATAATGCTATGAGAAACAACACATTGCATCAGAGAAATCCTGAATATTACCAGTGTGTCCCTTGAGTAGTAAAGAATTCGAGGTAAACCAAGTATTGTTGTAGAAAACCAATCTGTAACTGCATCTACTGACAGCTCCCCATCAAAACTAAAAAAAAGGATAATTATAATATTATTGTTCCATAATATCCAGCAGAAACATGACCTTTTGAAGTGCAATAAGCACACAACATAATATTTCCATATATAAGAAATCTAAGTATCTGAAAGCTTCACCAGTGGACTGCAAAAACTTACTGTATAACACAATCTGCAGTTTTGCAATCAGGGGGAAATGCAACGAGTGAAGGAAGGCCTGTATACATTACTAGCAAGTTAAAAACAAGAATAATGCAGAGCACTTGGTTGCAATTAAACCACTGTAATTGATACATAATAGAATTTGTAACAAACTTACATCTGCTATTTGCAGGCAACACTATCCTATTTAGGATGTAGTATATAAGAAAAAGAATTATAAAGTTACTAAAATAGCCCTTCTAGATGTTATAGAATAGTATCAACACAGTAAGCACACAAAACAATGAGGGAAAATTTGGAAATCAGAAATTATAGTGTAAAATGATGATGGATTTAAAGTAGGAATCCCACAAGAGGACCAACATATTGGCACAGAAGTACATCAAGAAATCCTTTTTAATTTCTCATAATCTCATATCAGCAATAATAAAAAAATTCTGTTGGTAGTTTACTAAGATTTACAATGCACTGCAAGAACAAATAAAAAGTATCAGAACCTTCCAAAAAGGGGCCCCATGAACTAGTACAAACAATATGGTCATAAAGAATGAGTGAGCAATTCAGGCAGCTGATTTGATCCAGATATAAACAATGTAACAGTAAAATATCTACACCACTCTGCCCCTTATTTCAATTTGTCTTTAGAAAATCAATTTTTATTTCATATTATGAAGTCCAAGAGTTTATGAATTAAAAAGAACTCAAGCTCACCCAATAACGGCCTATCTATAAGACCCTTTGAAATTCAAGAGAGAGAGATGTTGAGTAAATGTACACTCACCATTCCTAAAGAAAGGTTGACCTGTTGGCTTTTTCTCAGCAAAGTATGCTGCAAGTTGAAGGTCACCAAGCTCCACCCTACCGGTATTTGCTACTCCGTCCAACAAAAATACTGAACATAGGGAGAATGGGAACAAAATAACCATGAAGTGGCAACTATAACAAGTAGTTAAAGCATGAAGAACATACATCTTAACAAAACCCACTCATGCAGATAAGATAATTTACATCAGGTACTCCCAAATGAAGGACATACCAATTCTTTTCCAGACAGCCAAAAATTGAGCACAGCGTTTGCTCCCAAATGAAAACACCTGATCCAATGTCAATGAACATTCACTAAGAGTTAGTATCTATCTATTAAAAATATAATAAAATTTTTGTGCTGACAACATAAGTCATTAATAAAATGAAGAACAAATTTTTTCTCCAAACCCAAGTGAAAATTCTCCTCCAATCCATCACATGTCAGTTCACAAGACCATCCACATTTATTTTAATCAGATGACACATTAAATCATTTGAACAAATTCCATGTCTATTAAATTAGTCACGTGATAAAAAGTACACGTTAATGCATGCTCATTTGAAATGACACATAGTGGAACTTTTCTCCAAACCATTTAAATTTAATCATTTAACAGTCTGCATGTGGTATAGACATCCTGCTGAGATACTAAAGAGAGGGGGGAGGGGGATTAATCCAAAAATTAAAATAGGGAGGATTCTCATTGGGGCTTTTTAATCAATTATTAATTGTAAGAAGAAACTAATTGGAATTAGTGTGTGTCTGTCAAGTTGATTTTAATGAAACATGACATACTTTTATTTACTAAATGTAACCTTCCAGGGGAGTAAAAGATAAGAGGAAATAGGGATGCCCACCGCATACAAGTACTCATAATACGTCAGAAAATTATTGATAATGATTGTACCTGAATTAGAGAAGGGCGTGTGTCCTTTAAAATAGGCTCGAAATCCTTGTAGGTGATGACATTAAGACTAACATCTTCGGGAACTAATAGAAAGAAAGGGTACAAATTGCATTAGCCCATAAGAATCATGATTCGAACAAATTATATATCTTTCCTTGAAAAAAAAATCAGGTCAATTATAATATAATGGACAATTTAACTGACCGGAAACAGTAGCATCTAGCAGAGGAAGTTTTATTTTTGAAAAACTTTCACCAGCATATTTCCCTTTGACCTTGTCAATAACATGCTACAGCCAAGAAAAGCCATTTAATTAAACAATGTAAGGCCTCACACAGAGAAGTTAAAGGAGAAGGGCACAATGCAAATTATAACATAGAAAGCCTCATATAAATAAGCCAAGGGGCCTTAAAACTCACAATATACTCATCGATGCCAAATATGTCGTAGTTACTTTTCCATGAAGGATTTGTCAGAAACTCATAAGCATATTGAATCTGCAAATTATACCCACAATTAAAAGAATGCTATCATTGAAAGACATATTTAGAGGCCCCCAATGTTGATGTTAGGAAAACCATAAATTTCAGTAGAGATGACACAATAAAAAGACAAAATAGTCATCAAAATATCAAAGAAACCAAGAGCGATTTGATAGTTCCAGCTCCACAAGTAGTTTTTGACTTTCATTTAAAACCTATAATTCTATAACAAATACAGATTTTGAAGTACATGGACCTCTTGTATTACCAAACAGTTGACAAACATTATTCACTTCATATTCAGATAAACTCAGTTTTCTACATAAAGATAACAAAATTTCCTCTAGCACCTAAAGAAGCTCTATTACCAAACAGTACTGAATTACTGCCCATCATATATTTTTTATAAAATTATTGTTTCTAAAGAAGCATAGTATATTTCAATGCTCAATGCAAGGAAGGATCATCTTAATTAATAATCTATCATAAAACTCATGTTTGTATTTGCAAAGCATTAGGAAATTTGTCAAAGAAAGGAACTTATGAACTGGCATCTCTAGCTCGGAGAATTGTTGCCTGGGATGCAGATCATTAGCAAACTTATTTAAAGAATCCCTTCATTTAAACTTGTGTACAGGGCTCTAACAAAATTAAAGATGACCAAACTCAATGCCAAATTTTAATGCAGAACAGTAGGAAGACTTATTGTACGAAATAATTACATGAGAGACTCTAACATTGGCAGAAGATAAGCAAAAGCTTCTACATGAAGGTAATTTAACAATAAATTTTATATATAAAGTAAAAAATACATTCTTTTCTTTTCTTTTTCCTTTTGGGCCTTTGGCCCAATGCCCTGTTCAACAGTGTGATTGATGATGATGACAACGACGAGAATGATAATGATGCAACTACAGTGCTCATCTTCTCAGGGAAATATATATCCAAAGATACAATATAGTTTTCAACCCACAGATTTGGGACTAAGGCTTTGCTACTGCTGTTGTATACAATAGTTTTAAAGAAATTAGAATAATATTTAGCAGATAACATTATAATCATCAATTTGGCCACAAACATAGGAAAAAAAAATCAGAATATCATAATTTAAGAAATCACCTTTGGAACACAAATGAAGAATTTACATACCTTTATAAAATCATCATTACTGGGAACTTCATTACCTGAATTCCTGAAATGACCACATTATTTAGTATTATAACAAACATAATTGGCATGCTTGAAAAAAAATACAAAAAGAATATAAACATAGTACTAACAATCCTTCTCATTGACTTCTTTGTAGCACGAATCAATATAAACTCTATAGGTTAAAAGATATGAACCTATGAGCACCCTAATAGCTTTATCCTTTTCCAAATTTCTCTCTCTCTCTCTTTTTCTTTTTCTTTTTTTTTAGGGGGGGGGGGGGGGGGGGGGTGTGGGGGGAGGGGGGGGAATTGGTGGGGGAGTAGAGTGAGTTGAGTATCTCATAGAGACATGCTACAACTACATTGATATTAAGGTTATACACCTCTGGAAGATTTTATACATTGACCTCCAACCTTCAAAACGTAGTCATGTTGACATTTATGTAAAAAACCATAAAAGCTCTCAGGACAGAAGCGACTACAGAAGTACAAAGACTCAATATCAACAATGTTGAGAAATGTCGGTTCCTCGTGTAGATAGTTGCTCACATAATCAATTAAGCTAGAAGCAAAAAAATGCCTACAAGAACAGTTTGATTGAACATTGCAGCTTTCATGCACAAGATGGAAGTAGCAAATGAGTTGTTGGGTAATGAAGCTTTAAAAAAACGAGTTGTTGGGTAATGAAGCTTTAAAAAAACAACTCCCCCTTCACACATGCGCCTAAATTGTCTTTATCAAGTGAGGTCCAACACATGAAATATTATTAATGGGAGATAAGATGAGGGGACAACATTTACCCGTCAAGTTGGAGGATTGGGATGAGCTATAGACCCAGACATCCTAGGTTCAAGGATTCCCTTAGATTACTTGATACACAGTTCTGGCAAGTGGGGTCATGTATATGTGTTTTACTCCTTGGGGGTGGGCCCAAAGGGCCCTACCTTGGTAAGGTTTTCATGTCATTTAAAAAAAAGGGTGGGCCCTAGCATTTGAAGCTGGACTGATGCTCTCACAAGCTTAAACTATTAGGAAATTGAAATTGTATAAACAGTAAAATGTATGGTGCTCTCATTCTTCACACTATTCAAATTACACATTAGTTTAGAAAGTAACAAAAAAATTATATAATTGATACAAAAGATAGCCATTTTGTTATTCAAATAATTCCTAAATGATTGATTGAACAACAAAAAATAAAAAAAATATTACCACTTGCTTGAAATCTTCTCATAGGCTTCCTTCGCAACAGCAATAGAACTGTACCTCTTAATTCCCAAAACTACAATTCACAAAACCAAAACAATTCAACAACAACAACCAAAACTCAATTGAAAAAAAAAAAAAACGAAAAGCAAAAGAAAAGTGTGTCACCATCGTAATGAGAGACAGGAAAGGACTTAGGAATGACGAAGAGCTGGTAAAACATAGCGGCGACGAAGAGAATGAGAGGCACAGAGTAGGCTTTGATCGTAGACGCCATTGATGAAGAAGAGCTCGGCGCTGGTGTCTCGGACCCAACCCTAGGCATGGTGAGTGAATCTCTCTCACTGGTTCGTTCTATGTATAGAGTGTGTGAGAAAAAGAAGTGAGAAATTTGGGAGAGAATGGGAAGTGAAGATCACAGATTCACAAGAGAATATATAAAATGGTACGCTTTTTTGGCTTTATATTCTCTTTGCTCAGTGAGGCTTGTGGTTTCGCCACGTGGGATGTGAGCATCAGGAATATGGAAAGAAAGTTAAATTAACCCAGTGGGGTTGGCCAAGCGGTTCGGCGCTTGGTCTCAGAGTGCTTGTACTTGGCTCGACTAGGTGTGCTCCCTAGTTCGAGTCCTGCTACCTGCACTTTGAAAAGAATCCCTGGGTCAGTGCTTTACCCCTTCGTGGGTCGACCCGACACGAACAGTGATTAGTCTCTGGTTGAAAGTTTTGAAGATACACGGTGGAAACCAAAAAAAAAAAAAAAAAGTTAAATTATACAGTCGACGCATTTTTTTGTTTCTGCCTGCGGTTCAAACGGGAAGACCCGTCTAGTTAGCAATCAAAGGAAATACTTAATTGTTTTTTAGGGGAGGAATCAAATATACTTTTTTTTCTTTTCTTTTTTCTTTCTTTTTAATTTTGCAAACTCTAAAATGGCAAGGCTTATACTTGAATATATTGTTTGGCAAAATGGCAGCTAGCTAAAGTTGCCTAGGAGTATTCACATTGATAGAATCATAAATTTAGTAATATGATTTTACAAAAAACTACTTCATTTATTTTACCTCCTTACTTTACAATACACCCAACATCAATAATTTATACTTTTAGTTATTTGATTAAAATAATATAAAAATTTTACTAAAGAGCTGTGTGAACATAACCAAAATAGATTTTTTTATTAAAAAGTAGTGTGAACATAAAAATTTAATCATTTTTTTTTTTAACATATGAGTCACAATGCACAACCAAAAAATATACAAGATATTTAGCAATGTAATCACATTTTGGCTTTGGAGCCAAAAAAATATGGCTTTGGCTCCACCAATGTAATCATATTTTGGTATTTGGCGGTGTTAAAAATAGCAATATAGCTATTTAGCACCACCAATAGTAGTGCTCTAAATACAGCTTTAAAAAAAATTGTATTATATTTTGATTCAAGTCTCCGGAATAAGTTTTACATACATATATGAAATAGAAATTCTATTTTAACTTAAATTAAGAAGTTTATATTTATATATATAAATAAATAAATAAAAATCTCACGCTTCTTAAAACTTATCATTATTTTTTTTTTTTTTTAAGTACATAAACTTTATTCTCTTATCATTATCCACAAAAAAGAAGAAGGCAATTTATAGATTCTGCATGTTAGTTTTTGTAAAAAAAAAAAAAATTAAATCTCAAAAACAGAAATGGTGTCTCAAACATTTTTTTTTAAGTATTTTGAAATTTTTTCTAAAAAGTGAAAGTCAAACACATATATAATATAAAAATTATTAATGAAAATTTAGTTTTAATTTCAATTTTTTTTATAAAAAAAATTGTACTGTTTTGAAAACAAAAATAAAGGCCTGAGTTCATTATTTATTTTATTTTATAATAAAGGGCCGAAAAGACCGAATGGCAATTAACTTATTGCCCAGTGCCCACATAACGGCTAACAGCAAAATGAACAAGACCGAATGGCAATTAACTTATTGCCCAGTGCCCACATAACGGCTAACAGCAAAATGAACTCCAAAAAATCTTCTTATATATTACCAAAAAGAAAACGACAATAGTCAATACACTACAACCTCAATTAGGCTTTAAACAAATAATCTGTCCATTAATAATCTATATTGTAGGTACCTAAGGCATGCTTGGCAACGTCTTTGGCCATCCTCGGCATGCTTTGCAATGTCCTCAGCATGCTTAGCAACGTCCTTGGCCGACCTCGGCATGCCACTACTCCTTCGTTTCAAAGCTAATAAGGTAGAAAGTAGGGGGATTTCTCTTCGATGTGGGACGCCTAGGACGTTGTAACATGCCGAGGTCGGCCAAGGACGTTGCCAAGCATGCCGAGGACGTTGCAAAGTATGTCGAGGACGTTACAAGCATGCCTAGGACGTTGCTAAGCATGCCTTAGGTACCCACATATATATATATATATATATATATAAGTAAAATTCAGAGAAAGTTCAATTATAATTTGAAATTAGAATTCAATTTTGCATCATATGTCTAAATTTATGTGGGGATCATATTATGATTATCCACTTAAGTTTGTGTCATGTTTCTACTTAAGTTTTTTAATCTTTGTACTAAGTGAGTTAATGAGTGCAAAATACTAATAATTTAATATTAATGAACTATAAAATTTAAAAAAAAAATTCACATATACTTAATAAAAATCACCATACAACAAAAATTATCACACGTTCTATCTTATTAAAAATTAAAAGAAAAAAATGATCATAAGTAGTATTAAATTTAGGTGAAAATTTTAATATATGACTAATTACGTTTACTTTTTAAAAAGAATAATTTGACTAATTATTTTATATTTTTATGATAAAAATTATGTTTAATTTTAAATATATCTATACATATGCATGTGTTATATACTATTTTTTTTTTAATAATTTGACTAATTATTTATATTTTATAATAAAAATTGTGTTTAATTTTAAATACATTCATGCGTTTGCATGGGTTATGTAGGGTCAACTTTTAGGGCCCAGGCCCAGCAAGTAGGTGGTTCTGGTCCAAAGAACCCTAGACAATGAATTTGTAGAGAGCAGGTTACAGAACTAGGCCTCAACGAGGTGAATGTTAGTTAATTTCTAGGCCATGCAGCGGTTGAACGTTACAATATCTCATTTATGTTCGCTGGATGTTCGGTCAGAGAAGACGTATGGATGCACCCCTGTCTCTGATTAAAAGCTATAGTCTTCCTCTCTCTATTTCTCCTTCTTCTTCCCCTTTTTTCCGATCCCCTTTTCATGGGGATGCCCTTCTCTTATATAGCCTCCTTAAAATAATAAGAGCCTTACACTTGTTGATCACCTGGACCTTCACTTGAGTGCCTATTCCATCGGACATCCACCCTACCTTTCTGTGAGTTGCAGTGGCCAAGGTAACACTGTTCGCCTGTCCTCTCCACATTAATGTGACCAGAAAAATAGTTTCCTTACATTTAATGCGGCAGTTGGGGTCTCCCCCTGGACATCCTATGCTCTCGTTCTTCTCCCTGCTTTGTGAGGCTCATCCTTACTACCAATATTTGTTTGGAATGACTCCTCATTATGGATAGGGTGCATGTTGGGCCCATATTTGGCACGTTCGAGGAGACATTCCTCCTCGGACGTCTTTTTAAATAAGTTTGGACTTATTAGGGTTGGGCTGGAAGTCTTTTGGCGCCCCATTTTCTCCTTAGTTGTAGCTGGACTTTGTATAGGGCCCAAGGCCCGTTGTTTGACTTGGGAATTTTACCCTTACAGGTTACATACTAATAATAATAATATGTGTGAACTCTTTATTTCAAAACTTCAATGCTTGGGTATTCATTTTTTAGGCTTAGATCGAACAATAAATTTCAAATTGGACTAAATGGAATTTTTTTTACATTGTTTTAAGAGTAATGGTAGAAATACAAATTTTTAATAAAAAATTTTACAAACTGCTAATATGGTGAGTAAGGGTATTCACAAAACCGCACAAATCACTCAAATCATAAAAATTACCCACAAAATGACATAACTATACCGCACCACAAATAACAATGCACCACACTGCATGGTGCAGTGTAGTTTGCGGTTTTTATAATAAGAAAACTGCATAAACCACACCACACCTTACCCTCTCTATATATTAATAAATTTATTTTTTTAATATTGAATATATTATTAATAGTTTAATAACCCTAGCTTGCAAGTGTTGATTAGGAAAGCCAGCCCAAAATAAAGAAAAATTAGCTTAATAGTTTAAAACTTAGCCCAAAACAAAGGGAAAAATTAGTTTTGGATTGGGCAAGAATACCTCAAAATTTGAAAAATATACTAGTTTCAAGCTATTCAAAACCGCATCTTAAATACCGTACTGCATATGTGACAGCAAAAATGAGGTGCGGTGCAGTTATAGTTTTGGCTAAACTCTAAACCGCATCGCACTGCACATGTGACAGCAAAAATGAGATGCGATGCAGTTATAGTTTTGGATAAACTGCATTACAAAATATGGTGCTAAAAATGACCCAAAACCATACTGCGAACACCCCTAGTGATGAGTGATTATTGGTAAAGGAAAAAGTGATGCTAATGGTGGGTCTAGATGAAAACCAGTAAAAAGTTGGTCACATTAATAATTTGTAGAAATAGTGTAAAATAATTTGTAATTGTAGCATTACATTATTTTAAAGAAAAACCTTTATTGGTGTTGTCATTTTTATTATTGTTTGTAATTAATGAATAAAAAATGGTTTGAGTTGATGTGATAACAAATGTGAGTAAGATGAATGTGTGTGCCTAAAGCCTTTTTGTTTGTTTTTTTTTTTGTTTTGTTTTTTTTTTTTGTTTTTTTTTTTTGTTTTTTTTTTGTCTCCTTAAAACATTTTTATTCGTTAATTACAAGTTTTTTCTTTTTTTTGTTTGAATTTATTAAGATGTTATTTTTTGTGGTAGGACACAGTGAGTTTTAAGTAAAAAGCTGATATGACAATTTCTTATTGGATTATATAAAACATGAGTTTTACACCCCATTCTTACCAAATTCAGACTCTTCTAATAAAGGTATGTTTGGTATGTAAGAATAAATTCATGGATGAAATAGCTATTCGTTTATAATCATCTTAGTTGTTTTATTGTATTTTTGTTATTGACCCATAAATGAGGAATACTTATTCCATACTTTTTTCAAATATGAATTAATAATCTATATGAGAATGTATTAATTGTTTTATTATAAAAAAAAAAAAAGGAAATACTTTTTTTGGGGATGGAATTAAATATACTTTTTTTTAAACCATAAAATGGTGGGCTCTACACTTGAATATATTGTTTGACAGCCAGCTAATGCTGTCTAAATATAGCTTTTAGAAAAATTTTCCTATTCATAATAGAATTTTGAAAAGGGTTTACTTGTTTTCAAAATACCAAAAATGTTTTTAATAGCATAATTGTAAATAAATTGAAAATAGTGAATATATAGATTTGTCCAAACTCTTCTATCTCTTAAATTAAGGTGTTTATCTTTATTAAAAAAAAATGTCAATTAATTTTTTTTTAAAAAAGTACATGAGCTCTATTCCCTAATCATTATTCACAAAAAGGTATTTTTTGTATAAAAAAAATTAATCTCAAAAATAGAAATAGTGTCCCAAACAACTTTTTTTTTTTTTTAAAGTATTTTGAAAAAGTGAAAGTTAAACACGTATAATATAAAAATTATTATTGAGTACTAGTTTCAATTTCAATTTCAATTTTTTGAAAATTATTTTCATATTGTTTTGAAAATAAAAACAAAAATCATCCTATCTCTTCTACCAAAAAGGCCTGAGGCCATTATTTATTTTATAATAAAGGACCGAAAAGACCGAATGGCAATTACCTTATTACCTACAATCACAGAACGGCTAACAACAAAAGGAATTCCAAAAATTCTTCTTAGAGCATTAGCATTGTTGCATTGGTGGTGCTAAAAAACTATATTGCTATTTTTAGCACTACCAAATGTAAAAGTGAGGCTCCATTGGTGGAGCTATAGCCAAAAATTTTGGCTTCTTTGCTACAGTGCACAACTTCTTTTAGCTGTGCACTGTAGCTCAAAAGTATAATGAAATAATGATATTTTATTTGCCTCTTCAATTAAATAATGGGGATAGTTACAGATTACCTACCTGTAGTTTAGGTCGAATTTAACTTACCCACCCGTGGTTTCATTTTTGACACTTTACCCACCTGTGCTTCCCTTTGTTACTACTCCGTAACTCACCTCCCTTTTAGACGTTACTTTAACACATTTTTTATAAAAAACAAAACTCAAAATAGATCAAACACTCCTCTCTCTCCCAATTGTTGTGTGGAGTTTGATTTGATTGATTCTTCACTCAATGAATATGCTTTTTCCTTTTCAATTGATGTCTTGCGTGTTTAAACACACAAACCCAGCAGATCCACCACAACATACCCAACACCGGCAACAACAAGATCTAAACTTAGCAAAAAACTCAAATCCAAACACACAAACCACCGTGAAAAATGGGATTTGAGGGAGCAATTCTAGATAGTTCCTACATTTACATGCACCACCAATTTTCAAATATAGCATCAACAAGAATTAACAAAATTGATACAAATTACATAGAGCACAAATTAAAAAAAGAAAAAAAAAAGACCTCATAGGGTGCTTTGAGGTTGTGCGGAGGCAAATTTGAGTGGGTCTAATTATGAAGTGGAGTACACATGGGGTCTGATTGTGCAAGGCCTCTACACCACTGTTTGGATCTCCACGCGCCGCTTATGTCCCTTCTAGGTGGTAGATCGAAGAGTGAGTTTGAGGGTTAGGTTTAGAAAGATTAGGTAGAGAAGTGGAGAGATGGTGGTGGCTGGGGTTTGCCGCAAAGGAGCTTGGAAGCTTCAATTCTTTTAGATTTTGAAAGATCGAAGAGAGAGGGAGGTGTTTAGGCTAAGATCGGGTTAAGATAGAGATTCCGGTGAGAGGGAGGTTCGAGCTTGAACACCACCATCTGAGGTGGTGTTGGAGCGGCGAAGATGAGCTATGAGTGGTTGGCCATGGCTGGGTTTGGGGTTTGGAGAGAGATTGTTGAAGAAGAACAGGTGTGAGTGGTCGGCCATTGATTTTTTTTTGGAACAAATTAGTAACCATTGTGGTGAAAGAGAGACAACAGGGCAAATATATAATTGTGGAGGTTGATTTGAGTTTGATTTTTCTAGGTCTATGTTCTTCATGTTCAAGATTTGTGTGAATTGAGAGAGAGGTCAATACCACTTTTTGATCTTGTTTCTCTTGTGTTTTTAGTTGTATTTTGATAGATCTGTGGTCTGTACTTTAATGGTATTGCTTGATTTAATTTGTATTAGTTTTTTGGGTGTATGTTCTTCATGTTTGTGTATGTTCTTCATGTTTGTGAATGGTGAGAAACTAATACCATATTTTAATCTTGTTTTTCTTTTGTTTTTGTTTTTGTTTTTTTTTTTGTTTTTGTTTTTGTTTCTTGTTTTAGGAGGAGAGAGACATAAAATGGGTGTAAAAAGATTTATTTACCATTTTTTTTTTTAACAGAGGTGGGTAACAAAAACTAAACGAAAGTAACCTCATGTGGGTAAAGTATCAAAAATGAAACCTCGGGTGGGTAAGTTAAATTCGGGTTAAACCATAAATGGGTAATCTATAATTATCCCTAAATAATGTTTCTTTGCTTCCTTTTTTTTTTTTTCTTTCATACATGATACATCCTTTGGTTTAGTCTTCAACCTCTCCCCTTTTGTTTTTCCTCTCTTCCTCCAGCCAATCCAAATCTTCCATAGAAGCTCACCCTTTCCTTTTTATTTTTTTCCCTCTCTTCCTTCACTTGCCGCTGACCTATTAGATTTGTCCAGTGCATAACCATCAGATTTGCCCATCCACTGACCCATCGAAGCTCTATGCTCGATCAAGGCGGTAGTAAAATGGTGCCATGATCAACGATGGCGGCAGGGTTCATGGGTTTTGGATTGTTGGGTTTGTGGGTTTCCCATTTTTTTTTTCCTAGTGTTTTTTATTCTTCTTCACATGGGTTTTTGGGTGTTTGATTTTTTTTTTTTTTTTTTTTTTTTGTGTGGGTTTGGTTGTGATTGTGGATTGTGGTTGAAATGGTGGTTTGGTGGTTGTGTTGGTGGTGGTTTGGTGGCTGTGATTGTGATTGTCGTGGGCTGTGTTGGGTTATGGTTGTGGCTGTGTTGGTGACAGTTTGATTTTTTTTTTTTTTCTTGCCATGGGCTGTGGTTGTCACATGAGGGTTGTTGTTGGTGGAGGTGGATGTGGCTGGCTGAAAGGTTTTTGTGGTTGATATTTTTCATTTTTTATTTTAATGAGTTCTTTATATTATTTTAATCAAATAGCTAAAAATATGAATCCACTAATGTTCGGTAAATTGTAAAATGAAGAGATAAAATAAATAAAATGACTTTTGTAGGTGCTAAGTAACTAAATTTTTGCCCCCACCAATCTGGATGCTCTTATATATTACCTAAAAGAAAGCCACAATAGTCAATACAAAACAATCTCAATTAGGCTTTAAACAAACAGTCTGCCCGTGAATATATATAATAATAAAAGGTGTGCACTCTTTATTTCAAAACTTCAAATCTTCAATGCTTGGGTAATTATTTTTTGGGCTTTGATTGTATAATAAATTTCAAATTGGAATAAATGGAATTTGTTTACATTGTTTTAAGGGGACAAAAAAACAAAAACAAAAAGCCTCTAAGCACATGCATTCATGTTACTCACATTTATTATCACGTCAACTCAAACCATCTTTTATTCATTAATTACAAACAAAAATAAAAGCAACAGCACCATCATAGGTTTTTCTTTACATCAAGACTTGTTCATAGACTCCTAAAACAAAAACAAAAAAAAAGGGTAACCCCTAAATCCAAAAGAGTCATGCCCTTCTTATTGAGCGCATAGAATGTTCATGGTTGTGAAGGTCATCCTCCTCATGAGTTCCATGTTCACAATTGCATTTAACCTTGTTAGACCCAAAAAATAAAAAAATAAAAAAAATGAAGTTCTAACAACTCTCAATGAATGTATGCACCGAATTGAAAATAAAGGTATGTTAGATATGTAAGAATAGATTCATGAATGAAATAGCTATTCCTTTATAATCAGTTTAGTTGTTTGATTGTATTTTTGCTATTGACCCATAAATGAGGAATAATTATTCCTTACTAAAAGTCAAGAGTTTTGTAACTCAATGGCATTACTTAATAAAAATAAAAATAAAACTAACTCTTGTCCAAAATCTCTCTCTCTCTCTCTCTCTCTCTCTCTCTCTCTCTCTCTCTCTCTCTCTCTCTCTCTCTCTCTCTCTCTCTCTCTCTCTCTCTCTCTCTCTCTCAACTGATCTTTTTTTTCCCTAACAAAATGTAGCATTTTAATAATAAATAACTATTGACAATAAACCTAATCAACTTATATTATATATGGCATGAGATTAAAAAAAATTTACAAAACTCGTTTTTATATATTATTTAAATTTCAAGTATGAATTAATTTTTATGAAAATGTATTATTTTACAGAGATATATATTGTCAATTTTTCCCTTTTATATTAATTATGGAGATAGTAATTTTGAACAAATGACAATAATAATTGTAAGGACGTAGTTTGAATCCTAGGCTCAAAAGTTAAAAAGATCTAGGCACAAAGAACTTAATACAATGAATTTGTAGAGAGTGAGTTTGAAAACTAGGTTCTAATGAGTTGGGTAGCAATTATAGTGAATCCAAATGACAATAAAGTAAAAATAGACAGGTTTTATCTAAAGAAAATCATCATCTGCACAATCTGATGAGATCAGTTCTTATATATAATTCTTGAAATTGGTTACAAATACAACTCTTATTGCTACAGTATTTCTCTCTTAATTCTCTGATCCCTTTCTTTCAGGATATCCCTTCTATTTTATACTATCTTCCTCTTTTTATCTCTGCCCTCCACGTGTTGATTAGATTGTAGGTGTTGATCCTTGTCATATCAACACATTCTTGAAATCTTTGGGAAGTCGCTCTAAGGTTGAAAACTACTATTCAAGTATCACTTCCTCATTAACGCGGCTAGAGAGTTAGCTGTAGAGCATTCAATGCGGTGGTAGCAGCTTTCCCTTAGATATTTCATAGCCTCTCTCTGTCCTGTTCCTTCTAGATACTTATCTTTATCAATAGAGTTGTTCGAAACGTTGCTCTTGATGTCAGACTACGCCTTCTAACCTTGGCTTTGCTCAGCTGAGGAAGCATTCTTCCTCGGATCACCTTTTTTGACTCTCATGACCATACCTCACTTTTTCTTTCAGTTACACAGACTCCTCTGACAATATTTCCCCGTCTTCGGACTACTTAATGTCCTCGAATTGGGCCCTCGGCCCAATATATACATAGATACATAGTACTGGGCCTACCACCCCTACAATAGCCCCTCAAAATTCTTCTCTTTGGCTCAACAGGAAGAAAGGAGGATTTCGACATTACCACAATTGCCCCGTGCCTATCATACATCAACTTTGTCTACACATGTGCTTTTTTAACTACCCAACGCATGCTCTTGACGCTTCGACATCCAAGACGCACCTTTATTAAATTTCTGCGACTCCATGTTCCCCACGTTCTACGGGCCGATGCGGATCCAACGGCTGAGAATTTTGTTGGAATTCAGCCGGGAATTTTCCTGCTTGTCACCCTCTCTTTGATATAAATATTGTCCAAACACTTCATTCACTTCACTTTAGCACTCATACACTGAACTTGCGCACTTATTCAACTTACTCGTGCCCTCACAAATACCAAGAGCCAGTCCGAGGAGAGTTTTCTTCTTCGCGTAAGTCATTATAAACCTTTCCCTTTATTTTTCCATCTACTTTTCTTTTCTTCGTGTCCTTTTCTCCTCAGCTCCCTTATCTTCTCTTTATCTTCTTAGTGCCTTCAATCCTCTCTTAGGAATGGGTAGATTCGCTTACTTGGTAGACTCCGCAGAAAGTATAGAAAACTTTAAAGCTCAATATAAGATCCCGCCAGGAGTCTCCATTAGGTATTGTAAAGAAAGGGATTGGCACACCAGTAGACAGGAGGGAGAAGTAGTAATCCCGATGATTTCCTTTATAGAGGGAGGGATGAGAATCCCAATGGGTACAGCCACTAAGGACTACCTTAAGGCTCACAGATTAGCTCCCACCTAATGTGTCCCAAATATGTTTGAGATCCTAGGTAGTGTAGACGCCCTTAATGAGAAAATGGGCTTAAACCTTACCCACCATGACATTAACTGGATTTACAACCTTCACCACCTCAAGGGGCAAGGGTATTACTTAAAATCTAGGTATCCCGAGGTCAGACTTATCTCATGCCTTCCTGATTCCAACAAAGGCATGAATAAAGATTTCCTGATCATTTCAGGGGAGTGGCATGATAGCCTCCCCTACTCGACGAGAGAGGGGCAGCCAGGTAGGGTTTTAGGTTTAGGTTTATTTTTTCGAAGTTACCCTTTCTTCACTTTGACACATTATGTACCGATTTTTCTTCTTTTGTGTCAGTATTTGAACTTTCCTTTGATTTGTGCCATTCCCTTTTTTTATTGTGTTTCTTAATGGTTTTATAGATCATCACACTGCCGTTCCGAACTTCAGCCTCATCAACAAGCAAAGCTTAGACAAAATACTCTAAGCCGAGGTGTTTGTACACAAAGATGGTTAGTTACGAGCGGCCCACTTGATCCTTGAATACACCCCAATCTCATCAAGTTTCCAGGCGCCAAAGTGTGTAATAAGAGCAAAGGATCCTCGCCTACACCTCATCAACGTAGCTGTGCTAGGCTTCCTCAAACTAGGCTTAGGACCTAAAGGTGTACTAAAGGTAGAACCAATCCTTCTGTACAAAGTTGTGGACAAAGCCACCCATTCATAGACAGCTGCCAAAGGGGAAGAAGAAGAAAAAGAAGAAGAAGAAGAAAAGTTGGTTGAAGTACTTGACTTTGAAGACGATTTTGAAGTCTTCAACCAACCTGAGTCTCCAGAGGCTCCCACTGGTGACTTTAGTCACTTGCCCTTTGCATAAGTTAGCCAAATACAAGAAGACTTTTTTGTCCCAGAAGCTATGGGCATACAATGCAAACCCAGAGCTGGTCTCCTGGGCGTTATAGAGTCTCAGTCCAGGAGTAAGGCATCCGAGAAGACTACTCCAGCAAAGCTCCCCCCTCCTCCATCCTCTTTGCCTCCCCGACTCGATCTTGCTGACCACAAGAGAAAAAGGGATCAAAGATGTCCCAAAGTAGTGGAAGGGGGGGAAAGGTCCCCTCTTTAAAAAGGCTAAGCTCCAGAGGGGAGCCAAACAGGCCAAGGTAGCCTAGACCTTGGCGGACAAAAGAATCGAATCTCAAATCGAGGTACCCTCCTAGACTCTAGCTTTGGTGCTAGATGGAGCTCTCTTGTCTGCTAATGCTTTAGTTAGAAACTTCCAGTAAGGGAAGGCCGGCTATGTGGCAGACGCCGTGGAGCAGGCATTATTGTTGCTTGAGGATATGGCTGATCTTAGGTCAATGAGGAAGCATGAGGTCTTCCTCAGTTTAAAGAGAGACCTCGCTATGGTAAGTCCACCGACCACCTTCCTTTTGCCATTATCACAGCAAATAATTTTATTTTTATTTTTATTTTTTATTTTTATACTTATACTTATATTTTGTTGGTTTTATTATTATTATTATTATTTTTTATTTTATTTTTACAGGCTGTCCAAGCTGCCCACAGAGTTGAGGAAATAGTCATCAACTCTCACAAGGTAATGAAGGAAGAGGAGGGTAGGCGCCTTGCCGCTATGAAAGCTTTTGAGCTAGCAGAGAAGTCACAAGACCTTACTGCCAAGCTAGTTGAAGCTAATTGGGACAAGAAAAGTGCTGAGGCTGCTTTGGATGAGGTGGAGAGGCAACTGGAGGCTCAGCGCAAGCAGCTCCACCAAGCTGAGGACGAGCTCTCTACTACCAGAAGTCATATCAAAGTCTTAACGAAGAAGTTGGAGGAGGCCGAGAAGGCCAAGGAGCAGGCTGAGCAGGCCGGCTATGACGTGGGCGTGGTAGAGACTGAGGAAACCCTCAGAGCTGAGGTCTTAGAGGTGTGCAGACTCTATTGCCTCCAATTGTGGAACGAGGCCCTTGACTGAGCTGGGGTTGAGGCCTCTTTAGCCCTTAGGAAAGCAGAGAATATGTACTACCCTTTAGCCATTCGCGCCTCGGGCTCCAAGGCTGACTCAATCTCCGAGAAGGCAGATAAAGGCAAGGAAAGCCCAACCAAAACTCTTCCCAAAGCCAACATTTCCCCCAATGCGGCAGAGCAATCCGAGGATTCTAAAAAGGCAACAGACACCACCAAGGAAGTGGCCCAGGATGCCCACCTGCCTCCAGACACCCCCAAAGAGCCCTTCAAGAAGAAAAAGGCTTCCCACAACATGAAGATCATGTTGGCAACTCTCCCCATACCCTTCAAGGAAGACCTCAAAGGCAAAGGACCAACATCCATAACGGCGGCCTCCACCCAGCCTCCTAAGACTCAAAAGGACAAGCTTGTAATAAAGATGAAGCCTTAAGTTGTCTTTTTTTTTTTCCTCTCTCTCTCTTTGTAAATTGTTGTTTTTTGTTTCCCCAAGTTGTAATCACCTTGTGCTTTTGTAACCCCTTTGCCTTTTTCTAAGGCTTAAATTAATGAAAATTATAAACGTTTCCTCTACTATTGTGATACTTGTGCAAATCTTGATTTAGTTTCTGTCTTATTCAACACTTGACCAATGTGAAAATGAGGTGCAGTTTCATTTAGTTATCTACATAAATAATAATGTGTTTGAAATCTCAACAAAGTATATTTTTTACTCCACTAACGTACAAAATGGTGGAGTATCCATACATGTCTAACTCCACTTTATCCCCTACTGATTAGTAAGTCTAAAGGACTAGAGCGACAATCAATTTTCAAATAGATAACGGGTATTCCTACAAATCCTAGGCCCAAAAGTTAAAAGGATCTAGGCCCAAAGAGTCTAATACAATGAATTTGTAGAGAGTGGGTTCGGAAACTAGGTTCTAATGAGTTAGGTAGCAATTATAGTGGATCCAAATGACAATAAAGTAAAAATAGATTGGTTTTATCTAAAGAAAATCGTCATCGGCACAGTTTGAGGAGATTAGTTCTTGTATATAATTCTTGAAGTTGGTTACAAATACAACTCTTATTGCTACAGTATTTCTCTCTCAATTCTCTGATCCCTTTCTCTCAGAATTTCCCTGCTATTTTATACTATTTTACTCCTTTCATCTCTACCCTCTACATGTAGATTAGATTGTAGGTGTTGATCTTTGTCATATTAGCACCTTCTTGAAATTTTTGGGAAGTAGCTATAAGGTTGAAAACTACTATTCAAGTATCACTTCCTCATTAATACGGCCAGAGAGTTAATTGCAGAACATTCAATGTGGTGGTAGCTACTTTCCCTTAAATATTTCATAGCTTCTCTCTGTCCTGTTCCTTCCAGATACTTATCCTTATCAATGGAGTTGTCCGGAACATTGCTCTTGATGTCAGACTGCACCTTCTGACCTTGGCTTTGCTCAGTCGAGGAAGCATTCCTCCTCGGATCACCTTTTTTGACTCTCACAACCATACCTCATCTCTTCTTTCATTTACACGGACTCCTCTGACAGTGTTTTCCTGTCCTCGGACTACTTAATGTCCTCAAATTAGACCCCCGGCCCAATATATACATAGATACATAATACTGGGCCTACTACCCCTATAATAATATTTATAGAATTGTTCAAATATATATATATATATATATAATTGTTTTTAAGTGAGACCACAAAAAAACACATGTAAATATAATTTTAGAAGGATATATACTTTAGGAAATTTTTTTGGAATACGATTCCTTTCTAACATCTTATAACATTGTGCCATATTGTGAAATACAAATTCAATATTTTAGTGAGTTTCAATTAATTAAACTAGTAAAGTCTATTGTCGTTAAATAAGAAATTGAGTTTGAAGTTCGAACCTTGTTTACACCAAAAACCGATTTGCGTGTTTTTGCTTGATAATAAAGAGCGATCATCATAAATGATAAAACAACCATCATAAATTGAAATTCTATCATATCAAATTATCAATAAATAAAAATTCAATATTCTATTTTCATGTAATGACTAAACAGATGAATATCAATCGAACTAGAATATCCTATTTTCTCCCATTACCAAGAAATAATCATTCCATCGACTGTTTCCATCTGCTCCATTCTCGCTTCCATGGTGATCTGACATCGCTCCACCATGGAAAAAAGAAAAAGAAATAGAGCACATTTGAATTCAACTATTAATCTTTACTATATATTCGCACTTTCTGCATAACCACATGTCTCTGGAGAGTCATATTACATGTCATGGCACCTCCACACTTTTAGCTTAATTCGAATGATTCAGTGGATGATGGTGCCATTGCATTCTTCTGGAAGCTGTGTGTAGATATTGGATACTATATCATAGGCACCACCTATACCAACAATGTCATAAATACTGCCATCACCACATGAATAATCTTCAATAGACACTGATGAAGTACCTTGCCAATTTTCTTCAGAACAATGAAATACTCCAGGCTTAGTAACAATTTCATCAAGTACCCAAGAAGAAGTTGAAGCAACTCTTGGCATCTCCAATGTATTTCCTGAAGGCCACATAGTACATTCAGGATTACAAGTATTGCCAACTTTGATGTCACAAGTATTAGCACTAGGATCATGTGACAATACTTGACTGGACATGGAGGCCATCTTGCTGTGTGACTGAGTTGAAGCTGAATTAGACATATTCATGGTACCAGGAGACTCAATCCTACATCTCTCATCAATGCCAATTCCAGAGTTATCGTTGCCATTGTTTGTACTACTTTCATCGCCTTCAGTTAACTTTTCCTGACCATATTGCCAGGACTTTAGTGTGTCAAGGAAACCTGATGGTACAAGCTTGGCAGCTACTTTGTTGAGTAGCTGAGCAGAAGCTGAAATTGATAGCGATGAACCAGCTTGATGTTGGTTTAGGTCTAACTCATTAGATTTAGACCTTGGTTTAGATGTGTTATTAGGCATGTGAGTGACTGGATTGATACCCATTTTAGCTAGGCGTTTCTTCAAGCGCGAGTTCCAAATATTCTTGATTTCATTGTCTGTTCTCCCAGGTAAATGCCTAGAGATGATCGACCACCTGAAGGAAAATATAATTTAAAACATTGCAAGAATTATACTATGGAAAATATTTGCACAGTTTTAATTACTTTGTTTGGAGACTATATAGAGAGAGAAAAAAAAGGGCCAATGTTATTACATATCGAAGGCACAAAGACTTCTCTAAAAAAAAAAAATAATAAATAAATAAAAAAAGAAGAAGAGCAGCACAAAGACTTTGTTGCAGCATGACAAGTCAAAAAAAGTCTACGCCGGTTATAAAAATTAGCTAATCAAAGACTTGAATCTTCCTAAAGAAAGTAAGTGCCACGTCTCAATCTAAATAGTGTTGAATAATTTAAAATATATATATAAATATATATATATATATATATATATATTCATAAGTGTTTTATTTAGTTCCTCTTTGTGTTATTTCTATTTTTAGTGTGTTTGCATCAACAGACTTCACTTCTTAGGCATGCAAAAGACAAACGGGAAGGCAGTGCTCTTTAAATAGAAAAAACAACAAAATGTCTCCTATTGAAATTGCTAGTTTTGACCAAAGGATATATAACATAGACGCTAATCTCTTTACACTTTAAAATTGAAGTGTTACTAAATTTTTTATTGGTATTAAAACTATGAATCTAAAAACTCTAGAGCTCAATCAAATTTCTTTGAAAAAGACACGGTCTTATAAACACAATCATTGTAAAAAGTATCTTAAGGTGATCAAAATCAAACATCTCTATTGATCACCTGTTTCCTAGAACAGCATGAAGTTCAATGATCTTGTGCTCTTCCTCTGCACTGAATTTTCCTCTCTTAACGCCAGGTCTCAGATAATTAGCCCATCTCAGCCTACAGCTCTTCCCACATCTTTTAAGACCTTATAAAACAGTATCAATACTCCAAAAGGCAATTTTAGTTGCACATATAACAACACGAAATCTAAACACTTATTAATGGTTTTCTTCTTGGTTATAGTACACAAATGTACATTTATATGCAACTTTAGTAAATGTGGTATTGATAGTACAATGTAAATTAATAATTTTCATTTGCTACATTACACTTTTATCTCTTAATGTTTTAGAGTGTTTTATTTAGGTTTTTCATGTTTAAAATTTTTTCATATTTGCCTCTTAATTTGGATACTATTTCAATGTGGTTCTCTAGCTAGCTAATCTCCAATTCTGGCAAGTAATAATGACTTTTCTTTGGTACCCAAAAGATGGATAAAGATGATTATTCTCTATAAAAAACATATATTTCTTATTAAAAAAAAAAATTCTTATAAACTAATGTATCACCAATTATAGAGAAAAAAAAAAAAAAAAAAAAAAACCGTAACGTAATTTAGCATTTATATATTATGTTGTGACACCAATCATATTTATTACCACATGCATTAATTTGTAAGGTTTATAGTGTAAAATCTGTAGCATTCTCCACTCATAAATGTTAGAAGAAGCATACTTTTTATAATAATCGACTATGTCCAACATTATCGTGATAAATTTAGAGGGGTAGAACAAGCCCATCTTACAAAACTTTATCATATTTCTAAGTTCTAACTATGTTAATTTTTTGCATCAAGCACAAAGATTATTCCAATATAATTTGTCATGGACTTGGCCTCGAAAGAATAAAAAGAAATAAAGTCATTTATTCATAAAAAAAGAAAGAAGAAAAAAAAGAAACATTAATTACCAGCTTTGTCGGGTAAGGAACGCCAGCCTCCTTCACCATGTTCTTGTATATAAGCTAAGAGCTTCTTGTCTTCTTCAGCTGTCCAAGCACCTTTCCTCAATCCTTCTACATCGTAGCATCCAATCGTTCCCATTCTAACGTTCAACACAACCAAATTAAAAGATCAGTTTTATAAAGATTTATATAACAAAGTGAAGTAATAGCTAGAACTGTAAACTAGTACTGCCATATTAGTTTCAAGAATATATATATATATATATATATGTATATATATTTATATATAAAATAACTTGCCTTTTTCGAAAGATTATTGATAGAGTTAGTGTGCATTGGTGGATGAGAAAATTATGAGAAAATTGAGTGGTTGATATACGTCCCTGTAGTTATAGAGAGAGCACTGACCCATTTTTGAAGGGGACCAACAAACTTGTTGTATGTGGCATAGAGAAGCAGTACTGGACCACTAATTATAGAGGGGTGTGTTAAAGGAAATAAAGAGCATTCACATGGCATAAGAGCCAAATTTTGCACAATCAACCCAAAAATCACACACACCAATTTATGTATTATTGTGCAAATGTATTTGTGGTTACAATAACCGTACAAATATACATGATTATTGTTCATATGCAAAATTTTTTAATACTTTTTTAATGAGAGAGAGAAAGAGAAATAATACTTTAATGAAATGTAGTGTAAAATAAAGAGCATTCACATGGCATAAGAGCCAAATTTTGCACAATCAACCCCAAAAATCACACATCAATTTATGTATTATTGTGCAAATGTATTTGTGGTTACAATAACCGTGAAAATATACATAGTTATTGTTCATATGCAAATTTTTTTAATACTTTCTTTAATGAGAGAGAGAGAGAGATAATACTTTAATGAAATGTAGTGTAAAATAGATAATCTAATGAGCATATAAAAAAAAAAAAAAAAAAAGATAATTTGATGAGAATATTTTTGAAAAGTATATAAAATAGAAAAAATAAGTTTTTATACGAAAAAAAAATTATACAGAGCTAATTCGAAATGTTGTGTTGTCTTGTCATATTAAGGGTCTGTTTGGATATAATTTATTTTACTGAAACTGAAAACTGAAAATACTGTACCAAAATAATTTTTAAATATGTGAATAGTGTCGTGAGACTCATTTTTAATGAAAAAGTTGTTAAAAAGTGAAGTTTGTGGGTCCCGTGCATTGTTCATGGAATCCACAGAACTGATAAAAGAGGGTTGAAAAGTCAATAAATGATGGCTACTGTTCATGAACAATAGCCGTTGTCTCCCAAAAAGCGTGCGCAGCAGCAAGGGAAAAAAAAAGCGTCAAAACGTAAACACAAAACACGGACGTGAGATAAGTCCAATCCAAACCGCACCTAAATATTTCAATTTTAGCCGAATGTCGATCATCAATTACCATGTAATAATGCCAAAATTTGTGGTTTTTATCATCCAAAAATAGAAGTGTACAATGTACATCTATATGTCTAATCTGACCTTTATTATTATAAAAAAAAAAAAAAAAAAAAAAAAAAAAAAAAAAAAAAAAAAAACAGAAAACAAATTGTTTGTCTCATGAGGACTAGAGGCTTTCCATGCATGTAACCATAATGTGAGGCCCCAAATGAATCAATCATAAATTCATAATATAAACTTGTACATCTTAATATTCGGCACTTATCAAGTTTCTATTTTCTCCTATCCAAATGATGAAAACTACCTGGCACAGCTAAGCAAAAAGCATAATGTTCATTTCCTCAACTGCTTGAGAATATTCATTTCCTTTAACTTCTTTTCATGGAATTTAGCAATGGCTTGATCTCTAGCAGGAAAAAAGATGGGGAAAGGGAAATAAAATGAAGGTTAATCTTGACAAGGAATGATAGCTAGCCATATTTTGGGTACTGTTTGGACTTTGGAGAGTAAACAATTATTTTTGTCTTTTGTTTGTATTTTCAACAAACTCCCTATTCTTTTTCTATATCCCGTTTAAATTTTATTTTGCCTACCTACTTTTAGTTCATCTTTATGAATTTTTTAAGCTAACAAATTGTTTTGCTCATCTACAGTACTTTAGAGTCAAAGACAGTGAATATGGATGAGCAAAGAATTTGCCTATTTTGCAAATATTGTTGGAATTGATTTTCAAGGCTTCACTCCCCATTTTGCCTATGAGTTTGGTTTTAGCTCTTCTATTGGATATGCTCAAACTCAGGTTGTTGAATTACAAGTGAATCAGCCCATGTGATTAAATTAATCCAATTATACAATTTACCAGTTCACAAGTAAATATGTTAAGCATGTGCTCAAACTCAGGTCGTTGAATTACAAGTGAATCAGCCCATGTGATTAAATTAATCCAATTATACAATTTACCAGTTCACAAGTAAATATGTTAAGCATGTAACAACAAGATAAATAATTTGTCACTAGTCGTACAAAATCAAATACAATAGAGACAATGATATGGTGAGGCAAAGAAAACTAATGGAAAAACTATTCCAAAGGAAAAACAATTGCGAGGGAAACCTTCTCCAAAGAAGCAAATATGCTATAATAATAAAAACTTTATTTCCAAGGCTTGACCAATCTAAAGAAATCAAGATTAGGGTCAAGTTTGCTATTGAGATTCGAGAAGGCAAAATCTTCTCTTTTCTTGAGTAGTTCTTAAGTAGTTTTTTTTGTATTTTCAACTTGATCTTTGTTGAGGTCCAAAATTTCACAAGAAAGCTCATTCAATGAAAAGTAAAGAAGGCCCAATTTGTGCAGCAAGAAAAATCAACATCAAGGCCCTATGTATGTTCAGATTTCCAACAAAAAAGGCCATTAAAAAATCCAGCAAAATCCAGTGAAAGAATTGGGCCGGGATACCCAGAGGCTGCCAGAGGCTCGGGATCCTCAGGACGTGCAGCACAGCGTGGGGTTGAGATAGCTTAAGAGGGGTACCATGAAATACAAGAAAAGAAGAACATATATGTTCTTCTCAAGCACCCAGTGCTGCAGCAAAGAACCAACTTGGAGAGTGACAATTCATGAAAAAAGGCTAGTATCTCGGGGAACCCAAAATGAAGAACTATAAGGGGAAGTGGATGGGAAAACCTTCAACCCAGCAGAAATGGATTCTGCCCACTTGGGAAAAATGACAGCAAGAAAAGACAACCAACAGCTGAGTCTGAAAAGTGAGAAACCTTGAAAGAAGAGAGATTGAAGGTTAGTTGCCCAAGGACGTCTCGGAATGGAAAGTCAGCAAGTGACTTTTAGAGAAACAGTACTAAAAGATGAAAACTATCAGAAACAAGGAAAGAACTAGCCATTAAAGTGGCTGACATAACAGTGGCTTTGGTACCCAGGAAGCTAAGGGGGGAGAATCAACGGTATCCTAAACTCTAAAATGACACTATAAAAGGGGAAGACAGCCAACATTGAAAGGGGGATTCAGAAAGAGGGAATCAAAACAAGAATCGTTGAGAAAACTCTGTCAAAAACTCAAAGAAAGCAGAAAACAGTGCCCGGTATCCTAGAAACAGCCATTATAGAACATACTTGGATTCAAAGGGATTCAAACTTTGCAAGTCTTAGAGGCTTAGATAGCCATCTAAGTCTATAATTTTTGAGCTTATTTGGACCTTGTAACATGTCTCAGTGAGCACATTGTAATCCACAATTAAGAAAAATAATGAAATATCTCATATTGATTTGAGGATTTCTAACAATTACTTCGAGTATTTCTTTATTATATTATCTTCCTTTACTACTTCTTGCTGCTCAATACATATATTTTTGCTTGTTAGTTTTTCCTTTTACTCAACCAAAAGCTGAGTCCTTTTACCGGGGTCCTCACTTCAACTTGGGCCTTGGACACACTTAGCCTGCAAAGAAATATATGCCAAAACATACACACATTAGATATCTCTCTCTCCCACAAAAATCATTCTTACCTAACCATCTTGGAAGGTAATGCCCAAGCAAAGCCACTCGGACTTGAGTTCCAAATCCCACAAGTTTTGTGCAAAAGCACTAAGTTTATGAGAATTGGGGCCAGGATCCTCGTGGCTGAATCATTCTCATGAAATTCATTTACATATATGTATATGTATTAAAATATATACCTAATCTAAGAAACTAACAATTATTTGAAGATATGTGTATTGTATAGTTGTTCTTGTGTAGGACCTATAGAGGTAAAGGGAAAGGACAAAACTCCATTGCATAATAAGCATGGAGAAAGATTGTATAGTGCAGAGAATCAGTATTCTGGGTTTTTACAGGCCTAATACACCCCAGGATCCCATGACAGTACGCTCGGGGTACCAAGTGAAGGAATTCTTTAAAATGTTTATATGATGAAAGATAAGCTTTAAATATTCTATTTCAATCTCTTTCTTATTGTGAATATTATGAATATTTATTTTACTTATTTTGTAAGAGTAAATGGTCATTTTATGATACTAAAACACTTATAATGGTATTTTATTACTTAGGAGGAATCGCATTTTTGCCTTGAGGAGATTTATGTGACTTGCGCACAACTTAGTTCGTAATCAGCCTCCATTTAGCTACGGTGAACCAAACCCAGTCCACTAAACTACAACTATTTGGCCCAGGATCCTTGGGCCTCTGTGCTAAAGAAAAAAAGCACTCTCACAATCTTCAATTACAACTTTAAGATGTAATAAAACTCTCAATTTGACACGGCTTGCCAACCCTAAAACATATAAGTAAACAAAAAATAAAATTACAAGTATGTATGTAGTTATATCCAATATAGGCAATTACACTTAAAATTCAATTCGAGTAGTATGGGAAAGCTGGGATCGAGTTAGGATTTTAGTTTGACTTAGATGAGTAATTAATGAGATAGGTTAATGATTAAAATTTCAACGTCCACACAGGCCCTCACACACATGCATTGGCAATATCACTTTCTTTGTCTTAATGAATGACAAAGAAACTTTCTAATTTAATTCGTCCAATTCTCATTTCCTCATCTTTTGCAATTGTATTCGTGTGTAGTGCAGGTTATTCTGCAAATAAACTTCTCCACGCCACTCAATGCGTTAGGTTGGTCCTGCCTGGACTTGATCGTTATAGCGATCAAATAAAGGTGCATGTGAGTGAGACAATGTGATCACAATCAACCACTTGGCCGATACCCAGGGATCAGGTGCATGGATATTTCCACGTCTATGGCCAAAAATGACTTAAAGTCATGAATTATTTTTCGTCTACTATATGCTATATCAAGTGGAACAGGTTTTATATGCTATCAGATTCAAGTGGAATCCAGTGTTGACGTTGCTCAATTAATCTCACCAACTACTTGTGCATGCAGTGTTCAGTCTAGTTTATGCAATTGTGGAAGTTAATAAGATCATTCTCCCTCTTCTCCTTTATTTGGGTCAAAACTCACTTATCAATAATAATAATAAGAGTCATTCTATGGCACCCGCAATTTTTAGCAGGTCTGGTACCCACTTAAATCTCAACCATAGATTTTACATGTTTTAATCCTGGCTGTTTATCTAATTTCAATGGAATACCAGTTTCCAGCTAAACAAGTTATGTAAAAATAAAACTAATTGTTCTCTCTTGTTTACTCTCTCTCCCGATCAAACATGCTTTTCATACTTCGGTGAATCTCTATTTTGTATCTGGTCACTTTACTCACTAGTAAAGGTCAAAAAGATCAAAATTGCTTCGATATGGTGGAAGGTAAGGAAAAAAAAAACAAAACCCTAATTTCATCGTAAACTACCAAATCTCTTAATTAATGATTAGCATGTTTGTTTTGTTTCCTCAAATTTTTTGTTAGTTTTTCAAATACAACTCTTTATTTCAACTTATCTCTCTCTCTCTCTCTCTCTCTCTCTCATGGTTGCAAACTCATTAGTCATTATGGGGTGGGGTGGCATGTGGTGGTGGTTGTGGGTTGCAACATATATGGTGGAGAGAAGAAGACAGGGTTATGGCTGATGGTTCGGCATATATTGACACTTTATCTAAAAATTTCTCATCTCATGATCTGTATGTAAAAATAAATGAAAAAAATTGATGAATATATTATTAGTTTTTAAAATTTGAGATACCAATAGGTCAAAATTTTTAAATCTGAAAAATCAAAATGAAATTCATTATGTACATTTTAGAAAGGATAAAGTTTAGCTAAAAATTGGTTGTACCTTAAGGCTACAACATTACTCAATATCTTTTTATTGTAAGTGAATTTTGACAAATACACCATTGGTTTACATCTTCTTTTTATATCCTCCATATATATTTGCAAACTTTATAGAAAATTAAAGATCAATAGTTATATCATTAATAAATTTTTTAAATTACAAGTTTTTGTAGTTTAAAATTATGCATAAAATACAAACTTATAGACCATTTAGTATATAATATCTGATTAACACAAAATTTGATGTGTATTAAGAACATAAAGAACATGAAATTCAATGGTTAAATTTTCAAAATATATAGTAATAATTATTTTATTGAGTAAGGTTGTAGTTCTAGGTTACTACCAATTTTGTAACTAAATTTTGTCATTTTAGAAATCTAAGATCTTATTTTTTCTTATTAATTCATATCAAAGTCAAATTGACAGTAGAGATGCAGCCATCAATCATCATCATCATCCAAATTTCCTTGTGATCCCAATACTGACCCACACATCATGTGACATTATCATATATGTAAATGCATCTTCGAACATTATGAGTTATGGTCCAGAAAGAGACATCCCCATTAGAGGACTCCATGTAGTTATTAAACAATATTTTCTTGGAAGTAGTTTTTTTTAGTGTTTTCCTTACCCTCTCTGGTTTTAATCTTCATCAAACATTTCCTCATAGTTCAAAGATTAAAAGACTTAAAGATTGAACATTCCTATCCCTCAATGGCTCAACCTCTCACCACCTTAATTAGCTCAGTGTTGTCTTAATCTGCGCCTGACGTGTCCAATAAAGACCCAACTTTTAAAGGCATAACCTTCAATACCATCTGCTATCTGTGGAGGAAAAACAAAACTTAAAAGTGGAAATTAAAGTCCCAAGTGTGGTCCTATTTTCCAACCCACATCGATGTTGGCATGTATTGACATAATCACTTGCTTATTTTGCATTATTTTCCACTTTTGGCAATGGCATATATGTTCGATCCGGACTTTTCTGAAACTTAAAAGCTGGTCGATCCAGTGGTCCTTTACTCCGACATACATTAGTGAGTTCGGTTGGCCTAATTAATGTGCTTGAACGTTTAGACATAGACAGTACTGAGTTAAGATGAATAACAAGAACACCTTGTTGGAAATTATATTATATATTCAAGCTTTGTTCATACTATATTATTGGAACAAGTTGGAGGTTGTTTAATGATTGTTTGTTTAACTTATTCTTTTAAGTTTTTATCACATTAAAGTAAATATTTGAAATTTCGTATCCCTTCTTAACATAATTAAGATTATAATGTTAGCCTAAGTTAAACATATTAATTTTTATTTATAAGCTTATAATAATAAATTGCATGATCTAAAATTTTAGATAATTTATTTATTTTTTATAAATAGGATAGTATTTCAAACCTATAATATCTGTTCCATTATTGTTTTTTTTTTTTTTTATCATCAAACTAAGACATCAACTAGTTTTTAGTATAAGCGAGATTAAACATCATATCGCTTATTCAATAATAAGAGATTTTGTCAATTAAGCTAATTGGAATCCATAAATAATTTACTTTTAAATATTATGTGTGAATGTATATATATACACCAACATATTTATATCAAAGTCATAAACTTGTTCATTAGTATACTACTAAGGGTCTGTTTGGATAGAACTTATTTTGCTGAAACTGAAAACTGAAAACACTGTAGCAAAATAATTTTTAAATGTGTGAATAGTGCCGTGGAACCCATTTTTAATGAAAAAGTTGATAAAAAAATGAAATTTGTGGGTCCGTGAACAGTGCACGGATGCACTGTTCATGAAAAACTGGTCAAAAGTTACTGCTATTGTTCATATATAGTAACAGTAGCCGCTTGTGGGGGGAAAATGCATGAAAAAAAAAAAAAAAAAAGGGGAAGACGCAGAAACGCAACGCAGCAAAATGCAACACTCTATCCAAACATTACCTAAATTTAAGTTTGACTTATGTGCGAGCCTCAAGATGGATATGAAGTTTGAGTTGTTAAAAGAATGAATATAAACAATTTTTTTCATAAATAGGTTTGAAGACTCTAAATTGTTTATAATCACCTTTTTTTTACAGCCTAACGTATAATTAGCTCTCTTTTTAACAATCACCTAGATGTATAAGAATAAAAATCTTCTACTCTACTTTATACACTATCAATTGCAATGTGACATATGTTTGATTTTTTTTTTTCTCATTTTAAACTTTGGTTATTTTATAAAGAAAAAAAAATACTCTGTAACAAATTGTAATTTGTAAAGTATAAAGTGGGACAAAATATTTTTATTCCATGTATACTATACTCCCACAATTATGAGTTTGCCTTTATTCCCTCATAGATATATGTAACAAAGGAAAACTAACAAAAAATAAAGTGGACACATTAAAAAAAAAAAAGAAAAAAAAAACTAGTAAAAGTACAAATTAAGTGATAGGAAACACATAAAAAAAACATCAATAATTGTGTGTATTATTTGATATTAAAAAAAATACCAAGGAAAATCTATAAATCGCCTAGAGTTGTATAGCTTAATTGGTACTTCTTGATATTTCTAAATTCGAAAGGAGAATTCTAGCTTTAGAGATCAAATTCCACCTGTCTCAATTTTTCAAATCATCAAAAAAGAAAAGAAAGAGAAATATATAAATCAAAAGGTAAAACTTAGATGTAGTACTTTAGGTTCCCCTCTTGAAATTAAGCCACCTGTTAAGTTAAAAAGAAAAAAAAAAAAAGGTCTTTAAAAATACTCTTTCTTTTTTCTCCTCTGACCCATGACAAACCCAATGGCTTATGCTTTAGATCTCTTAAATTGCTCACCCTCAATCTTAGAAGCATCGATGGCTTTAGATCTCTCATTCAAATCTCTCAAACTTCTCACCCTCAATCTCAAAAGCATCGATGGCTTTAGATCTCTCAGAAAAATCTCATAAGAACCCAATGGCTTCAAATGGGATTTGGAGCTTTATACCAGGAAATGACCTTTTTGGATTGCTCCTTGCCTTTAAGTGGCTCTATTGATCGTCATTGTTTCTTCAAAAGACATATCAATGCTTTATGCCTCTGCCTATAAATGAATAACCTCTCTTAGAAAACTTCAAATCTTAATAGAGTGTTGGTTTAGGATTAATTTTTATATTTTAATAGATATGGATTGAAGAGGATTAAAGCTAGACATAACCACATGAACAACAAAATCTTCTATGCAAATAGCTTCCTTAAATCCTAGCGTATGAGGGCTTGAATCATATTACAGTTTCTTGAAAGCAATAGTAGTTGATGGCTGACAATGGCCAGAGCTAGCCTTGTTTCTGATTGTCCCTAGCAACGATTTCTAGCCCCTTTGTCCTTCTTTTGCTTGATTTTGATGAGAAGTCTTGAACCATTGGGTGTTTATGAGATTGGGGTGAGAAGTTTGAAAGATCTAGACTGTGAAGCCATTGGGTTTTCTCACAGGTCAAGCAAGAAGGAAGAAGAAGAAAGAAAGACGTGCACAATTTTAACGCTGTTTGCTTTTTTTTTTTTTTTTATTTTATTTTAATTTTACAGATGGCTTAATTTCAAGAGGGGAATCTAAGGTACTATATCTAAGTTTTGCCCTAAATCAAATAGTAAAAAACAATTGATGCAAAATTATAGGTAGTGTACCCAAAAGTTTGGAATTTCTTGAAGACATTAATGATATTTGTTAGTTGAAAACTCCTCTTAATCCCAGACCTTCCTTGGCTCCAAGTTTAATTCCATTGGGTAGATTTTGTGATACCGGCCCAAAAATATGTGGATTTGATTGGGATGAATTGTATGAGTTTGTATGTGTTGTACATGCATGTGTTGAATTCCACATTGGATGTTTATTAGGTGAATCTTGAATATATAAGTGATTGCAAAAAACCTCAATTATAATTTGACTAATATTTTTGGGGTATAAGTGCAGATGTAGCTAGTGAGTTGTGACAAATAATATCAAACCAAACCTAGTACACTACGTGGCTCATCAGGTCGTGAGAAGTGGTATACCCGTTGTTGTGCAATATATACAAGAAAATGATTCTTCATTTTCAAGAACCTCTTTCAATTCATTATTTGATGATGATGATCAAATGATTATATTTCAATCACAAAACTAATTATGTGACTTAATTAAACAAGTTATATATATGATTATTAAGCAGGTTATATGATTAAAACTACACATATATATATAAGATCATTTAAATTGCCAAAGATTGAGCTGTAATAATTGATTTGAAAGAAAATTTTGTATTTCTCCATTTGGTTTTGAAATTGAGAGGATCCATTTTAATTTCAGATGGTAAGCCACATGGAAATTGTAAATTGTTATACATGGTTTTAAATCATTTTAACCCTTAATTGGAGATCTTTCTAGACTCTACTTTAAATAGTCATTTTTTTCCTGATAGGCTTCTAAATTTTTTGAACAATATTCTATTAAAATAAAGTTAAGATATGTAAAAAAATTCTATTTATTTAGCAGATGGCATAGGGTGAAAGAACTGAAACAAAGCTTTTTAGAAAATACAAGAAGCAATTTGACATTAGAAATATTCAAAAGATGAACTTCAAAATAATTGTTTTTTAGGGGTAAAATCTGTATTTTTTGCCTAATTAGTCTTCTTGAAATTTTGAATGATTGCCACCTATTAAAATATAATTAAGATATGTTAAAAAAATTCTATTTATTTAACAGATGGCATAGGGTGAAAGAACCAAACCAAGTTTTTTAGAAAATACAAGAAACAATTTGACATTGAAAATATTCAAAAGATGATCTTCAATTTAATTTCTTTTAGGGGTAAAATTTGTAAAATTTTCCTAAAAGAGAATTTATTGTCTTCTGCTTAATAAGTTGGAATAGTAGGTGGCCAACTTTTCCAACCAGATTCGTATAACTAGAATTATCATTAATATAAACTAAAGTTAGTATTTCTTTCTCGCTTTGAAAATTTTCTTCTATTCCTAATGTCTTACATAATTGGCTTGCAAGAGAGTGTTCCATCCCCCAATTATTCTACTTACAAGAGATTATTATGCTGTCACTTTCTTATACATTCATGTGAGAGGGACATTTTGTACTCTCTTTGAAAAGTACTTGATAAAGATATGTTCAACGAGCAATTTTTTCCCCTAGGCAAATGTTATTCCATACATGTAAATAAAATGGATCCTCAGTCTGATTTCACTCAATTCGAAGACGGTTGATCATTTAAATATGACTAGGTATCGAAAAGATATTGTTTCACACATAAATGTATTATGGGAAGGGACCTCTTCCATTTAACTTCTCCAATTCTATACAATTTTAATCAATCTAATGATCTTAAAACTTCACGTAAATAACACAAAATCAAATAATTACACGTGTCTTCATCCCTTCACAGTAGCCAAAATATCAGCACATATATTTGCTTCACAATAAATGTGTCTCGGTATGACCCTTCATCCACGCCCTTACTTACTACTAGTCGTTAACTCATGTGATTCACGGGAAAGCTATTGAGTATGAGTTATTATTTAATCTTTGTTTATTTGCTACAATAAATAAATGGAAAACAAATTACTAAATCACTATCATTAGAAATCTTATAGTAGCCTCAATTGGTGGCTATTAAATAAATCTCCATCATTAGAAATACTTCCTTTTCAGGGTCTTTTTTTTTGGGGGGGGGGGGGGGGGGGTTGTAGTGGGGCAAGGGAGGGTGGTAGGGGGTTCATTTTGAAAACATGGTCCAACAACTAAACTTCTTAAGCAGAGTGATTCATCAAAATTCAAAGGCAGCCAAAACAAAAAGAAAGGGAAAAAAAAAGGCAAAACTCCAGAGGTAAAGAAGCAAATAGCCATTCCACATCCACAAGAAGCATAAGAAGAATAGTCATTATAGTTTTAAAACTACTAATCATAAACAAATATCCACACCAAAACTTTAGCTCTGATAATTGATTTTGTTTTGGAATCATTAACATAAATCTCCTCAAAATCAAGCAAGAACATTTGCATTGCACGTGTATGGTTTTAAAATAAATCATGTGAGACTTGTTAAAATAATACAAGTGAATACTTTTTTCATTTGTCATTCACTTGTATTATTTTAACAAGTCTCACATGACTCATTTTAAAACCATACACATGGCTAGTTATATCAAAATCTATGTAGCGGGTGGAAATAATTTTCCTGGAAAGTCACTCTACACTATTTGCTGCCAATGTTTTTGAATAATGTTTGGAAAAATGAGAAATGAAGTCCTTTGTAGGGAAGGAGGGATAGCAAGTGAGGTCTAATGGGCCAATACAAGTTTAATTGTGACCCAGCAGTCGGGGGTATATAGAGTCCTAAAGGATTGGGCTAAGCAGATCCCATTATCTACACCTAGATAGCAGCCAAGACTCATCCCATTCGATTGCTTGGAGCTGGCCAGGGTTGAGATTCGAACGAAAGTCTGCATTGATGCTCTGCAAGAGGGGATCACAAACCAGCTTTGGAATATCACGACACTGTTGGGCGATTTATAGGTCTAGTCCATATGTATACTTTTTTTTTCTTTTTTTTGGCTGAATATCCATATATATACTCTTGATAACTGTGTATTTAGCTGGCTTAGAAGATGAGGAAATACACTCTCCTTTGAACAAAAAGTAAAAGAAAGATACATTCAGTCATTCATGACAAGGGAGAGGATACATTACCCCTTTGAACAAGAAGTAAAAGAAGCGATATTCATAACTATTTAGGGTGAATTATTTAATCATTTAATCACTTATTTAATCAAATTTTTTTAATCACTTATTTTGATACTATGATATATTATCACTTAATCTAAATATTTATTAATAAATGAGCTAGTAATGCTAATCACAAACTTTTTCACAACAATTTTACAACTTGTTAAAATGAAAATTTTCAATTAGTTCTCATCGAGATTCACTACTTATATTACTCTTTTACTTACTAATAATTATTCACCGCATCATCAATTTGTAAAAAAGTTTATTATTCTTACTCTGAAAAAGACATAAGATAGGTTAACAACATTTCTAACTTAAACGGAGAAACAGAAATTCAGGAGTGGGGTTTAAAGCCTATAGCCTTGCATGGCTAAGGCAATTACTGACTACAGTACACTAGTCTAGTCCTAAACACTAGGTTCTCTTGCACATACAAATTAAAACACCGGTACTTGACAGTCCATATATATAATTAACTTATAAAATTAAGAATATTATTCCAATAATTCTTGGTCATTTCATGTACCTCACCATTGCCAGTACTAGTAGTACTTGTAATTGTGCTGAAGGTAGATAAACTATGCATATCAAGATTATTGAAAAGTAGATTATTTGCAATCCCTTCAATGAAATTCCCATCTTCATTATCAGAAGCTTGAATGGTACTAGGCACATCTCCAACATCAAGAGCCATATTGTGTTGCTGCGTGATGTATACTTCATTCATATGATCAGCACCTAAAACTCCATTAAAATCTGATGATGATACCACAGTTGACACTGCTGCTTGTGCACTGTTTGAGAAGCTCAATGTGGATGTCGGAGACTCAACATCACCACCATTGTCACCCAAACCAAGACCAAAAGAACCATTTTGAAGACTACCTTGTATGGAATTTAACATTAGGCTCTGCCATGTTTTTACTACGTCAAGGCAAAGTGGTGGTGCAAGTGCGTTAGTCGTATCACCTGGCTCATGTTGGCGTAGCTGTGACTCTTTAGCCAGTCTAGCTTCGGCCTGTAGACGAGCACTCTCCCACTGAGCCATGTGGCTAAGATTTAATGCGTTCTTAGGGTCACCATTTGGCGAGCCAAGGATGGTGCTTGTTGGCTTGTGAGTCTCTGGGTCAATACCCATCATGGCTAACCTTTTCTTTAGATGTGTGTTCCAGTAATTCTTGACCTCGTTGTCTGTTCTCTTTGGCAAGTGCGCAGTTATGGCAGACCACCTGGAGAAAAATAGTAGGAGTATACGTGAAACACATGCATGTACTACGTATCTATCTTCTTAGGGACTTTTCTTTTTCTTTTTAGAGAGAACCAAAAAAAAAAAAAAAAAAAAAACAATAGGAGGGGATGGGTAGCTAGATAGGTATCAACGTGCTTATTAGTGGGAATCAAGAGGACTCGAATCGAAGACCAAACTTGTTGGCCAAGGTCTATAGGCATTAGACCACCCTGCTGTGTTGGTATCTTAGAGCATCTTCAGTAAATTCATCAAATTTTTGTACTATTTAGAGAATGAACAGTGACTTTTACTTTTTATCTATCCACTTTTTTAAATACACTTTCCAAAAGATTCTCTATCTCATTTAAATATTATTTCTTTATTCATTATTTATTCTTTTTTTAACAATTACACATCTTCCAACTTTTTTTATTCAACACCTTATTATTATAATAGAAAAAAAAAATTGAAGAATGAACAGTAGCCCATCAGACTTGATGAGCTACTGTTCATGAGCCAAAAAAATTTTTGGGTATAGAGAATCCATTGGAGTGGCTTTTTTTGGTTTCATTCTCTATTATAGAGAATATTTTACTTTTGCATAGATCATTGGAGATGCTCTTATTAGAGACATACTATTTCGATATGGGTTGTCAGTGCTTATTTGTTGAAAATATTGAAAAAAAAAAAAAAGGTTTTATTATGTGGTGTCCAAAAAAATAAAAATAAAAACGAAATTTTGCCATTACAAAAAACACTTTTCAATTTATTTTGGAGTAAAATATTTTTAACTTGAAAATGTTGTCCATAGAAAGCGTTTTCAAACATTTTAAAGAAAAAATGTCTTCAAAATGTTTTGAAAACAATTTTTTAGTATTTGATTTGTATGAAAATTCACACAATTTCTCTTATATATATATTATAAGATAAAAATATTATTTACCGTTTTAAAATATTAATACAGAACAACAAAATCAACCTAAAAATTAATCTCCTATAAAAAAAAACCCTAAAATTAAGCACAATCAAAACAAAACTATTGAAAATTACACTAATAAGAAAAAGAAAAAAAGTGTATAGAAACCACAAAAAAATAAATAAATAAATAACAACTATTAATTTCTAAACTTACACATTCACATGCGCATAATTACAAACATTTGAAACTTCCAAAATAAAACTTGAAATTAACTTTTGTGTGACTTTCGAGTCATACCGTGATCATCTAGGAGGTTTCAGGGATCATTTGCAACCTTTTGATGGTTTCTAGGGGTAGTTTAGTTATTTTAGTAGTTTTATTGGAAATTTTAATTATATTAGATGCTTTGAAAGTGTATAGGTCATTTTAGAGCTTTTAGGCTTATTTTAATCATTTTATAGTATATATATTTCAGTTACTTAGAAGTTTTGAGAATTTTTTTATTTTTTTATTTTTTATTTCTCGAATTCAAAATTAAAGATCAAACTGAATTTAATACTACTCCACATGTCAAAATGAGTAAAAGAGGAAAGCTCATGATAGATCCAATACTAGAAAACCATGCGTCCTTTATAGTCATTTCCTAGGTTTTAACGGGCATTTTGAGTAATTTTGTGAGATTCTTGTCATTTTATAGGTTTCTGTTGGCTAGAAGATGAAAATGTTTTACGCCTTCAAATGTAAAACATTTTCAATCTCAAATATAAGATTTATTTGAGATTCATTTATTTTGTTGAAATTGAAATTTTTTTTACTGAAAATACTATAGATAAATGTAAAAGTTAACTGAAATAATATAGTGAGATCCATAAATAATACCAAAAAGTACAGTGAGACCCATAAATAGTAGTAAAAATAAGCTAAATAGTAAAATAAGTTGACAAAAATAATCTTGCCAAACATACACATAGTGTTTTTTATGATCATCAAAAAATAATTACCGTTGATTATATTTTTCAAAAGTCCTAAATACTTGAAAATGATATGAAGATGAGGAAAACATTTTTTAGAAAAAAAATTTACACAAAACAAATAGTACCTTAGTGCAAATAAATAAATAAAAGACAAAGACAAAGTCTCACTCTTTGGTCGCACGGGTTTTAGACAAATAAATTATTTATATATTTAAAATTTTAGATACAAAATTTTATATTCCCCCCTCCCCCCAAATTGAAAATTAGTCACTTCAGTAAACTAATCCAATGAATTTAAAATATTAAATAATTACTTGACTTATATGTTCAGTATTATAATGTGCTTGTTTGATGTTTGGGACCCAAAGTTATAAGTTTGAAATTTAAATGATACCATGCTACATTTCCACCTGAGTACTTGTTATTTTTTTGTCTGTGTATTTACTAGTCTTAATTTTCAACTTAATAAAACTAATTATTATTTTTAATAAGAATATTATAATGATAATAAATATGACTTTCAACTTTTGTGGTTAATACTATTATCTTTATAAAATAGTTGTATTTCTATTTACTTTTTCAGTTTTTATTGCAATTATGAACCAAGTATTTCCTGCCATGAATGTTATCAAAGTTAGGCTTCGCAAACAAAATAAAATATGTGCTAGTTCTAATATTTATACATTAATTTAGTTTTGAATTTTACTATATTTCTTATTTTTTATGGTTACAATTTTTTTATCTTTTATTTTAAAAGTTAAACCTTAATTTGACTTGAAAAAAGTCAATAAAATCAGGCTACAATGATTTCTTAAGAAAAAGTGCCTAAGATATATAAATACACCTTGTCTCAATTAGTTCATATCATATATTTACAATTATTCATTAAAAAAAGAACACAAAATACTAAAAAAAGGTTTAAAAAAAAAAAAAAAAAAGACATGTTACGTAAGTAACTTTGAGATGATAATGGCCTTCCATCCAAAGCAATAAGTTGTAAGTTTTACATGAGAATTATCTTCTAAAAAAATTAGAGGCAAGACTACAAGTCTACAAACCATCACCTCTCCTAAACCCCCCACAAAAATAAAAGTTCTTTTTTTCATTGAGTGTAATTCAAAAAAAAAAAAAAAGTAGCAAAGATATTAACATTTCTTATATTCAAAAAAAAAAAAAAAAAAAAAATGGAAGAAGAAGAAGAAAGGATTAACGTTTCTTTACTTGTTGCCTAGAAGAGCATGAAGTTGAATGATGGTTTTGTCTTCCTGTAAACTGAATCTTCCCCTCTTAATACCAGGTTTAAGGTAATTATTCCATCTCAGTCTGCAGCTCTTCCCACATCTTCGAAGACCTATAGGACAAGGAAAAAAAAAAACCATTAATCACATGCACAATAGTTCATACATCTAAAACGATTTTAGAAAATTCCAAATACTAGCTTTGACATTTCAGAGAAGGAACAAAAATAATAATAATGTAAAGGAGTTTAGCTATAAATGGTAAAAAATAACCAGCTTTTTTTGGTAAAGAACGCCAGCATCTATGGCCATGTTGTTGAATGTAGGTTAAGAGCTTCTGGTTTTCTTCAGGAGTCCACAGGCCTTTCTTCAAGCCATCTGCATCACAGTATGGAGTTCTTCCCATTCTGATATTAATGTAGCCAAACAGTGGCAACTGGCAAGAAAAGAAAACGGTACTGCTGAGAGACTTGTATGCGGAGAGAAGTTAGAAAGTAATGCTGGTAATGAATACTTGTTCGGAGTAAGGACGTATGAAAGTTCTCAGTGGTCACAATTAGTCAGTACTCAGTACCATATATATAGAAAAATAATAAAGAAAGCTGTCCGACAAAAATTCTCACAATATTTTTACTATTTCTTTTTTAATGATAAATTATAATTTACTTCTACGTGGTTTGACTAAAATTTAAGTTGTTTATCTGTAATTTAAAATTTAACACATTATCTATTAGAGGTTAGTTCAATTAGAATTCTTTAACCCACTTTTATTAAAAACATAACTAAATATATAATTTTGCTTAATTTTTATATCTCTTTTCTCAAAAACACAAAAATATAAAAATATAAGATCAAATAAGATAAAAAAATAATTCAACGGAATACTTATATCATGAAATTTCTAACTATTAATAGACAATTTAAATTTCGATCAAATCTTATATAGGTAATACTTTAAATTTTAAACCAATTTAAATTTCAACTATACCACAAACAAATAAGCGGTAAAAACTTGATATTTTGGATCACAATCTTGCTATAATTATTTTATATGGCATATTGGGACTGTTTTAGTGTTTTTCACCCACCAAAATTTGAAAAATAAGTCATAGTCGCAGATTTCGTGGGCTGTAAAAGACTCGAAGAAAAAAAGAAAAAAAAAGAAAAAAAAAAAAAGAGAGGGTGTTTTTACTTCGCAAAATTTGTATTTAAGCACGAAGGACCCTTTTTTTGGGGGGAGGAGCCTGACACGACCAGCGGGTAATTGCTAACATAGAGGGACCCAAAAAGTACGGCATAGGCTTTAAGGTTTTTATTTTTTGTTTTTTGGGACCGAAAGCCTCTGCTTTCGGCTGAGAAATTAAGGGACTGTTGGATAGCTTAGTTTGGACACATTTTTTAAGTATTTTAAATAATATTTCATATTTTTTTATTATATGTATATCAAAAATATTTAAATAATATTACTCCAATTTTCCTACCAAACACTTCCTAAAGACTTAGAATTGAGATAAGGGAGATTGGACGATGATATTATAGTTATCTAGAGTGAAATTAAAGGTTGAAAAAAACTATTTTTAATCTCAACTCTTAAATATGAAAAAAAAAAAAAAGTTAAAAAGTTAAAATAAAAAATAAATAAAAATGATAAAAATGTTTGTATATAAAGTGGAGTGAAATGCAAAGAGCGATCCAAATCCAGAAATTAATAGCTTATTTGGTACATATGTTTAAACAATAGTTTTCAGTTTTTTTGGAAATACGTGTGAGTGAAAAAGTGTGTGAAAATACGTGTAATATTGTTTAAAAATTGAAAACATGTGTTTAAATACATGTACTAAATGGCCCTAATTATGCTATTTCAATCGGTGCCAAGTGGTGGATTTGGATAAATGTTTTTAACAAGAAATTTGACAATTTTTTTTATATAGGTTGAATTGAAATTTTTTTACTAGTTCTTACTTGGAATTACTACTTATATCACTTTTTTATCTCCTACTATAATAATCTGTCATATTAATAAGTTTTAAATTTGTTGAGTTTATAGACTTTCTCTAATTAGATCTGATGCTATTGCATTGCACCATGCAATATTATCACCCATGTAAATGTAAAAGTAGATTAAAAAAAAAAAATTTGGGGGGAAAAAATAGCATTTTGATCCCAATATTTTGAAGTTAGTGTTAATTTGTTCTATACATTTTGTAACAATCAATTTAATCCATTTTATTTTCAGCTTGCAGTCAATTTAGTCCATACATTTTGGTAAAAGCGAAATTAATCCTTGTTATTTACTTATTTTCAACTTACAATTCATTTAATCCATGTTATTTCCGGTTTACATTTATTATGGGTCTAAATTTGGATTTTTTTTGGTTGTTGAGTTGATATGTCTTTATCTCATTATGTCATGGGCTAGCCTAGATTGGCTACCTACCAACCCACTTCCCCCAGAGAGAGAGAGAGAGAGAGAGAGAGAGAGAGAGAGAGAGAGAGAGAGAGAGAGAGAGAGAGAGAGAGAGAGAGAGAGAGAGAGAGAGAGAGAGAGAGAGAGAGCTGTATAATACAAGATCACTCTAACATTTGTATATATTTTTTGTAAAATTCATGACCAGATTCATAAAGTGGTAAAATTTTGTGTAACTTGATGTATAAGACTCTATTTTAGATTTTTAAACACTTTACAACACCGGATGTAAATGTTCTAATGTTAATGACTTAATGTGGTGAAAAAATAATATTTTTTTCGATAGTCGTTAAAGAATAACATTGATTTCCTTTTTTTTTTATTTAGTCAGTAAAAAGGTAGACATATAGTATATTTTGTAGTAGTACATCCAATATTAATTACTTGCCCTTCTAAGTATCCGTTTGGATACTACGTTTGCATCCAAGCAACAAAGTTTCGTCTTTTTTATTTTTTTTGAGAAGCACAATTTTTGCTTTTCTAGTGGATCCTGTGCATTGTTCATGAACCCACAAACCTCTTTTTTCAAGAAAAATTTTATTAAAAATGGGTTCTACGACACTATTCACACATTTAAAAATTATTTTGTTACAGTGTTTTCAATTTTCAGCAAAATAAGCGGTATCCAAACATACCCAAGAAGGCCGAAACTTCCTTGAGCACCAGCTTATTTTCTTTTTAATTTACCTAAAAAACTATGGAGCTTCAAAAAGTAGTGCACATAAGTTTTTGATCTGATAAACGGACGCTTTTAGGGCATTTGTTAATAGATCATTTTAGAAAAATTTTAATATTACTTTTATAGGAAAGATAAAAAACTGTCAAAAAAATCAATTGTTTTTTTGTTCTTTTTCTATCAAAAAATTTCTAAAATAAAATTCATAAACCAATACTCTCGGAGCATCTATTAACTTATTCCAATGATTTTTCATGCCCTACCTCTAACAAATTTAGTTCGCTGAACTAATTAAAATTTTCATCAATGTCTGAGTCTGAGAGTTGCCTTCTACTATGATGTTTCACACTCCTACTTCTCTAGCAAACTAAATGCCTGTTTTTATTGCTAGTTTGCTGCCGTGTGCTCTGTATCTTTTGCTTCTTGAGCACCAGTTCTTTTGCTCATTGATTTCTATGTAAGCAACGCTAGGTGAATTGGCAATTATGTCGAATTGACAGTTCAGAAACATTTAACATTTTTTGTCAAATGTAGAACACTTCAAATTACATATATTGTAGCAAAAATGACGTTGAATTAATGTGCTGTTCGTAGCAGAAATACCTGAAAATGGTCCATGTATGTACTTCTAACTAAACCTCATGTTATACGAAAAGGAAAAATGTTACATTTATAATATTTTGATTTTCACAACAAATTATAACTAGCAAGTTATTACTTGATGTTATTAGTGGGCTAAAACTTAATTTTACAATGAACCCCTGTTTAAAACCGATGATAATTTGTCGTATTGAATTTGTTATAACAGTACTTTATACGAAATGAGTACGTTATACGAAATGGGTATATGATGATATTATGATATGAATTCAAAAGCAACATGACCGGACAGAGGTAAGTACGAGTTGATAGTTCATAAATTTGCTTTAATTGGAGTAGTTGCACCGCTTTATTTATGGTACTATTAATTTTTAGAAAAATACAAAAAGAAAGAAAAAAAACAAAATGTTAAGTCTACTACATGTTCCCAACAAATTTTTAATGACATATTGTTACTAATAAATAAAAAAATGATTTTAATAATAAGTTCAAATTAGAACTAATAATAATTTATTATTAAAGATTTATTGTGAAAATACTATGGACGTAAAAAATCTTTTTCTTTTTTTTTTGGTTGAGAATATTAAGTATTTTTTGAGTTGTTCATTTGGATTGAGATGTATAGGATATTGTCATTATGCCATATAATGCATCATAAAGTAGTTGTTATGAGATTAAAGTAGTTCTTAGAGACATGAATTTAGCTTTGATGTACAAGTTGTATTATTTTACCGCATTATTTGGACTATACATCCAGATTCATACTACAATATAGGGTTAGTACATAATTAGCCTAAGGCTGATCACTTTCTCTATATATATCATTAGTGGGATAATTTAAATATAACAATTCCATATAGTGATGTAGCTGCTCTTGGACTGTTGAGTGGAACCACATTAAATCCTTTCTTCTTTTATCTCTAACTTAGGTGTGGAAGCTGACAGGATGACGATGATGACATTGATGAAGTCATCAAGATAGACTGGCGAGTGAACAACTTTGACAAAGTGTGGGGCGCGTGTGACGCGTGCGTGGTTCGACAGGCTGGAACTCCAATGTGCGCATGGTGGCTTGGTTGCTGGATTTCTAGGTTTTTCATATCGGAGGCCGAAGAGCACGTTTGTGTGGTATGTTCTATGATTCAAGGTTTGAAATTGCACAGATCTAAAAGGAAGAGGCACATCTTGCTTGAGAGAATTAGGGACGTGGCGGTGCTGAGAAAGTGATGAGGCAGTGACGAAGGCCACTGTGATAGGCATGTGAGGTCCTAATTTGGAGTCTTCAATCAAAGATTGAGATTGCAAGGCAAACGGTGGTTGTGAGAGAGTATCTGTGAATTTGAAGGCCGTGGATAAATTTGAGAGCAAGCTTGATAGGGATTAGAGACATATTTTGCTAGAAGCCAAGAATGATGTTTGGCTCTAATAACATGTTAAATATTAGCATTGATATACTATGTTGAATATGCTAGAACAGATGAGAAAACAAAAGTATAAATGAAGAATACAAGAACATGAGGGTTACGTGGTTTAAACTAACGGTTTACGTCCACGTAGAAAACATTTAAAGACTACATCTTTATTATATATATGAGAGTGTAGTATAAATTTTGTGTTACAATAAACTATAACATGAGTATATATAGTAGGCAAAATCCTAGACTAATTATACGGTAACTATGGTTAATAGACTTGTAGTATAAGTAGAAGACTTGTCTTGTATACAAGGTAAGATTAGGCTTGGATTTATTATATTGGGCTAATATATCTCTAACATATCTTAAAATATTTTTGTTAGATTACAGATTATTGGCTAAATTCATATTTGTTAGTATTATCAAAATTTTGTTAAGGTTGAGTTTAGATTAAAAGCTGCTTAAAGACGATAAGGTTTTGATATTCTTAGAGATCACGAGTTTGTGATCTTTTGCACTTATATTTATGACATTACAAATAATTGAGTAAAATTTAAAGTTCATCGGAAAAGTGAACATCTAAGGCATTAAAACGGACACAAATTTGACCCAAGTTAAATTTGAAATGAGTGAAATAGGACTACTAGTAAAAATTGGCATAACTATACTATCCTTGAAAGTTGGCTAGAAACTCACTAAGCAAAATTGTAGTAACATAGTCCTAAACACACTTATGGATCTCAAGTCTTAACTAGTAGTCTAGTACAAGACTCCCAATTAATCGACCTTTTAAAGTGTTTTTCTCTCACTATTTTTATTTTGTTGGTAATCTTTAAATATGTTTTTCCTTAACTAATTAACTCCAACTTAAATGATATTTCCTTCACTCAAATGGGTAGGTTAGTTTCAAAATTTAATGCTATTTCCTTCTCTCAAAATGGGTAGGTTAATTTCAAATTTTATTGATTGTGTGAGTAACTTAAACAACTAAAACAACAACTACCGTAATAATAACAACAACAACAACAACAACAGGAATTTTCAATTTAAACTCCAAATAGTTTCTTCATGAATGGAATTTAAGTATAGGACCCCAAGAGTAAAGGAACGTTAATGGCAGGAGCCTCCGATATCTATTCGAAAAAGACAACTAGTTCACCTCCTTTAATTACGTTAGGTTTATGCAGGCTCCTATCTTTTTATTTTCTACGTACGTTCAAGTATTTTGCTTTCTCAATTACTTTGTTCTGGACGAAACTTAACAGTTAACATGCTCTAGTACTCTACTGTTTAGGTTTTGTAGCCCATTATCCGTACTCTTCGATACAAGGAAGAATGTTTTCTTTTTAGAGTCCGTACGAGGAAGAATCTATTAATTTTATCAGAGTACTACCATTTTTTTTTTTTAAATGTAATCCTTATATTAATATGTCAAACTTTAAACACAAAACAAATTAGTAATTTGGAAATTATGTAAGAACAACTTTTCTTCCAAACCAATTTGGAGAAAAGTTCATTAAAGTTCATTTGACTTACTAGGCAATAACTCAGATAAGTATTAACATACACTTTTTGCTATGGATGTAGACTGTTAGATCAAACCACATTTAATTTTTACTTCATTTGTTATCTCTTTCTATCTTTTCTCTTACTCACTCTCTATATCAACCTGAATTCTAATACTAATAAATCTTTCTAGACTTTTTTTATACTTATCTTGAAATCTTTTTTGTCAAAGTTATAGATTGCTAGCAAAATTCATGTGTCAAAACAAAGTGTTGTTAATCAAATTTTGTTGGTGTTAATAAAATTTTGTAATTTTGAACCCCACCTTCCCCCCTCCGCCACTATTTATCAATAAAAATATAATTTTGCTAGGGTTGAGTTTAGGTCAAAAGTCACTCAAAGATGATGAGGTTATGATATGCTTAGTGATGATGAATTGTGATCTTTTGCACATTTATTTTAGACCATAACAAATCTCTTAGTAAAATTTATAATTTATTGGAAAAATAAACATTCGAGGCACTAAAACGGACAAAAATTTGACATGATTTAGATTTGAAATGAATGAAATATGACCACTTCAAATTAGCACAACAAGCACAATAATCAAAATTAGTGGACCTTTTAGTCAATACTTTGTGAGCCCTTTTGAAGTGTTTTTCTCTCGTTAATTTTTCTTCTTGTTTCTTAAATATTTAAGAGTCATGTTAATGAGTGCTCTTAAGGTATTGGTTAACAATCTAGTTAAAGAAAATTTTTATAGGAAAAGGAAAAAAAAATTAATATTTTAACAGCTTTTTTCATTTTCCATAAAAGTGATGTCAAAATTTTCCTAAAATGGATTATTAACCAATGCCCTAAGGGCACTTGTTAGCATTTTCCAATATTTAAATATGTTTTTCCTTCACCAATTAACTCTAACTTAAATGCTATCTATTTCCCCTAGAAATGGGTAGGTAAGTTTCAATTTTTTTTTTTCCTCTCGTTAATTTTTCTTGTTGTTTCTTTAATCTTTAAATATGTTTTTTCATCACCAATTAACTATAACTTAAATGCTATTTATTCCGCTCAGAAATGGGTAGCTTAGTTTCAAAATTCATATAGATTGTGTAACTTAAAAACAACAACCATTGGAATTTGCAATTTAAAGTTTAAACCCCAAATGGCTTAACAACCAATAATCAGTTAGGTTGTTGATTGAGTACAAGGTACGAATCACAATTACATCACAGGTTGATCACGAACAAAGATATTCAAAAAATATAACAAACACACATAGCGATGGGTATTTGTTCAAGACTCAGCAATTGCAGACTCATGCACTGTTCCTTTTTATGTGATCCGCTTCACAAACGATCACCATTAGCAGACCGATCAATCAGCCAATCCAAGAGCATGTTGAAGATTTGACATCGTCTATGTATTTTTAGTATTCAAAGTCCAACACATACAATAGGTGATCAAGTTGTTGAATCAAAATCATCTCATGGATATTAAATGGAACTTTTGAAAAACAATTGGAATTCTCTCTAAAGTTTTCTCTCAATTTTGCGTGAAATTATTCATTCCTACAAAGGAGTCCTTCATTCTCTCACATGAATGTGTGTCCCACCATATAGGTTCCCACACTTGTTGTGAGAAGAGGGAGGACTCCTCCTATAAGAATAAATAATTTCTCCAATTTTGCAATCATATTCCTCTTTTAAATTCATGTTTATATTTTGGATTTAATATATGGAAGGATTAGGGTTAAGTTAGCTACAAAATCAATCTAGAAAGGAAAATTTGTAACCTTCCATAATGGGGTTGCTCAAGTAAGCGTTGAGCAAGTGTACAATGAAACTTTTGCCAAAACTTCATTTTCGCTTGCCAAAACTTTTTGACATAGTGATTCCAAAGATCTCATGATATTCATGAGATCCTGAGTTTGAAACTTCTTGCCACCATCTTGGAACTATGTCAAAGGGATTCCTTTGCGAAAGGGCTCCAAGTACACAAACCCCATTCCCGCTTAAACTACAAAAGGAACTCGAACTACAAAACGAACCTCAATAGCCTTGCTACCTTTGCCCTACACTATCATGAGTCTGATACCACTTGTTGGGGAGATAAACACATTGGGAACTTTCCTTAAATAATTAATATAGCATATAGATACACACTTTAACCCAAAAGGTCTAAGCCCAATGAGTATGTGCACAATTATGTTATATTAACCACTCATTCTTCTCATCATTATTCAATATGAAACTTCACTCACACGTGTAACCCAACAACTACACATACCCCACGGGAATAATCATTTTAGGTTCTAAAGATTTAGGATTAAATGTTTAGAGTTCTAATTTGTATATGTTGGCAAACTGAGAACAAAAAAAACATGTGTAGAATAGGTGTTAGACATTGCTCAAAGTGTTTCAAGTCAAGACTCAAGAATATTCAAAGTGCAGGAAAAAGAAGTTATTTTCAATGAAGCTCGATCGATCGAAAATCACAAAAAAATAATTTATGTAGAATTTTAAATCAGGTCCAAGCCCACGAAAATGTTTAGGGTTTCAGTTTAACACTCCTTAGTATAAAAGGAAAACCCTAACTACGTTTTGAAGACTCTTGAAAGACTTGTGAGTTGCTCCTGTGAGATCTGAGAGGTTTTGTACTTTCAAACTCTACAAGTGTCTACCGGAAAGATCTACAATCAAGTATTGGTGGAATCTAGTTGTTGCAAGATCAACAAGAGGTGATTTGAAACCTTTGAGTGGGATCTCAAAGTCACAAACATGGGAGTTTGTGTTCTGCAAATCCAAGAGAGAAAGAGTCTGTGGATTTGGAACTTGCACGTGGTCGTATTAGTAAGTTACTACTAGAGGTAGTAATAGATTTACGGTTAAATCTTATTGTAAAACCTTCAATTCTTTTTTAGTGGATTTGCTTTACCTTGAAAATAGTTAGGTCAAATCATCCCCAGGTTTTTACCTTGAAACAGTTCGTTTCGTTGGTTTTCCTGGATGATCATATCGGTGTGTTCTTAACTTTTTCGCTGTTTGCATTATATAATCTTTCTCTGCTTAGCCTAGATCTCATAATTAACTTAAGTAATCACTTGACTAATATATTAGGTTAAACAATCTGCTTTAAGGGGTCTAAACAAACAAACAAATCAAATACTTGAAAAGATCTGAATACTCTTGTTTGTCAAAAAATAAAATGTAAGTACAATAGGATTTAGTTCCAGGAATAAATCTTCTATTTACACATTCACCCACAAAAACAAAAACAAAACAAAACAAAACAAAAAATAAAAATTTGACACAGAGGCAACTTATGTCAAATTTAATCAACAAAAAAGAAGGAAAAAAAAGTGAAGAAGTGTTCTCTTGTAGTGCCCTATCAAGATGCTGCAGAATATTTTTATTTTTATTTTTAAAAAGGAACAAATTCATCTTTGGAGCTCTCGAATCTACAATTATTCTTCATGAATTCCTAAATTTTTATCAAAAGAAGATAATACTGTAAGAGCATTTTTATCAAGTGTGTCAAATGCTAAATTTTTAGCATTTGACATATCAAACATAAAAAAACAAGGCTTATGAGGTGTTTCAAATGCTAAAAAGTTTTAGCATTTTTACAATACTTGCTACAGTACTATTCTAGTGATAGAATCATACTGTAGCATGTTGCAAAATTAAAAAACTATTTTTTATTCTCTCTTTCTCTCTTCTCTCTCCTGCCCCCCTTATTTTTTTCTTTTCTCTTTCTTCTCTCTTCTCTCACACGTACATTCACAGAGGCTGGCCATCTCTCTTTTCTTTTCGTTTTCTTTATTTCTCCTCTCTTCTCTCTGGGTTAAGATCGGCTTTTTAATTCTTCCCTCTTCTTTCACACTTGTGGAAAGCTTTTTTTATTTGGGTTTGACATCGGTGTTTCAAACGGTGTGGGGCTGGGATTGATGGCTTTTGTGGTGGTGTCCCTCACACCGGTGAAGCCACCATCAGTGGCCGCTGGCCTCTCTCTCTCTTCTTCTTCTTCTTTTTTTTTTTTTTTTTTTTTTTGTTTTTCCCTTCTTGTTTGTCTAATGATGTTTGTGTTTTGGTTTTGGGATGGATTTTGTGGTGGTTTTGATGTCTCAGGTGGTGGGTTCTTATGGTAGTGGTGGAGGGTTGTGGGGGTGATGGACGGTAGTGGTTAATTTGGTTTTTGTTTTTTTTTTGTTTTTTTAATATAGATGGGTTTTTTTATTATTATTTTAATGTGGTGTAATGTTAAAATGGAATATCTTATCTTTCTGTAGCTTATCCGGTTAAACAGTGAGTGATGCTAAGTCAAGGATATATTTTTCTCCAAATGTGGATAGGGATACTAGGGAGTCCCTTTGTGATATTCTGGGGTTTGCGTCAACACCGTATCTTGGTAAGTACCTTGGATTTCTGCTAAAACAACCAAGTTCTTCCTCTCATGATTATAACTTTATTTTGGATAGAGTGAAGCAAAAATTATCCGGGTGGAAGGCAAACTTTTTATCCTTGGCTGGTCATAGGGTACTCATTCAGTCATCACTGGCTGCCATTCCTTCGTACATTATGCAATGCTCTTACCTTCTGGGAAGGGTATTGGATGGGCTAGATAGAGTTAATAGAAACTTCCTTTGGGAGTCAACAGAATCAGCCAAGAAGATTCATTGGGTTGGTTGGGAAAAGGTGACAAAATCAAAGGAGGAAGGGGGATTGGGGCTGCAAACAGCCAAAGGTAGGAATGTTGCTCTCTTATCCAAGCTTAATTGGAGATTTCATACTGAAGGGGAGGCACCGTGGGTTAATGTTTTGAAGATGAAATATTGCAACAATCGAAGGAAAGCAGCTACAAATGCAAACAAACTTCCTTGCTCCTCAATATGGGCTGCTATGAAAAAAGGGGAGGGCATTTTCAAAGAGGGTTGTAGATGGTTGGTGACAAAAAATAGCAATTTAAATATTTGGCATAACAATTGGACGAATGGGGGACCCCTTAGAAAGTTGATCCAAGGACCTATTTCCCAAGAAGCCAATCGTTTGGAAATTAAAGATATTATGCTTGATGTGGGATGGGATTGGGAGAAATTAACATTTGATTTACCTGATGAAGTTAAGGGATTGATTTGTGCAATTCCCATTTCAACCTTAGGGGGTGGCGTGGACAAGTTGGCTTGGGCTGGGTCATCCAATGGGTCTTTTGATGTCAAAAGCGCATATGGGATTGCCATGGAGTCTTCTAATATTATTGCCTTTTCGGCTAGCTGGATTTGGAAGGTAGATTTGCTGCCAAAAGTTAGATTGTTTCTTTGGTTGTGTGCTCACAATAGTATTGGTGTCAAAGTTTGTCTAGGAAGAAGAGGAGTGGTTCAAGATGAAGTGTGCCCTGTTTGCTGCAATGGTGGTGAAACTATCTTGCACGCTTTGAGAGATTGCTCCCACCTGAAACGTGTATGGAACCAGCTAGGGGTCACGGCTTCTAATCATGAGTTTTGGCATGTTAATTTGTTGGAGTGGTTGTCACTGAATGTAAGGAATAATGATATGATGCATAGCTCGGGTTCCCCTTGGAAAATTGTGTTTCCTTTTGCGCTTTGGAGCATTTGGAAGAGTAGGAATGATATCGTTTTCAATAGGAAAGGCCAGAGTCAAAAATTGGTAATGGATATTGTATATCAAGCTAAGGAGTATCTTCACTGTGTGGCTGCACCAAGATTGCAAACCTGAAGAATCTTAAGGCGCATTCGGTGGGAGAGACCAAAGCAAGGGTGGAGGAAGTTGAACACAGATGGGGCTTGCAGTGAGCTTCACGGCTTGGCTGGTTGTGGGGGAGTGGTAAGGAATGAGGATGGGTAGTGGGTAATCGGTTTTAGCAAGCATATTGGGATCACTAGCAGCTTTGCTTCTGAGCTGTGGGGGCTGCGTGAGGGCCTTAAGCTATGTTGCTCCTTAAATATTCGCTGTCTTGAAATTGAGATGGATGCCAAGTCCATTGTTGAGGTGCTTCAGAATGCTGATTATGTTAACAACGCTTTTTCTCCTATTATAGATGAATGTAGGCAACTGATTACTCAGTTCCACCATGTTTGTATTAAGCATTGCTTCCAGCAAGCCAATCAATGTGCTGATGGCTTAGCTAGGATGAGTTGTAGGATGAATGCTGAGTTCCTTATTTATGATAGTCCGCCTGTGGACATTTTAGAAATATTTGAGGGAGACCTCAATGGGATGTATTTCAATAGGATATGTCCTAAACCTTGCATTGGTGTTTAGTTTTAATGTTATCGTCTTTTCATAAATAAATAAATAAATAATGTAAAATAATAAAGTAGGTTTTTAATGTGTTAAAATAACTCTCTCTCTCTTTTTTTTTTTTTTTTTTTTTTTAGAAGAGTGGATGATAATGCTCTAATAAATTCTCCTTCTCCATTAATGAAATTTAAGTAAGGGCACGTTTGGTAGACTATAATAGACACTGTAATGTAATAGATATTCCTATGATATAACTATTCGATTGTTTGGTTGTTTTTATATTACAATGAATGGTTATATCTTATGAATAGCTATTCTTCAAAATGAGGAATAACCATTCCTTATCAAAAGTACTGAATATCTATTCCTTTACCTTATATAATAACTTTTTTAAAAAATTTCCCGAAAAGCTATTAGTTGCGACATCTTCAAAAGGAAAGGAAATAAATTTTCCTTCTTGTTAATTATTAACTCTATTTTGAACACCTTAAAATAAATGTATTTTAGGAAATTTGACTTAAAAATGATTTAATTACACTTTATTTTTATATTTTACTAAATTGTAGATGCATATTTAGAATTCTATTTCTAAATGGTCACCAAACTAATGAATAGTAATACTTATTACATTCCAACTTAATGCATTTCTTGTAATACTAATTATTTCTATTCCTATGTAATAATCATTACAGCTCTAAGGGACCCGAGGCTCGTTAATGTTATGTTAAGGTCCCATGCTATTTATGCGAAAAAGATAACTGCATCTCCCCCTCATATCTAGTTTATGTCATATCTTTTTATTTGGGAACATGTTTTTACCTCATTGATTTTTTTTTTTTTTTTTTTGATAAGTACCTCATTGATTTTGTATCTACGAAACTTAACATATTTAATCCGGTCAATAAATGCGACCAAAAGTCTTGTACGGGGAAGAGTACAATCATTTCATAAGTAATGGTAGATGTATTTTAGTCCAAAGTTGTGTTATCTCAACTGTCACTTTTTCGTGTCTCTAAATAAGACGTTGAGGATCCCCTCCTGTATTGTATTTATTGAATTATCAACAAAAAAGAAGAATTATTACAAATATATTATGTAAACCTAATGAAAATTAATGTGTCAAACTTTAAACACAAACCAATTAATTAGTAATTTAGAAATTATGCGTGTACAAAATTTTTTGGGAAAATTACACTTTGTCCATCTGTGATTTGCTCGAAAAATACTTTACTTAACTGTGGTTTATAAATTGACACTTTACCCACTTGTGATCTTATTTGTTAACAATATGTTACCCACCTATCTACTTGTTGTTACTCTAACACCTTTTAAATGAAAAACATAATACAAACTCAATGAAACACACTAAATCAAACACACGAGGCCACCTCTTCACTCTCTCTTCGATTTCGATTGAGCCACTCCATCAAGATCATCATGTGAAATTTTTTACCTCTTAAGTGATTACCATTCCGATCAAAACCCTAGTGATAGATTTTGAGGAATTTTTTAACTTTTCAGAGCCCAAATCTATACTTAGGCTTGGGTTTTCTATAATCTCAACTAACAAATACTAATGTTAATTCTAAACTAGAAATCCTTCTGCCTATTTTGTTTTCCTATAAATATAAGCTTAGGGAAGCAGTAATTGGTTATCTGATTTTGAACATTTGTAAATCCTCTCTGGAGAAATCAAACCTAAAAAAAAAAAATTAATAATAATAATAAAGAAAACAAAAAGCCTAATCCTTCACAGCCGATCCAACCTAGTAGTAAGCGATCTGCTAAAAACAACTATTGCTTCTAAACATTTTAACATAGGGAATTTTCTTATGGACTATATTCCAAATGTGAGAGTTTTGAATTGTTTTTTATGTCATGCTTTTTGAAAAGCTCACTTGAAGCAAGAATCTTTCTTGACACAGGTGCTCTCTCTGAGTAGTACTATGTTAATTCCTCATGTAGTGAGCAACTAACACCCATCTTGACAAAGCTGGGAGAAAACTATGGATTGCTATTGTATAGTCTCGGTCAAGGATCGATGCCTGCCAGTTTCAAGGTGCATACTGTTCCTTGAAATTGGTGGTGGCGGCCATAGAGGCAATTACCAGAAAACATTACTCAATACTAGGTATTTTTAATTTTAACAAGAACAATATTATGATTTTTCTTAAATTTTATAAAACCTAACTTTTAGATTTTTTTTTTTCTCTTGATTTTTTTAGTTTTATATGTTTTGAAAGGAGAGAGATATAAAAGAGTAGTAAAAATACAAATTTACTCATATTTTTAAAGGTGGGTAATGGGAGGCAAATAGAGCGAACTACAGGTGGGTAAAGAGCAAACTTTTAAACCATAGGTAGGCATAGTATTTTTCAAACAAACCACGGTTGGGTAAAATGTAATTTTTCCAAATTTTCTTTCAAACCATGTGTGGACTAAAGAGGAAAATTTCTCTAACTTACTATGTGAAAATTCAAATAAGTATCAATGTTTACTTTTAATTACATGACCTAATAGTCACATGTAAAACTCTTCAAACATCTGTGAAACTTGACCGACTTGTCCTAGCTAGGCTGATGCGACGAGCTACGGTCAATTTCCACGCTAATGGCAGTGGTTGGCGGGTGGAGCTCTTCGAAATCTAATTCCTTTGGGTCAAGTCTGGATTTTCCTATTCCAAAATTTTCGAACCCCATTTGCAAGATTTCCAACGGATATAAAAGATAAATGATAAAAATCCTTTCATTAGGTCAGTTAGATTCTTTGTGTAATTAATTAGCATATGCACTGCGTACATCTTATGGGTTTGCCTGCATTCTAAGCCTATTTGCAAGATGGAGCCCAAGAAAGGTTGTCAAAGACTCAAAATGCGTTTATATGCCCTCCAAATTACTACTCTCGCATCACAAGAAAATGTACACATGAGCTTGGTCAATGCCTATGGGCTTCCATATTTATTTTAGGTGTTAGTATTTTAACAAGTCCAAAGATTTCAAAAGAGTTTCCTCAAACCCATTGTTGAGATTGTTTTTATAGAAAAGTTTAGGATCACAAAATTTTTCACAACTTTTTACCTCAACTATGACGTGACAGAGTGTGATTGGTGATAAAAAAAAAAATAGCAGGTTTATGTATAAGTAATAGTTAACCACTCACAATCTGTTATGTTAGAATTTTGGCAAAAATTTTGTGGAATAATTTGTGATCCTAGAACTACTCCATTTTGATTGTGCACTTAACATGCCACCTAAAATGTTAGGGAAAAAAGTTTCGTTTCATGTCACTAAACTTTTGTAGATTTTTCATACATGCCTTATTCAAGACAAAACTAGTAATATGCAATTGAACAAAAATTGGGACCTTCAATTTATTTTTTGTTTTAAAAAAATTGTCATCCCACTGGGAAATAAATATTAAATACTTAAATAGAAGTATAAAATATCTTTGAAAAGTTCATTTTAAACCCTATAATTGGGGGTAAATCTCTTCTTTCTCATTTAACTATCAAATTGTTTAAAAAAAATTGTAACAAATTAAACCTTGAAATTTTAAGAAATGACAAATTAAACCATATAGTTTTAAAAGTAACAAATTAAATTCCAAGATATCAAAAAGTAAACCTTGACCCATTTAAGTGGAACAACATTGCATTTGAGATTTAATCTGCTACTTTTTGAAATTTCAATGTTTACTTTTAAAATTATATAGTTTAATTTGTTATAAACCTTGAATTATAGGGTTTAAAATGAAATTTTTCCAAGATTTTTATTTATTTTTTTAAATTTTTTGTTAATGGTCCCAAATATCTTTATTTGGTGGTTGGGTTGTCTTTAGCTTGAGTTTAGGCCAGTCTGCCTTAGGCCTAAACGAACATATGGATCAACCTTAACTAGCTTAGCCCAAAGAACCAATTGATAGCCATGTTACTGGGCTTAATTAATGTACCAATTCATACCAAAAAAACAAAATGACATAATCTTATACGTGCTTATAAAACCAATTTACCGACAAAATAGGAAGGAAAAAAATTTGCAGAAGTTAGCACCTCACTCTATGTGTAATTTTGACATAATCTTCGTATCCTTTACCCAGTTCATAAGTCATAACATAGCTCAGAATAAATTCTCCAATACTATTGGAAAATTTATGTGTGGATGGTGGGGTTGTTAGTTAAGTGATAAATTACCTCATCAAAGAACAATAAATAAATAAAATAAATGGTTAATACAATATTGTTGAACCCAAATTCATTAACAATAAAATTTTAGGTTAAGTGGTATCCTAAAAGGTATTTATATCAATCCATTATTGCTATTAAAAATTGGAATTTTATACTAAAGAAACACATGAATTAATATCTTTTAATTAAAGAAAAAAACCTACCAAACTTCAAATCTAGACAAATTTTTAACTCCCACACGTAGATATCTTTCAACTCCAAATAGAGTTGGATTGTTACCTTAAAAATTTAAAGACAAAGATCAGAGTTGTTTCTTCAAATACTACCATCTGACACACACATAAAAAAAAAAAAAAATAAATAAATAAAAAATAAAAAATAAAATAAAATAAAAAAAGGACGAGGAAGAAGAAGGTTGAAAAAGGCAGTAATGAATTCAACGGTTTGCAATTGCAGCAAAAGCCTACTTTTGAAACATCAATATGAAAATAATTTTTGTGCAGTTTCGTGTTCCCAAATTTATGACAAAGAAGAGGTGTGGTCCATGGGAACCACCCCCCCCCCCCCCTCCCTTTTTATATTTTAGGAGATTTTTTATTTTTTTTAAATATAGAGAGTTTCAACTTATAGTGTCCGCTCCTAATAATAGCTTTTTATTATCAAACCAAGACACCAATTGATTTTTGGTATAAGCGAATATTGAACTCTAAATCTCTTATTCAACCATCACAGATTTTATTAGTTAAGTTTACTGAAACCCACTTATGTATGGAAACCTTTATGTAAAAAATTGAGTCAGGTTCACTAAAACATTTTTGGATTTAAATGCAAAAAAGACATTTCAATCACCACCAAAGTGGTCCATGATGAGCTTTTACCTAATAGTTTTCAATTGTTATGTAGCATATTTAAATGCAGAAACGACATTCCTACTACATGGTTGATGCCTTGATGGCTCGTTTTCAGCTGCATTAAAAGAAGCAAGACTTTTCTCAAAAAAGAACAAAAACAAAAACAAAACAAGAAGACTAGAGCTAATCAATCTTATGCAGAAAATTGAGGAAAAGGAGCAAAATAAACATAGATATATGATTGTGCCCTTGTGAATTTGAGAGACATTTTTGTTGCGTTCCTAAACATTTAGTAATCAAGTTGTCGAATGATTGAAATGGAGAAAATAGAAAATCAAAAGTAAGAAATTATTGTGGATTGGCTTGACAGCCTATGTACTGTGAAAAACTTTTAATGGCTAGATTTTTGCTAATGAAGTGTGTTTATTATAATGAGTTCAAGTCAAATTTTGCTAAGTCTAATTAAGAGGTTGGTTTCATGGGTGGAATAGTTAGCTACCTATACTAGCTATACTACCTAGTTGAGCATTTCCAACAAATAGGCATATTTTATTATCCCCAATTTGAAGAGTTAAATTCACTTTTCATTTTACTTACTTTTTAAATATATTTTCCAATTGACTCAATATCTTTTCTCTATCCTATATAAATATTCTTTATTTATTATTATTATTTTTTTATAATCATTCTGTGAGAAAAGAAAGAGATAGAGAAAAGAAAAATTTACTGAAACTATTTGCTCATCTATAGTGGCTCTCTTGGTCAAGAGAGCTACTACTCATGGGCAAAAAAAACTTTTCCCTTTGTAGAGAGACCATTGGAGGATTTAAGTTTTATTAAAATCTAGTTTTGAAATTATTAGAGTAAGGTTTTTTTTTTTTTTTTGAGAATCTAAAACATTATAAGTGTTTATTTTGGTCTTTAGAACTCAAATTTATAATGGGTTGTTAAATTTATATGAAGTAATTTATATTTGAAGTTTTTTTTCTAAATTCTTTAATTTTAAATTCTCAAATCTCAATACAACCTTATTGGAATTGTTAGGGTGGCAAAATATGATGATGTGAAATTGTGAATTTTGTTCCATGTTAATACAATTCTTCAAAGCCCAACTTTTTGTCATAATCATTAAAAGGCTAGTCAATGGGTCCAACAGTGAAATTTATAGGCCCACGTAGAAGATCCATAAAGTAAAAGAACACAACAATAATGTGCACATATTGGATGGCTCTCATTCTAAATATGAACACGATCATTCAGCAAAAAAATATAACTAGGCTTACTTTACACTACAGTTACACAGTCATTTATTCCCACCATTATTGGGACTAAGGATATGTTTAGATATCACTTATTTTATTGAAACTGAAAATTTATTGTTGAAAGTACTGTAGATAAAGGTAAATGTTATTTAAAATAGTACAGTGAGGCTCATGAATAATGCAAAAAAGTGTAGTGAAACCCATGAATAGTAGGAAAAATAAGCTGAATAGTGAAATAATTTATAATTTTAATCCACATCCAAACGCACACTAAGCATGCGTTTGCCTAGCACATTTGTCGCCTTTTGCGTTTTAAAATTGGGACCCATGGCATTGTAGTAGTTTCTGCCAACAAATGAAGACCTATGGCAGATTATTTGCTATAATGTTTTGCTACTATTCACATTTTAAAATTATTTTGTTACAGTATTTTCAGTTTTCAATAAAATAAGCGGTATCCAAACTGAACTTAACTATCATTCTAGAGCATAATTTTTTCTCTATTGGATAAGAGCAATGAGTGCCATAAAAGTATATATCGACCTTCTAAAAGGTCAAAAATAACTTGTCCCTGTCGAACCTAACCAAGAGCATTATGAATAGTAACATTAACCTAACCAATAGCATTATGAATAGTAACATTTGGAATTACGTATATCCTATAATCACTCATCCACGTTGGTCTAAAAGTACCTGTCAATAGTAGATCTTCTATTCAAATACCGACATTGGAGAAAGATTATTGATTTATGTAACCACAATAAATCTAATGATGCAAAAATTGACACTATTAATGACATTAATGGCAGATGTAGAATTTTTTAACCCTATCCCCCTTCCACCGTTAATGATTAATGCATTATAAAATTAGTGTTAACAGTGGGCTTAGTGAATTTGGCGTTACTTTAATCGCACTTTACTTGGATCTAGTGCACTAAAGCACTAACCCAAGTTTTGCCCATTCTAATTACAATTTACCACCTTAACAAATTGTAAAAAGCATTACATATATAACATTACACTATTCCACGCGCCGCCGGGGGGGGGGGGGGGGGGATCAACAAACCTTCAAATGGTTAATTTGAAAAAATTGAAACCCTTCTTATTGGATGATCATGATACTTCTTCAAAAATCAAAATTCTTGGATTGTTATAGTTATGGCCACTGTTCATTGAGGAATATTTATTGCAAATAATTTTTTCTTTTATAGATATTTCAAATAAATTGAGCCAATACAATTGGATAAACTAAAAGAATTTGTGTGTTACATTTGGTAAGTGTAATTCTTTAACTACCTTGAAAGTAGAAATTGGTAGAAATCAAACTTTTGAAGCCACCAAAAATACCCACCTTATTTTATTTTCTTCTTTTCTTTTCCTTTCTTTTTGAGTTTCCTTATTTGAATGCTGTACATATTACATATTATTTTGGATTCAACTCATTCAAGAAGTTACAAATTTTGTTTTAACTTAACTAATGACAAGGTAGATTCAATACAATTTGAGGCCTAAGGTGATAAAATATATTGCATTTTTCAATATTTAAATATTAATTAAATAATATATACAGTTTGAAAACCATTCTTCTAGTTTTTTTATATACAAAATTTATAATATAGCTATTATATTTAGGTTTTATTAATATCATTTTTACAAGTTGTTAGGAAAATTGATTGTTAATCTTTATTTGACACATTCATAATAAACTCATAGTATTTTTTGTGTGAAACAATTTAGGGTTTCAATTTTGTTGGATTTCTATTGGCCTAATATGTCGGAGGCATTCTTAAAGATGGAAAAAGAATGTAAAACCAACACATTTTTTTCTTTAAAAAAAAAAAAAGTCATCTTTCTACAATTTTGGGTTTTTATTTTTTTTATTACTACTTTGCAGCTTTTTATTATTATTATTATTTAATGGGTGCTCCCACATAGAGAAAGAGAGGGAGGGAGGGAGAGACAGCCGACCTAGGTGGGGGGAGGTAGCTAGTGACTAGTTGTCTATGAGTTAGGGCCTTATAAGTCTAATTTTCAAATTTATTGAACTAAGGGTCTGTTTGGATACAGCTGAAAACTGAAAAACACTGTAGCAAAATAATTTTTAAATGTGTGAATAGTACCGTGGGACCCATTTTTAATAGTGCATGAATAGTAGCCGCAAGTCTCAAAAACGCGTGAAAAAAAAAAAAAAAAAAAAAAAAAAAGGAAAAAAGGAAAAACGCAGATGCAGACGCACTGGGTTTTCAGCCCAATCCAAACTAAGCCTAAATATCAAAAAACCCCAGTATGGGGTCTAGTGGTCAAACAAATTGTCTACCTCACTTTTAGTGCTAGGGACTCATTGGCATTGGGGCTGCAAGCCAATGAAGGAATCCCAAAGTAGATCTTGCTTTATAAGAGCATTTACAGCAGTAGATCTATAATTTTAGCTATTTAGCACCAATAAAAGTTACTTTATCTATTTTACCTATACACATATTGCAGCAGTGGATCTATTTTAGCTTTCAACACAATAAAATAATATAAATATCACAATAAAATATTATAACCACTATAATAAAATAATATATCCCAATACCAAAAAAACCCACAGCACCAACCACAACCACCTCTACCATCAGCCACAGCCACAACCATAACCACCACTACCACCACTAGTCCACAGTAGGGAAGAAAAAAAAAAAACCCAAATCTCCAATATTTTTTCTCAGCCGCAACCACCACCACCACCAGTCCTTGGTAGGAAGAAGAAGAAGAAAAAAAAAAAAAAAAAAAAAAAAAAAACCCAAAGCTTGGATCGACGGAAAAACCCACGAAACCCACGACGAGGAAGGCAGCGGTGGCTTGGGGCTTGGGTCCACTTGGGCCGGTGATGTTGAGGTCGACGAAGGCATGGGTCGGAGACGTTGAGAGAGAGAGAGGCACAGACTGGGCGATGGGGCTTAGGGAGATCGGCGATGGGGCTTTGGGTAGGTCAGCGAGTTGGGTTGGCAGAACAGATCGGCGATGAGGGAGCTGGCCGACGAGCTGAGGGATGAGGGAGATGAAGGAGATAGCCAGCGAGCTAGAGAAAATGAAATGTTTATTTAATGAGCGAAGAGAGAGAAGTGTAATATTTTTTTTTATTTTTTTTAATTTTTTACCTTTGAGCTACAGTGCACATCTAAAGATAGATGTGCACTATAGCTGAGGAGCTAAATCTTTTAGATTTAGCTCCACTACTGCATCATTGTTTTTTGTGATTGAGAACTAAAAAATAGTATTATACCTATATAGCACCACTACTGTGAGTACTCTAAGACATGTCTAGCCCCCATAATCTTACATTTTTTTTTTTTTTTGGGCAAAAAAGAAGAAGAAGTATATATTAGAATATCCATGCAAAGAAAATGTGTATGAGAAAAATATATAATGAAATTAAGTCCTAATCTCACATCTGTAAAAATAACATAAGACCAAGAAGAAACAAACAAACACTACATGATTGACCATCTCCATGATAGCATATTAGCATTGGGTCAGTCAGAAATCAAATTTGAACCCTCGATGAGTCTAAAAAGAGGGGGGGCCAGGAAGAATGCAAAGAAATAATGCAACTGCAAATAAAATCAAAACACATTTTCACACATCGCAGTCAAATTGATATACACCTTTAAACAGAAATCTTCAAACTCATCTATATAACTATATAAAGGGAGAATATCACCACATAATATGGAGACAATAATCATGATCTTCGAGACCTAACTTATCATTAACATAGGGTACGTGGCTATATAATATACCATTGCATTTTATGTATGAAATGTCGGTATGAGCTATATATATAGGTCTTGTATCGCATTCTTTGATCATGACAATTCTTGATTCCTCTTTCACTTTACACTTTGTCAGTGCCTTAGAAAGAATATGACACCAGAAATGGTTGAGAAACAGAAAAATGTTTGGCTCATCTTTACCAAGCTCAATTGAGTCAAAACACTTAATGGGTATTTACTGTATATTTGTCGTATTAACATCAAAAGGCTATTAAGATCTTAATGGGTGTTAAAATAGGGAGGACCTCGACTAGCTCTTTAGGTTAATTGTTCAGTTTATTGTCTTTTTGATTGCATTATTGGCTTCAGTGGGTGTAATTGCGTCCATTGAAACTTTTTTTTTTTTTTTGCTAACGCGTCCATTGAAACTTTAAAAAGCAAAAAAGGTACAGATATATAATAGTAATAAAGAGATTCATTTAGTACCTTTAAAATTGAACCCTTTGAAAAAGATTTATAGGTCAAATGGTCAATAGACTAAATACTCAATTATGAGAACTTTTTGAAATATTCGATTCTATCTCACTTTTAAATTCTTATGTGATTCCAATTTATAAAACAAATAATTTTCTTAAAAGTAGTCCTAAAAGATAAATGATTAGTGTATGAATACAATTTTTTTTTTTTCTTCATAATTTGTTGAGACCAGGTGACAAATTGTCAATAATATATAATAAAATAACATCAATATTGGATCCATGTGAAAATAATAATAACTTGACAGTTAATACTTTTAAAAATTGTGTATGTAGCATTGTTAAAAGATAAACCACAATTTGTCAATTTGAGAGAGAGAGAGAGAGAGAGAGAGAGAGAGAGAGAGAGAGAGAGAGAGAGAGAGAGAGAGAGAGAGAGAGAGAGAGAGAGAGAGAGAGAGAGAGAGAGAGAGAGAGAGAGAGAGAGAGTATTGGAACCGGGTTAAGTAAACAATTATTGGAACCCTACATTTTTTAATTGGATTATAATTATTTGATTGTTTGAACTGAAATGGACTATATTCTGGCTTTTATAATTGAATATTTGATTAATGAAATTCTTAATTTAATCTCCTATTAGTGCAAATATTGAAAATTTTAATTGACATTTTCTAGTGTCACTAATGACTAGTGAAGATGATTTAGTTTTAAATTTTCTCATCCCAATTATTGAATTATCAAAAAAGAAAGTATTGACATGTTTAGTTAAATTATTTATTAGTTAGTACAAAATTCATGTTAGGATATTACTTAAAAAATTATATTCTTATTAGTGTTGAAACTGATTAATTATTATTTTTAAATCAATAAATTACTTAAGAATAAACCAGCACTAGAGAAAACTCTATTTGCCCAAATAACAAGTAGTCACTGTCCCGCGTGACTAGTAAAAAACGTCACAATGTATCATTTATAGCGACAGATTTGAAAACGTCGCCAAAAAAAAAAACGCCACCTAAACTCAAATTTTTTGTAGTGACGGTATTAAACAAAATTGTTCAAAGCAAAACCATATTAAAGTCGACTCCATAAATCTTCTTCAGATCCCAAACTATAGACTAAAATTTTAAATTGCCATCCAAATGATGGGATAAGGTTAGGAGAAAATATACACAAAAAAGATCCTACTCATCCTCATAAGTCATAACCACTGCTTTCCAGTTTCCACAAAGAAAATAGTGCTTTGTTTTATGAGTACGGCACTTGTCATCCTCTCTAACTATTTTTCTATTTACCAAAAAAATTGGTTATAATTTAGAATAACAAACACCAAAATTTTTTTTTTTTTTGGTACCTTCTTTTATCTTTCCCACTGTATAGCATGATATTGAATGAATAAAGTCTACTTATCTTTTTCTTTTTTTTTTTTTAAAAAAAAACCAATTTTTTTGTCATTTTTTATACAAGATAAAATAAAATCCCTTTCTTTTATATTAAAAAAAAAAAAAATTAAACGTTTGCACCCAAAAAAAAAATCTCTGCTCCATCACAAATTCTTGGCCATATCTCAACAACTTATAGATTGCCAAGTTTATCAAAAAAAGATTGCTAAGTTTACAGCTCAATTTCAAGATAATGTTTCGTTTAAATTTTAACTGAAACTTCATTTTACATTTCAGCCCCTTACAAATTCTGGAAAAAAAAAACGTAAAAATGATGTTAGTTAGATAGTGCCAATGACTCTCTATCCCTCCTGATGTTGTTTATTTTAATTTTCTTTTGTAATTTTTCATAACTCATAACAATATTAATTTTTCCTTTATATACTTAAAAAATGAACATTGGGGTTTTATCATGACAAAAATGTCCAAAGAGTGTTAGGGTAAAGTGTCATGGACTTCATGATAAGGGAAAAGTATATAGTAAGCCGAGCGTATACACCTTTTATGAGACTGACATGTGAACCTTATAATCTTGGTAAAATTTCTCGTTGTAAACTTTTCCTTCAAGAACTAGAGTTATTACACATATCAAAGTCAAACAGAGGTGGCTCACACACTAACTGATTTTTTTTATATCTAAATTGAACAAAAAGATAGGTCACAGTAATTTTCTTAATCAAAGATAAGTTTCCTTCTTTCGTATTTTTGATCTAAAAAACATTTCACATTTCACATTTCACATTTCAACAGAATTGCAGTTTTAAAAGACAAGATTGTTACTTATAGTGCCCGTTTGGATTGCCCGTTTCCTGGCGTTTGCGTTTTTGTTCTGCGGTTTTCACTTTTTTTTTTTTTTTGGTTCAGCCTGCATTTGTTGACTTTTGCACAGTGAACAGTGCATTCGTGCACTGTTCACGGACCCACAAATTCCACTTTTCAGCAACTTTTTCATTAAAAATGGGTCCCACAGCACTATTCACACATTTAAAAATTATTTTGCTACAGTGTTTTCAGTTTCAATTTTCAGTTTCAGCAAAAATAAGCTCAATCCAAACGGACCCATAATGCGTGTAGCCTTAGCAAAATGCACAATGAGGTGTGACAAATTTTGCAAAATTTTTGTACTAAACGGAAAGTATGATAATCCACATTCATACTTTGTAAGGGAATAATGATAAAGGTTTGTAGTCTCCCATCCTTATTTTACTCCTTTATGTAGATTGGAGAGGAAAAATTAACCTTACTTAATAAGAAAATTGGAGATAAGCTTGACCCCTCACCATATCTTATCCTAAGGAAACTATTATTGTCTTCAAATTCATTCATTTATGTAACATCATGCATACAAAAATTGCTATTTTGAAAGCTTAATTAGGAAGAATATCACTTCTTTCCACCCCAAAAAATTAACATTTTCAAGGTTGTGAATACGACATTTTTTGATCGCGTGGTACACGTAATTATGACTTTCTTAATCATATGGTTACCTAATAATAATGAATCTTTCAAACAACACAATTAGTGTCATGTGAAACTCTAATACTAATAAGCCCTCAAATCAAACATTTGACACATATACAAACATTTCGTAATCAAATTCATATTGAGAATTAAAGAAGCCGATAGATAATCAATCATCCATTTAATATTATCTTATAAGATAATTAAAAAAAAAATCTTATATTACATTTAATACACAAGTAAATACTTTAAATTATGAATTTTAGTTAACTCAATCGATTAATTTGCTTATCATAAAATAAAATATTTGAATTTGAATTCCGTTTATACCTAATGCTAATAAGCCCTCAAATCAAACATTTAACACATATAATTGACATCCGTAATTTCAAACATTTAACACATATAATTAACATCCGTAATCAAATTTCAGAATAGAAAAAAAAAAAAAAAAAAAGAAAAAAAAAAAGATAACACTTCATTCATTTATTATTAAAAAAAAAAAAAAAAAAAAAAACCCTCATATCATCGTATATGTTATATAATTATCTTATATATACATTTAATCTACAAGTAAATACTTTAAATTACTAATTATACTTAAAAGAATTGATTAAAAAATTTAGACTTGAATTCTGTATATACCTAAAAGAAACATTAATTAATATCACAAACATTACGAAATCAATACTATTATATATCACAAATCTTATCATATACCTTTTTTTTTAAGTATATACTCTAATACAATTACATCTTGATTCTCAAAATAATAATAATAATAATATAATTACATCTTGATGCAAAATAAATTTTTAAAAAGAAAAAGAAAAAAGAGGAAGGGTTTTAAAGTAGTGAAAATTTTCTCTCTCTCTCTCAAATCAAACGTGAGAAGACATTGAAGAACATTCGGTTGTGGACCATTTCGAAATAGTATTTGGGAATTGTCTTTTCTCGTTTCCACACCAAGCGTGCATATAGATGGGTTGGGATCTGGGACCCACACAAAGACAATGACACGTCACACGTGGCTCATTGTGAATGGACAAGAGGTCGTGTACGTTTGGACATTTCATGACGCCAGAGAAAAATAATTAAAAAAAAAACTAATAAACCGCGTCTGGCAAGCGCGGGAATCAGAGAGTGGACCCCACCCTCTTACGTGTCGACCGTTAGACAGGCCTAACCCTCTCCTACTACTTCCAACCTCATCAATGTAGGACGGCAGATATAACATTATTCAAAAATGCTATTAATGGTGAATGGTGTACAGCGTGGAATGTTATGAATGGTAAAATAAAAGTTGTGGGTATGTGTCACAGAAGGCTTGACTCAACTAGTAAGATTTGGGTACTTTGTCTAACCTACTTAGATTTGAGTTCCGTTGTAGCAAAAGTCCGTTGGTGGGTATTCACAAAGGTTGGCTGCATCCAAAAAAAATAAGTTTTAACCCGGGTGTCTTATCCAAGGTTTGGCATAGCCTAACTAATCCCTATTTTTTGTTTACCAAAAAAATAAAGGTGGTGAGCCTGTGTAGCTCTTCAATTTCACCACCCATAACTCGATATATGAACTAATTATGGCAAAGTTGTTTTAAAAGTTTTGGCTTTATTACTCAAAATAATTACCCTAATTGATTTATCAATAAGCTTAAAAACAATGTTAAAATTATAACAAAGTTCACAACTTTTGCCATAATTTGCTATATAACAAAAGTTGTGAACTTTGTTGTGGTACTAGCATTTTTCTAAGCCTAAAGCCCCAATTTATTTCAAAATTGTCTAAGGTTGCAAGTTAGAGTTATTCCAGAATCATAACATTTATCACATCATTTTCTACAACTATTTTATGTAGCATATTGTAATTAGTTTATTGTCATTTTTTCGTCTGCCACATCATAGTTATGGTAAAGATGTGGCACAAAATGCTATGATTCTAGATTTTTTTTTTTTTTTTTTTGGCCAAACAATAAGTCTAGAGCTACAACAAAATTTACAACATATTTTACAATTTTCTATGGTGGTAAGTTAGAGTACTTTTAGGGTCACAATTATTTTACATGACAGACTATAATTAGTTTTTTAGTAGTTTTACACAAACTCCCTACTTTATTTTTTACTACTTGTCAAATTAAAGTTGTGGCACAAAAAATTGTGCCCTTAGATTTCTTGGACAAGTTATAGAAGTTGGTTAATAAAGTAATGCCATAGACCTATATTCAATATTAATAATAACTTGTCAAACTGATCAGTTGTTGTTTCTATTTCTGTACCATTTGTTTTGTTTCCTAATCCAAGTACAGGAATTTATTTTAGAAATTTTTTAAATCACTTTTATGAGAAATGAAAAGAGTTGTCAAAACATTAAATTTTTTTTCCCATAAAAATTTTCTTTAACTAGATTCTTCCTCTAAGGACATTCGTTAGCATTTTCATTTATTTATTTATTATTTTTAACCTTTTCATCTCTAATAAGATATTTAAAAAAAAAAAGGAAAAATATATATATTTGAACTATTAAATAATAAATATCAACTCTAAGCCACCACCCATAACCATTCTTTAACGACTACAAATTTGCGGGCAATAATTCTAATGATTAAGGACCACCTATATTCGTTTCTCAAAAAAAGAAAGGACCACCTATGGGCTATAGAAATAGAGTAAGTGTAGTACCACAACAATTTCCACGGCTCTCGCATTTATAATTCCAAAGTTCCTTTTAAACTTTATAAACTTGAGTAGACGTGATGGGATATAGAAAAATGCTTTAAATATTAGTTCACATGTTAAGTTAATGACTAAAGGGCCCACTAAGGACTTGTATTATGGTCTCAAAATTTGTTGTCAGTTAAACAGAATTAAATGTGATTAGAGGCTAATAAAGGTTAAACATTTCTAAGAATTTTTTATGTTATCTATGTTACATGTGTAAAGCTATGCTCGTAACAAAAATTTACAATATCATTAAATTTTTCTAGAATGTACTTCACACGTGAGTCATTTAAAAAAAAATTAAGAGTAGATACTCCCTTACATATATAAATGTGTAGATACGATCTTTGTCCAATGCATTAGTGCATAGGACACTTTAAAATATGGATATGTGTCTGCATTTTAATGTGTCTAATACAACTGATGTACAGAACACAATCTTAATTCTAAATTTATCTACCATGTACTTCACCTAACTAAGTCACCTACTTTTGATTTCTTCGATATATTTAATTGCTATTTATTCTCCATTGGCTACCTAAATACTTCCTTGCTTATATAATTGTTTTTTTTTTTTTTTTGATAACCTTCCATATATAATTGCCATGCTACAGTAATGTGAGATTTGTGTAGACAAGACAAACTATTGAAAGGAAAAAGAGCTTGATAGTACTTTGTATTAACCCAAAACTCAGAATTGTTTTTGTATTTTGCCCAAAATATAATTACATATTATGGTGGGTCCAAGTGTGAGCTAATAGGTAAAATGAGAGGTTTTATGAAATTATTGTGAATTTTTTTTGTGATCCCAGATTTTACTTTTTTTTTTTTGTTACATTTTAGAATCAATTTAGTTTATCTAACTCAAATTTTAATTGTCAGGCCAGATTGTAGTAAAGCCTAAGACCTAAGAACTTAAACTTGTTTTTTTTCTTTCTAAAACATACTAAAATGATTCAATTTAAGGTTAGATGTAGAATTCACAATAGTGTGCTGATAACATTTTGTGATACTTGTTTTATGAATAATATATAGAGCTGTATGCTTTGACCAAAGAGAATATACCAAACCCTTAATAAGAATATAGTCGGTAAGAAATGTTCCTTAATATAGGGAACTGTGTATAAAGTTGATTTGGGTAGTTTGATTTGTGGATTACTTTAAAGGGAGGGAGAAGATAATAGGGAAAGTTTTTATAATATAAATTTGCTGTCAAAAAGGATAAATGCAACAAAATTTGTAAACGACAAAAATGCTCCAATTTCATGTAGCTGAGGACTATGTCGTGCAGGACTCAAATTGTTGAAGGCTGACATATTTTATCATGTGCTAGATACAAAAGCACCACATGGTTTGTAAGTAAAAAAAAAAAAAAAAACCATGATATATAAGAATATATTATATAAATATAAAATATATATATATATATATATATATATATATTCTCACATCATGCTATACAGCTTAGAATCCAAAATGGATGAATGGACAGATAGAAAGAATGAATTGAATGAGAATAAAACGAAGTGGCAACACTGCCAACACATTGACACAAAGGTGAAATTTCCTCATGTAGAAAAATTTGATATATTTTTGTATCATATTCTTTATGTGTTCTTTACATCATGCCAAATGAATTTGTGATTTATATGGGTACAAGTTTTTATTAAGAAGATTGATTTAGATTCTAATTTTTTGTCGAAATTATATAAATAAAGTATGAAACGACAAGCTTTTTTTTTTAATAGATTAAATGTATAATTGGGTTTAAGTTTTATTAATATGTCTATTTAATATGATTAAGTATAGAATATTTTTTCAAATCCTCATAATAAGAGTTCTTATTTGAGTAAAATCTTCGAAGCTAGCTCAAATCATCATCATGTGTTGTTAAATTTATATTGAATGATTTATACTAACAATTGTTATTCAAATGTCTAAAATTTTATATCATAAATTCCAAACACAACCATGATGAATATTAATATATTTTGAAAAAATGAACAAGAGAATTGGGAAAAAATAAGAAGAAGAAGACTTTAAATTTTAGTCATTATTTTAATATTATAACCAAAGAAAAGGGGAAAATATATTTTTTCCCTTCTAATATTATTCTATAATTGTGTTCAAGCTCAATCTAGTCTGCAACAAAGCCTCCATGACTTTATTTCATATATATGAAATTTAAATTGCACATCCTTCACATTATTGTTGAACATATTACGACTCCAAAACCATCAAACTATTGTTCGGTTAGACAGTGAAAACACTTTCTTATATAAACCAACATTGCTGTTTCAGAACTATTTGGCAAACAAGCATTTGTTTTGTTCCTTCCTGGTTTGAAATTGGAGTTTTGGAGTTTGGGGGAGAGAGATGAGGGGTTATCTAAACTTTTTTTTTTCTTCATAAATTGATAGTTGTAAAACAAAAAAGGAATGATTTGAACCTGTATTCCCTAAGAGGTTTTAGTTAAGAATGTTACAGATAAACTTCACGAGGATATAAAAAAAATGCATGAACCATGGTGAAAAGGCGAAGGGAGTTTTGCACCTTGACTTGTATGTAATGATTGTACATGAAACTCAACAGTGGATAAGTACAAATGCATTTATTAATGTTTGTGTCTCCATCGCATTCTGCGCGTGCACGGGGTTGGGAGTGAAATTTATTGTCAAACTCAAAGGCATATTCATCTGAGTACCACCACATCCAAGAATTATAAAATTCCAAACTTGATGATTATAAAAAATTTCTTATAATAAAGCTCAGGTCCTCAGTTATGTCAGCACCAGTGTCCAAAGGACTGAATGTAATTCTATTAATTTTTCTCAATTTTTTTAGTAGATTATACAAAATAAGATCACCTAGCCAACAACTGAATCATTCTCTTATGTCAACAACATTGTATCCAAGCAAATTAACTACAATGATTTAATAATTTACCAAAAAAAAAAAAAAAAAAAACACCCACAACATATTCAAAAAAGAAAGCACTTGCAAATGGAATATAATATCTTACAAAACATGGCATATGTTTTTCCCTTAAGGATTCAGAAAATTTATACACAGATCCACACATCAATCCAAAGCAATATATAGTGGTAATTGAAGTAACACTTCCCTCTTTTTTTTTTTTGTTTGTTCTTTTCTTTTTTTACCTTAAATTTCATCTTCTTCTAATGCTGTCATTTGGGGTTTCAATAACTCCACAAGTTGTCAAGGTCTACTGGCCCAGCTGAGGTTGATGGGGCCTCTTGATTATCAAATGGCCTCCTACCCATTTCAAGATTTGATACGACCGAAGAGATTTCGGCGTTCATGTCAGTTGTCATAGCTGTCTCATGGGAGACATTAACCATCTCCCTCTCTGTTTTGAAACTCTGCCTCAAGTTTGAGCCTTGATTCCCAAGCAAGGCTCTAAGAATTGAGTGGTCTTGCATTGCAACAGAGCCAGGGAATTGTTGATTGGCAGAGAGTGGAATGGTTTGAGCAGAGTAGTAAGAGCTTGAAATTGGGATTCTTGGAAGAATATCGGTGCGATACGAGGAAACTCCAGAAAGAGAATTGTTGAGGGAATTCATCATTCCTTCTTGGTTTCTTTGAGCATCCATGAAGTTGGAGAAGCAGGGCACGTAAGCCGATTCAGAAACAGATTGGGTCTTGCCTGTATATGGAGAAGAATCCATTAATGGTGGAAGATTTGAAGGATCCAATTCAGTCCCCAATCTCACTATCCCACTAATATGGATTTTCTTCCCCCCAGAAGTCTTTTGAAATATCCTACTTATAACCCATTCATTCTGCATTTTCAAGAACAAAAATCCATTAGTTTCAAGTAAAGCAGAGGATAAAACAGAGTGAAAAAACAGGGGAAAACAGATTATAAAAACAGAGCAAACCCAGAGTATAAAACAGAGGTAAAAATAGTGAGTCTTATACCCTTGCAGTTTTGGGGAGATTGTGCACTGACAATTTACCCTCCAATCTGTATTCATGCATGACCCAGTTGGTTTTCTCTCCTTTTGGGGCTCTACCCTTGTAGAAAACAAGGGTTTTCTTCATCCCAACCAGTGATTTTCCTCTGTATATTTCCTTATCTTTTCCAGTGGCTTTCCAATAACCAGCTTCTGTAGCCCTATTAGTCCTCAAACCAGTTGGGTATTTTCTGTCCCTCACACAGAAAAAGTACCACTCTCTCTCTCCCATTTTCGCTTTCCCTTCATCCAAACAAAAAACAAAATCAAAATCAAAATTTGATCCAAATAAACAACTAAGGTCCTTGCAATTCTCACAAAGAGAAATTGAGATACACAAGGGAAAAAATTACAAAAAAGAAGACGAAAGAATTTTTTTTTTTTTTTGCAAACTTACATGGCAATTCCCAAGGCTCAGACTTGTTCAAATCCACCTCTCCAATAGCTCTAGCAGAGAAGCTAGTTTCAATAACTTTCTTGTACAAGTAATGACTAATAAGCTCTTCATCAGTTGGATGGAATCGAAACCCGGGTGGCAAATCCATCTGTTCCTCTTCCTTACAAACCCCAGAAAAGTTTTCCATTTCCTAAGAAGCTAAAACCCTATTTGCTTTGTTATCTGAAACCTCAGTTTCAGAACAAGCTAAGCTGTGATATCCAAATTAAGCCTCAGTTTCAATAACCAAACCCCTTGTAACATATGGGACTTAAATAGGTACAAACCAAACAGCCTCAATTACAAGGGTCCAGGACACCTTTCAGAAAAAAAACACACACTAAAAAGATTCAAATACAAAGTATGACTTAAAGAGAAGTTAAAAGCTTTATAGAAAAGGAATTGAAGTTGGAGAGAAAAAGGTGGTGAAAGAGAGGAAAAGAAGGGAAGCCATGGAACTAAAAAGTTGTAACCTGAAAGATGAAGATGTTAAGGAAAAAAACACTACGAGGAACACAAAGGCCCTAAATACTGGTATTTAGAGAGAGAAACGTGGTATGTAACGCAACCTGGTAGGCTGGTTGTTTTGTTTTAGCCCTCTAATTTATTTTATTTTATTACATTTTTTTTTGTTTGTGTGTGTAATAATTCCTTATATCTTCTGAATCGTCACCAAAGACAAATCATATATTTATAATACCTCTCAGGTAAGATCCAATAACAAACAATTTAATATTTGTAATGTGGTTAATATAATAGTCTTTTGATTAAATTATAATTTTAAAATTTGTTTATTTTTGTTTTAAGTGTAGAAGAATTATGATGAAGATGATGAGAGAGGGCCAACTAGACTTTGATGTTACAGGATTGGTTTGTTTCTGTGGTTACCAGATTTATCCAACATGCACTATTGCTGATATAATGACTAAAGGAGTTGAACTTTTTTTTTTTTTTTTTTTGAGAAACTAAAGGAGTTGAACTTAGAACAAGAATATATATATACATACATATATATATATATATATATATATTTATGGAGTGGAATAGGGGCTTTTCCCCCAAAAGAAATCATCTTTGTCCAAATGAATAACAGCTGTGTGAATGCATAGAAGATAAATATAAGCCCACTGTTCAGCTTTCTAAAAATTAGTTAAAGTTCACTTTATTCGTTCCAAAATGACCCATATAATAATAACCCAAATTTCCATCTAATTGAAATGAGAGAGATCCTTGAAAATGGTTCATACCAACTTTGGTATAGATGAGGCATGCATGATCAAGTATAGGAAGTCCAATTTGAACAAAAACTTAGATAAAATTAAAATAGTAAAAAAACAAAGAGGAAGAAAAAAGAAAATAAGAAGCCCTATAAGACCTCTAATATGGTTTCAGATAAGTTTATGCAGTTACGTCATACAACATTTTATTCTTGGATAAAACTTAGGTATGGTTTATTAGGTATTACACCTTAAACTTCTCAGTTAAATTTAACATATAACAACATTGTTGAATATAATTTTCGTTACAAAAGAAAATATTTATTATGTTGTATTGAAAAACATAGTGTACAGCGTTTAAGAAATTGTACCTAAAATCTGTTTATTGAATTACATGATGTAAAATCAATGCCTCAATCTTTTCTATTTCTTCGTATCCTTTTTGGCTACATCTCAATCATAAATATCTTTTGGAGGATTCAGAATTAATCAAAGTTTTGCCTTCGCTTTCTTGCAATGTGATGTACAAAGAGCAGGGAGTCCTGTGATCACGAGGCGGACCACATTGATACATGGCTCCCAAAATACTGAATGTTTTATTAATACTTTAGATAAATGTTGAAATTATATTATATTTATAAAAAGAAAAAAGAAAAAAAAATTAGATAAATGTTATTTGTAAGGACATGAAAATCTTGCGGCCCAAACTCACTTAAAATAGTAAAATTTGTGCTATCCAGCTAGGCTCAAACCAATAGATATTTGTAAAGAAAGTAGGGTAAAACAAGTTGGGCTTAGCCTGAGGATTCAAATAGAGAGGGAATGAACAAAAGTCAAAGATTAAGTATGTAAATGGTTCTTTACAATCTCGCCCGAGGACGATGTTCTTGCGCAAGGATGTACACTCTTTTCTCTCTCTCTATTCTTGTTCTAATCTTTTTTCATTGATTTTTTCTGGGATCCCCTCATTTGGGAGTTCTCTTTCATTATATACTTCTAAGCTTATTGCATCCTAGCCTTCCATCTACAATCCTCCAGACTCTCCTTAGGACACTTGTCCCTTTAAACTTCTGTTGAAGGTGGTAGAAGGAGCTGTTTAGCTATGAATTCTATAGTTCAGGTCATTTCCTCATCAATGCAGCTGATAAAGTTGTTGTCAGTCATTTAATGCGGAGACAATATGTAAACTTTCACTAGAAACTTCCTTCACCTACTTTGACTTTCTCTCTGAACACCATCTTCTCCATTCGGACTTCTAGGAGGTATTTTGTCTCTTCTCCTCCTATCCTTGGGTGAATCCCCTATTCGGGCTTAGAATGCTTGTATTGTGATAGTGACAACTTGTTGTTTCCTTCCTCAGTCCTTGGGTCCCCACATTATTATTATGACTATAAAATTTTTTTACAAGCCTGGTGCAAGAAAAGCCAATTAATTTCAGGCACATTACACGTGCATAGTTTGTATTAAAAAAAAATTCTATGCATGCCCCAAGCCTATGCAACCTTAACGGGGATTTAACGGAGCGTGATTTGGAGGGTAAGATTGAGTCCATTTTGGTTATTTCATGGACCCAAAGCATGAAATTTTGCTAAGTGGGCTAGGGCTCCTTGAAGGGAGTCACATGCTGGCCGATTTCACACAAATGGAACCCTATTTGCTATGCTCCATGTTGTTGAAGTCATGATTGAACCCCTTTTTAGCCTGCAAAAGCATGTTGCTTCATTTTTTTGACTTTTGGTGGCATATCTCTAAATTCTGGATAAGAAACCAATAAGGAAGAATCCCATTTACCTAAAAAAAAAAAAGGTCTAACAAGCTAAATTGTGAGAAAAGCAATTAAGGTTCCCAGGATACAAAACAAAATTCCCAACTCAAAATGGATTTTAAAGAGGAAGAAACAATATGCATTTCATTCAACAAGAAATCTGGAATAATGGGTGGAGGAGACTGCAGATTTTCAATCACAGATTTTGAATTCCCTTCAAACAGGACAAATGTGAGATAATGATGAGTAGTCAAATTTAATGCTGAGAGGACAACAGTCACTTCACTAATAAGAGGATCAAAGGGAGGCAACAATGAGTTGTGTGCAAAAAGGACATCTCCAAGATCATTCCTACAAACAATAGTTGCAATGGAAAATGAGTTTCTGATGGCCATATCAAAATTAATTTTGATGTCTAAGCCGCTAGGTGCTCTTGATATTCTCTATTTATATCTGCTGCTGCTTTCTTTGAGTTAAGAATGAGACCTGCAAAAATTGATTGGTTTTGAATTCTCCAAATGTTGTCAAAGAAGATGGAGAAAAAAGAGAATGAATTTATGGTAATCCTCTTTTGGAATTGACAGGGACTTTGGGGGGAAGATCAAACATTTTACAATTTATGGGAATTCTTTTTACTTAGCCTTTCCACACATCAACCTTGACAACTTTATATATTATTAAATAAAATGATTATATTTGTCAAAATAGAAAATGAATCAAATTCCCTGTTGGGTTCAAAAAATGAAGTTTTTCACTTACATTTTTATATTTTTTCCGTCAAATTTCACATATGATTTATAACTTCTCCCTCACGAGAAAATCTTGAATGAGCTGGATGTATACACCTTTTGTGAGACTGATATGTGGGCCTCATAACCTACGAGATTCACATGGCATATACACTAGACTTACTAGATACTTTCTCTTCTCTCTTACACACATCTATATGTTATGTCATATGTGCGTGTATGATTATGTTTAACCCGATGCAAAAATTTCTGATTTTGCTCCCATCCGTGATTAAGGAGCACTTATTAGTGGTTAGGTGAACGAAAAGTACAAGATATTAGACAAATAACCTATCAAAAAAAAAAGATATTAGACAAATAAGTGCTTGATAAGCAAATTTGTCCGGTCTATGGACACATATGGAGATTGTCAATGTTGTACCAAAATACTTCAAACCAATAATGTTGGACTCAGGGACGCCATTGCAATTCATGTGACCTCTAAATCCATCCAAAACTTGTGGGGTGCCTCTATGCAATGATGATCAATTTTTTATTCTCAAAATGAGATTTGCATACAAATTGACCCTAGATATCACTTAATATTTCCTCTGAATTTACTTCTTATTACAAGCGTCATCTACCCATAAGTTAACTCATCAATGACTTGAAAATCTCTTTCTACAGGCTAAAGAGTTACTTCTAAATGGTCTGTTGGCAATGGATCAACAATTTGCTTTTGGTTGGCCCTCTAAAAACCTTATTTGTGGGTCCTTTGAAATAAAGAGATTACACTGGTAATGTCCCAAATTTAATTAGATATTAATTGAATGTGTGTTATGTTAGTGTGATATGAGTCCCACATTTGACATATATTGGGTTAATTTGGGCTTAATAACAATTACAAAGAACTTAAGTTGTGATCGTATTTCCAATTTCCATCAGGAAAGTCATCTATCACTATTCCACCTAATTTTCACAATTTTGCCCAATGTAACTCTCCGGAAACCCCAATTTATGATTTAAGAGATTGCTGCTTCTTTTTTTTTTTTCAATATTACAAGAGATTGCTATTGGGTACAATTGGTTTGGCACCAGTACTAACCTCCCCGACTTACCCCAATTATTCTATATGGAAAATACTTGTCATTCATTTGCTCTTCCTCGGCTATTATTATTTAACTATTTTACGATAAAAATCTTGTAGTTTAACTAGTTGATATTTTTTGGTATTTCTAACCTAAAAATGTAGGGTTTAAATTCTAAATCTCTATGTACCTAACTATCTTATTATCATCAACAACAAAAGAAACATCTATTTCACAAATCATTCATGATACTATCCATTATTCGGGTGAATATTACTATTGTACGTGCTTACAACACATACCAAACAACCAGGATAAATGTGCAAATTGCCTAGCTTCCCATAGGCAGACACATCTATCATATTTTTGTACTTCTTGGTAATGCCCTCAATATATGTATTTTGACTATTTATGTGACATTCAGCAATTGTGTACCACTAGTGCACCTTTATAATTTAACTAGTATTTTCGTCTTACTTAAAAGAAGCTTGAGATTCTACCAAGCATGGGTTGGGATTTTATGGATTTACAAGTTCTTTTGTAATTAGCTATGAAAGTTATGCTATTGATTTGGCTAAGGTTATCTTATACAGTCATTTCAAAACCATATAATTACATAAAAGTTGTGGAAAATAGTATACATAGATTCCCTTATTTGTGGGTTCTAGTTCACTTAGCTGGTAAAGTTTCTAATGGTTAAATAAGAGATCTGAGGTTCATTCTTCGTTTTTACCAAAAACCGATTGGTTTCTTGGTCTAATGATAAAGAATTATCATTAGGAGCGGACATCACAAGTTGAAACTCTCTTTAAAAAAAAAATTCCCTCTATCTAGTTGTAATAGATAGTTAAATCTAATTTTTTTTCAACCCCTCTCTTTTTCTCCATTGTCAATAGCAGTGCAAATCCCAAGCATGGACAAAATCCTGATTCATCCATATTCAACTCTTGGATTGAGTAGATATCGAAGTTTGTAGAAAAAAAGAAACACAAACCAAGTATGGTCGTTATACAAAAAGAAAAAAAATCCAAGTCACACTGTCTTTTCATTGGAAAATCCAATTTTGCTAATCAATTTCTCCACCATTGATCTCTTCTCCATAATGGTTTCTTATTTCTAAATTTCAATTTTTGTGTTGAAATGAATACTGATAACGTACGTGCATATTATGTCACCAACCGTGATAATAAATGATAAACTGGACCACTACTAGAGACCACTGTTGAACTAGTCCTTTTCATTTGAAATTATGGCAATAGATTGTACCTTTAGCTTGAGACTTCGAGTGTTTTATAAACCCTAACGTTTGATTTATTTGTATTTAATTTTTTAGGAGAAGGTTAACCTTTCAAATTCTTCTTATATCTTATTGTTAAATATGTTTTTTAATAAACTAATTCTTAAATTGTATGTTTCTTATGTTCTTAACATACATGTCAAATTTCATTCAAATCAGAAATTATTTACTATTTCATCTTAAAATTTATTTTTTTGTGCATAATTGTTTACTACAAAAACTTGAAAATTAAACAAGTTGTTGATGACATAGTTATTAGTTTTTGATTTTTTTTGAAAATTTTCAAACATAAAGGATATAATAAGAACATGCAATCCATTAGTTAGATTTTCAAAATTTAGATCCGATCAAAATATAGTATAAGATAAGTTTGAAAAGTTTCTTAACTTTTTCCTATTTATAATGCCTAATTGGAAGTTGTGTACAAATTAATATTAGGGTGGGGCTAGGGCTGTCTAATCCCTATGACCAGAATTTGGGAAACAATAAATATGCATGAAAATTGTAGGTATCTAGCACAGAAGCAGATCCAACTACACAATTTATAGGTTAAGTATTGTATCAAGGACTCCATGATCTTTCCATCAAAATGATCTAATTCAAGTACACTTTGAAATTTTGAATTCTTTAATTCACCATCTATTTTATCACACATACGTGTGGCAATGATTAATACTTTGTATCTTTATCATATCATATATAATATATTAAAGATGAAGCTCAATCAATAATCTAAATTATATTCTAATTGCATCCCGATTTTGTGTCAAGTGTCATTCTAATAGTTCTATTATTTGATGCAAATGTCTTTAAATATTAAATGCACTCTAATTTTAAATTGAATGTCCTTATAATTATTGTGTCTAAATATATAAAACTCAATTCGAATGTATTTTAATTTTATATGATACCACGAATATTTCTAATTTATTATTTATTAAATGTGCGTTTGGCATTAGAGTTTTACTCAGCTTATTTTACTATTTAGCTTATTTTTGGTACTATTCATGGGTCTCATTACACTTTTTGGCACTATTCATAGTTCTTACTATACTATTTTAACTAACTTTAACCTTTATCTCTAGTACTTTCAGTAAAAAGTTTTCAGTTTCAACTATATAAACTGTTCTCAAACGAACCCTAAGTAAAAACACACACACACTCTCTCTCTCTCTCTTAATAAGTGAGAAAAGGAGAATTCAAATCCAAATTCTTTTTTGTTGAAGAATTAAGAAATATCATTAAAAAAAAAACGTAAGACTCTTGACCTAAGGCAATAGAACTTTAAATTTAAGACAAAAAAAAAATGTTGGCAAATAATGTACCACAGATTAATTTTTTAAGTTTCAAGAAGTGTGAGGGTTTGGTAAATCAACTAGCAATTCTAGTGTTTCCAAAAAAAAGACATTCATGACTCAATTCCTCCTTCTCCCAACTATCATTTTTTTTTTTTTTTAAGTGTGATAAACTATTGGTTCTTAATGGTTTTAAAAATCAAAATGGTCAAAAAACCGAAAAAATGTCTGGTTTCTGGTTTTTACTAGACCGGTTCAACTAACTAGTTGAATCGGCTAATCCGGTCCTATTTTTAAAACAGATTTCTTAGTCTTTAACAATGCATAATTATTTACTCCCTAGTCCCAAAAACAAAAAAAAAAAAAAAAAATATATATATATATATATATATATGAAGATCCAATTCAACCTATCAAGCAAGCACAATTAGAAAACCAATACTCATTATGAACTTGAAAGATTTGAAAGTTGCACTAACACACGTGCGCGCGCACAGACACATATATACTAGACTTATCAGACGCACTATGTGTAGGGAATTAGCCCGACATTCCCAACCTGTGAGAGACAAAAAATAGAGAGAACCCACGCCAAAAGAAAAACAATCACACACACAAAACAGTATTTACGTGATTCAACAATTTGCCTGTTGACCCAAGCCTTTGCTCCATGGACTAAGCCTCAGAAAATCTCTCATTAAAAACCATGCAACATTATTCGGGTTTGGTCGGGTCGTCAACCGGATCAAATATAACTAGGCTCCACAAAGGCCAACACTATGCACGTGCGATAAGGCTTTTTTTTTTTTTTGGTTTTGTTTTGTCTAGTGTCATAATTTGTATATTACCCTGTCTTGCAATATACACATTATAAGATAATATAAATATTATATTTAGGAACTACAATTTAAAGATACAAATTAAATAAATGCAAAAGTCAAAGTACTCTACCAAATTGATATGTCCAAGAACACAAATATATAAATAACTTGTTGAGTTTACGATCAAACACATAGTTTCAAAAGTAAATATACACAAATATATACACAATTTGTAAGAAAAGTTCCTTTTAGAAAGTGATATCCATGCATGCTTCATAACCACTTCATTGGCCTCCACCCTATACAATTGAAAAAAAGAAAAGAAAAGAAAAAAAAAAGTATAAATTGGAAAAAAAAAAAAACATGTTTGCAATTTATATATGTCTCAATAGCAGCTATAAATAAGAAAATATTTAACGAATATACTAACATGTACCAAAAAACAAATGGCATTCAAGATTATCAATGTTAGACTCCTATAAGATTAATATAATGCAACGCCTATATTAGAATTGAATAATACCAAAATTGTAACACATATATTACACAATTAAATAAGCACATAGACAGAGGAGAAAAATCCCATAGATAATTTACTCAAAAAATCAAATGCCAAAATGCTGCTAATGGTTCACAGAATATGGAAGAAGATAAATGAAGCTACAATCAAAGGCCAAATTTTAACAATTTAGGTTGTTTACCTCAAGGTGTTACATTACTTGATAGAAGAGTAACAAAATACTTGCACCACACAACATATAACAAACTTAGCCTTCCCCTTACTTCTAAAACCGTCAAGTCTTTAAAACTATCACAATTTCACATAGGAAATAGCCTTCTTTTAAGAACCATAGATTAAGAATATGCAGACTAGTGGAGAAAAATTTTAATCTGTCAGGAAAAGGGGGAGTTAGAAAAGGGAAGGGAAAGAAGGGGATGGTTAATTAAATACAACCAGATGAGCAAAATCAAATTCAAATCTACCATTTGAACATAAGAATCCCCATCTAATCTATTTCTTTTGTCATTTTCCACATGCATGAACCAAAAAATATGTTAATTTAGTTCATAAGCAAACAGAGCCGACACTTTCAAATCCCCCCACTCCCCCCTTAAAATGCAAAATTTACATGAACTAGTGCAAGTCTCCACCATATACGACACTTTCAATAAACTAAACAAAAAGAAAGAATATATAGCAATAGAACAACCAAAAACATCAACATCCAAGAATCTAGCATTCAGGAAAAAACTAACCTTGATCGTGTTAGTCAACTTTCTTAACTACTTGCTTTTGAGGACAAGCTTCTAATCTTCCCTTGCCTACCTCATTGTGATCTGGTGAGGATGCAAAAGCCTTGGAAATATTAATATCTAGAATGCTAGGATGCCATTAAAGTAAACAAAAAAAGCAGTGACCATTGATATCTGGATTAACTGCCTAAGGACCATGTACATTACACTAACAAGATTTGGTCTAATAAATCTCAGTATGCATTAGTGGGAAACAAAAGGAATCTTCACACAAAGGAAAGGAGAGACAGGGGGTGAGCAAAGCTCAAAATCACATATTTAAAATATATATATATATATATATATATTTATATAAGATTTTGTACATTGGCAAGCAGAAATATTTCTGAACCTTTAAAAATTCCACTAATTCCCAACTTTCAAACTACATAATTTGTCAAAGATATGAAAGCAGCAAACATACAAAAAAAAACAAAAAAAAAAAATCTAAAACTATTTTTTTTTTCTTCCAGTTTGGTGGCTATGAAAATTGACAAAAGAAAAGAAAAAAAATTCCCAATTTCTTTTTCTCAATCTAGGCTTCAAAATAAAAATCAACTCAATCAAGCCATATACTTGTATCAGGCTACTTCATTCTACTTCACTGTTCAAAATCCAAAGCTAAAATTTCGTTTTTTTTGCTAAGTCTTCTCTAGAAACAAATAATTAAAAATTAAATTTAAAGAGGAGCAAAAGATTATCCCTTTGTTAGAGAAATTTCTCAAACCAACCGGAATGAGAGATTGAAATTCCTCAAAGAAAACCCAGTAAAAGAGAATGACCTTCTCCTCCGCTGCTCCTCAAATCACAATCTTCAATTATCTCTCACCTTTGCCTCCTTCAAATCTCACGTTTTTTTTTTTTTTTCCCTCTCAAAAAAACCTTTTTTTTATTTTTTTATTTTTTTATTTTTTACAGTTTTTGTTGTTTGCGTGAGAGAAACCAAATTCAAGCCACTAGAGATAAATTTCAAAATTGAGATACAGTATCATGGATGGAGATAAAGACGGAACTGAGAGGATATGGGAAAAACAGAATAGATGAGAAAAAAAACGGAACAGATGATAAACTTTCCCGCTCCCTAATTTTTTTCACAAATAAAACTTTCCCACTACCCAATATTTGTCTCGCGAAATAATGCAACAGTATTCGGCTCAACACTATTGCATTGCCTTGGTTTACTCTCAACTACTAATTAAAGGCTTGCTTTAATTTTATGGGAACTCTTTTTTTTATTTAACCCATTTTTTAATGGGCACAAACCAATGTCCGCCCACTCCACTCTTGTAATTTTTTTTTTCTTTTAAATTCACAAATGGTTGAATGGGCATAAAAAACAAAATATTGGATGCTCAATTATGCTTAGAATTTAATATTTTTTATTGGGTCATGCTAACGAGTGCCCTTAGGGCACTCATTAATAATCAATTTTAGGAAAATTTTGATACCACTTTTATGAAAAATGAAAAAAACTGTCAAAATATTAATTACTTTTTTTTTTCATTTCACATAAAAGCTTTCTTTAAGTGGATTATTAACCAGTGCCCTAAGGGCACTCGTTAGCATTTTCCTTTTTTATTTGCATTATGAAAGTTATGACATAATAAATGTATTTGAAATATAATTCTTTATATTTAGAATGTGTTTGGATATTGCTTATTTTGCTGAAACTGAAAAATTATTGCTAAAAGTACTGTAGATAAAGTGCAGTAGGCCCATGAATAGTAGTAAAAATAAGCTGAATAGTGAAATAATTTTAATTTTTAATCCTAACCCAAACGCAAACTTATTTGGATTATTTTAGTTAATTTTTCAATTTTTACTAATTTAATATATTTATTTATCTTTTAAATAATTATTATATTAATTATGACATTATCATAGTTCGACTGAAGTACCTTAAAAACTTTGAACCTTTCTCTTTTCAGGTTGTTTGAACGGTCCGAGTTTAAAAATCATATTTACCACATCAACAAGTGTGAAATGTTTTGTCAAATTTTGTGTCTAAGGACTTTCTTAAAAAAAAATTCTACGTGGTTCATGTTAATTAATCATAAGTTTGCATCTAAAATAAGATTATAGAGTTTATGCAATATTTAATTTTTTTACGTCATATTGAGAGAGAGAGAGAGAGAGAGAGAGAGAGAGAGAGAGAGAAATATGATAAGATAGAGTTCAATTGATGGGGTGTGGCCATGAGTCGTCAATCGTGAGTTTTCGCCATGGGATTAGACCATGAGATAGAGAAAGTTCACATCATCGATTTTAGAACATGGGTCTATGGGGAAGAATGATTTTCGGCATGGATCTACAGGAAATATAGGTTTTTGGCTTGGGTATATGGGGAAGATGGGTTTTTGGCCATGGGTTTTAGGGAAGAAGAACATCGAAAAAGTATGGAGATTTTGGGTGTGGCATGTTGTGGATCTTTGGAGATTTCAGGGTGTGGCTAGCTAAGGTTTGGAATTTGATGATTTTGCTTGAGTTTGAGATAATAAGGGCTTTGGGATTTATTATTTTGTAATTAAGCTGAATTTTTTGGGTTTTTTGTGTTTGTTTCCCAAGAAAATTTATAGGTTTATGAGTTTGTTGGAGATTGGTTTGTTTAATGGGTTTATGGATTTGAAGGGGTGACTACAGGTCAGTCTAGGTCGGGTTTGTATCCAACCTGCGACTAACCTATTAGAATCAAGTGGAGGAAGTTCAAACTTGCCGCTAACTAGCGAGGGAGTCAGATTAGAGCAGTTGGATTCGCGCTGGAAAGCGGTTGGTTCGAAATAAACTGTCCACAGTGGAAAAATCCGTCCAAAATAGTTTATTTCAAACGAAGTTTTGCCAGATCTGGCGGAGATCTCACCAGATATGGTGAGATCTCGCTAGATCCAGTGAGATTTCCACCAAATCTGGTTGAGATCTCACTAGATTCGATGAGATATCCCCAAATCTAGCATAAAACTCGTTGGATCTAAAGTATTTTAACCAAAAACTCGCCAAAAAAAGCTTGAATCATAGGATTTTGGTAAGGTGCTGGTTGGGTTGGTTGAGGCGGGTTTTAGAGGAGAGAACCCACCAACTGACCCACTGGAGTTGGTTTATGGGATCTATAACCCGCCGCTAATTATTGGAACCAGTTTTTGGGATCTATAACCCACTGCCGACTGTCGGAGCTCTCGGGTCAGTTGGATATGTCTTGATTTAGGGAAGAACATGTTCTTATGTTCTTCCAAAAAAAAAAATGAAAAGCAACAAAATTTTTTATTATTATTTAATTTAATTAGATTGAAGGTTTGTTTTTTTAATTTAATTTAATTTTTGTTTAAATTTTGCTGACGTGGCATTTTTAAATGGCAAATAACTTTGTTTTATTATTATTATTATTATTTTATTAGTTACACTAGCATTTAACTTGCCAACAGTGCACTGCATTTGCTATGTAGACAATTTCCATTATTGAGATGATAGTAGGGACCAAAATGGTAACGATTTTCGATTTTGAGGGAGTACATAGGCGCTCCAAAAAAGTAAAGACCAAAATGAGAATTGGCTCAAAATATAGGGACCAAAAGTGTATTTTTTTTTTTTTTTTTTTTTTGAAGAGACCAAAAGTGTATTTTTGCCTTAAATATATAAAATGCCTCAATTTCAGTTTTTGTCTTAAACCTCTAAATGCATCAAGCCGTCCTTGACCTTTATTACAACAACTTCATTTGATGAGAAATAAGGTTTTACCTATTACAACAGAATATTTTGATGTGAAATAAGTGGTTACTTATTACAACAACATTATTTTGATGTGAAATAAGTGGTTACTTATTGCAACAACATATTTCAACATAAAATAAGGTTTAACTATTACAACAACGCATTTAGATGTAACAAGGTAATTCTTGCAACAATCTTAAATTGATGTAATACATTTAAGTTACTATTACAACAAAAAGTATATTCTTCACCTATTACAACAATATATTTTGATGTGAAATAAGTGGTTACTTATTGCATCGATATATTTCAAAATAAAATAAGGTTTAGTTATTACAACAATACATTTAGATGTAACAAGATAATTCTTGCAACAATCTTAATTGATGTAATAAATTTAAGATATATTTTTGTTGTTGTAATATTACTTGTTGTAATAAGCCTTTTTTTTCTTTTAGTGTATATATATATATATATATATATATATATGCATGGTATTTACTTGAGGATTGAAAACCTACTTATAATATATCTTCATCTTCTCGTATAAGTTACACTGATATAGACATATTAGCCTCCATGCATATTCTGATGTCCATTTTGATAGAATCTCTCTCTCTCTCTCTCTCTCTCTCTGTCTCTCTGTATGTATATTGATATGTATTATTGAGATAGGACAACTTGTCATTTTGCTTTAAATCTTTAGCCGCCTGCTTATTATAAATAACCTCCCCATCAAGTGCTGTTGAAGTAGATGCATCATATCCTAATGGCGAATCAAATAAAGTTTATGAACGAAGGACATGAGAAAATTCATAACTGGTACGCTCAAGCATCAGCAACAGTGAGTGGCAATTATTTATATATATGAAAGAACCTCTCCTTTTTTTTTGGGCATGTACTGAACCTAGAACCACAATGTCTCTATCTTTAGTTCTTCACATACAAGATAAAATAATGGGTTTTTGTTTTTGAAAAGGAAAGATGGTTTTTATTAATTAAAAAGATTTACTTATATATTTTTAGCGACATCTCTTTACACTTTGATTTAATAAGTTACGTATAACATGCAAGCAATAAGAAGAAGAAAAAAAAATGCTACTCATTTACAAAAATGTGGTACTATTATTATTATTATTATTTTTTATAAATCTAGCAAGTCATTAATTAATTTTTATACTTTGTTATTATAAATAATTAGCTTGTAACCTCATGTATATGCATGGATAAACTTAAAGATATACAATAAGATGCATAATATAATTTCTATATATATAATTTAAATTATATTGATAGTCATTTATATTTTGTTAACTCTTTAAAAAAATTTGTAAGGATATTATTAGATATAAAATGTAAATTGTCCATTTTTATTTATTTATAATTATTGTGAAGCATTTTTTTTTTTTTTTACGATTCATTAATTCTAGACTTTTTGGTTTTTGTACTTAATAACTCACTTGGATGAATATTTATGATGTGGTCACATATTTGATTCTAAAATTAAGAAATAAAACTCTTTAAGAATAAATAATTTAGGACACATGGCGCAAAATTGGAACTCTAATTTGGAATTGTAATTTGAGTTTTTCTCAGCTTCACCTATTATTATATATATAGATATAGATGTGGTAAGCCCTAGTCACGACAATATATCCTTAAAGGATTACTTTAGTCATAGTTAATATAATTATAGTCGAGACTCCTTGTAATTGTCACAGTTAATCTAATTATAGTCAAGGCTCCTGGAAATTGTCTATAAAATGACCAATTTAATCACAATTAAGAATTTTTATGGTTATTTATAAATCTCATATCAATTCAGCATATGCTTGATGTGGTACTCAATACACACCTACATAATACACACTCAACTAATTTAATATCAATCCACCAGTCAATGTGTAACTTAAATTGGTTATAATATTTATTTCTCATTTTATTTGAATTATGAATTCTCTTAGAATGTTAAGGGTCTTTTTGCATCTTTAGGGGTACAATTTTATTTCACATTCTATTTCGACTATGAATTTGTTAGAATATTAAGGTTTTTTGTTTAAAAAAAAAAATTCTATCTATTCTTAAGATGGTGAGATAGGATCAAACCGGCATAAGAGAAAGGGCACATGGGCACCATTGGGTTGTGAGTTGTGGCTTCTATATAGAGCCAACCAAGGTTTTAAAAACCGGACCGAACTGGTTGGTCCGACCAATTGAACTAGGAACTGGAGGCCAATCCAGTCCAAAGAAAATGGCTAAAACCAAGGTGAAACAAGAAAAAATTGGTCAAAAACTAGTAAAAATCAAGAATCGGAGGCAAATCCGGTTTTGCCTCTGGTCCGGTTTTTAAAACATTGGAGCCAACTATTTAAGCTTGGAAACTACTTTTTTTTTTAAGCACTTATGTTTATTTATAATCTATATAAAACCAAAGATGTTTAACTATTTAAGCTCGGCAATTTGCTTTCAAAATATTGTGAAATATAAGTTTTTGAGGCATTACAATTTTAAATGCCATTATTCTAATATAATTTTTTAATTAAATTTAAAGTATATTCTATATTTAAACCTTTTACTATAATCTTAATAAATTATATCTTATATTGTGAAATATAAACTTTTGAGGCATTATAATTTTAAATTTCATTATTCTAGTATTTTTTTTTTATTAAATTTAAAGTATATTCTATATTTAAACCTTTTACAATAATCTTAATTCATTATGTTTTGTTTAAATGGTAGAATATAGGACGTGTGTTCGCCGCGGGGGGGGGGGGGGTGGGGGTTATATAAAAAAGAGGTTACATATACAAACACAATTACAAGAATACCTACTGCTAGAAAATAAAATTTCTTATACACACAAAATTATAATAAATTCCTATTAATAATTAATAACAACCATAATGATCAAAATTTAAATTTAAACAAAAGAAAAAAAAATTATGTTAAAATTTCTCAACATGAGTTACCAACTAGTAATATATAAAAAATCGAAGACTTTAATTTTTAGTTAAATTAATAAAAAAAATTTCCATCTAAGTTTGTAAGGGTAAAGTCCCCAAATCATACAATGGGCCTTGGGCCCCATATAGAATTTGATCACGTCCGAGGAGAAGGTGTGGGCACCAAAAGGGCTCCCGGCCCAATTCTTATAGGCCCAAACTTGTTTAAAAGGCGGTCCGAGGAGGAATGTCTCCTCGGACGTACCAAGTAAGGCTCAAACATGCACCCTGCCAGCAATAAAGATTCGCTCTAACGAGTATTAGTAGCAAGGATTAGTCCCACAAGCCCGGAAGAGGGAAGAAAGTATAGGATGTCAATGGAGAGACTACAGCTGCCACATTAAATGCATGACAGCTACTTTTCTGGCCGCATTAATGTGGAGAGGACTTGCGAACAATGTTACCTTGGCTACTACAACTCACAGAAAGATGGAGGAGATGTTCGATGGGACGGACACTCAAGTGAAGGTCCAGATGATTAACAAGTGTAAGGTTTTGATGACTTCAAGGGGGCTATATAAGAGAGGGGAGTCCCCATGAAGAGGGGACTGGAAAAAGAGAGGAACTTAGAACAGAAGAAGAAGAGAGGAACTATAGCCTTTGATCAGAGATAGAGATACACCCCATACGTCTCCTCGGACCGTATATCTAATGGACATGAAGGAGATTTTCTTATTTTCGATTGTTGTATGGTCCAAAGTTAATTAGCATGCACTTCGTTAGGGCCTAGTTCTGTAACCCACTCTCTACAAATTCATTGTTTAGGGCTCCTTGGGCCAGAACCCCATAACTGTTAGGCCTAGACCCCGAACTATGACCCTACAATTGGCGCCGTCTGTAGGGAGAACTCGTGCCTCGACAAGTGAAACTGTTAGAAATGGAAGGATCAGGTTTGCGCCAAACGGGACACGCAGACTCCCAACGGTAAGACAACTTCTTGAATCTCGAATGGGAGAAAGATCAAGACAAGTAACGAGAGGGTAGTGTAAACACCTCCCACACGAGCAGAAGTCGCTCAAAAGGGAAAAGTCACGCATCTCATAAGCGAAACGATCATAGGGCTTTACAGCAAGAAATCGACAACTTGAAAAAGAAGTTACGCCGAGCGCAGCGAAAGTGTCCTTCCCCCAGCTCGGACACTAGCGATGAGGAGGACAATGAGTACAGGCGGAGATCGAGAACCCCGTCAAGTGAAACCTTTTCTTACGAGGAAGAGCAACCTCGCAAACGCAGCCACAAAAGCCCATCTTACCAGGACCTAGCAAACGACGTCATGAGTAAGGCCCTAGACCGTATATCCTAGTCGCCCTTCACGCGTAGGATAGAGGGGGCTGAGCTTCCTCGGCGGTTCCACCAACCCGCTTTTGCTATATATAATGGTCAGACGGACCCAGTAGAGCACGTAAGCCAGTTTAACCAGAGGATGGCCATCCATTCCAGGGATGAGGCGTTGATGTGCAAAGTGTTTCCGTCCAGCTTGGGACCCATGGTGATGAGATGGTTCGATGGCCTCAAGCCAAACTCCATAAACTCTTTTAAGCAGCTGACACAGGCTTTCGGTTCTCGCTTCATAACTAGCAGCAGAGTCCCTCGGCCCCTAGATTCCCTCCTGTCCTTGTCCATGCGAGAAGGAGAGACTTTGAAGGCCTACTCAGACAGATATTGGGAAATGTATAATGAGATAGAGGGAAATTATGATGACGTCGCCATTAGCACATTCAAGAGGGGCCTACCGACAGAGCATGGTTTAAGAAAATCCCTGACTGGGAAACCGGTCACTAGCGTGTGCCAACTCATGGACAGAATCGACAAGTACAAGAAAGTTGAAGGAGACCAACAGACGGGAAAGGGCAAAGGGAAGGTTGTCCCTCAAGAGAGCCAACTTCAGGTCGGACCATTTTAACAACAGTAACCGGCCGAGAAGGGATTACTCAGAGTAGTCTGGATCCACAAGGGCACAGACAGTCCATGCTGTGTTCTGAGAACCATTACATAAGATCCTAGAGGAAGTGAAGAACGAACCATTCTTTCAATGGCCAAGCAGGATGGCAGGCGACCCCGCGAAATGTAACTAGAATCTGTATTGCGAGTATCACCAAGAGCCGGGTCACACCACCGATGATTGCAGGAATCTAAAAAACCACTTGGACCGGCTGGTCCGAGAGGGGAAGTTGAGACATCTATTGCATCACCTTGTTGGATGGCAGAAGCAGTCGAACATCGAAATAAGGCAAAGCGCATTGAGACCACCCATTGGCACAATAAATGTCATTCTCGCCGCATCAGGAAGGACCGGCTCCCATCCTTTCAGAGTAATGTCGATGGGCCGTCTCCTCGCTGAAGCTGACGAACTGGGAGTCCAAGAGGGCTAGAGGGATGGCCACACCCCTAATCGGATTCTCGGATAAGGACAAACTGGGAACCCTCTAACCCCACGACGATGCCCTGGTCATCACGCTCAGGATTGGGGGATATGACGTGAAGAGGGTGCTAGTCAATCAGGGCAGCACTGTGGAAGTAATGTATCCCGACTTGTACAAGGGGCTAAAGCTGAAACCATAGGACCTGACAGCATACGACTCCCCTTTAGTGAGTTTCGAGGGAAAAACCGTCACTCCGAAAGGCATGATTAGGCTACCTATACAAACAGGCTCGGACGTAATGGAGGTGGACTTCATAGTGGTAGGCGCATACTCCCCTTACACCGCCATAGTAGCCAGACCATGGCTTCACGCCCTAGGGGTTGTGTCATCAACCTTACATCAAAAGGTGAAGTATCCGTCGGAGGGTCGAGTGAAAGAAATAATAGGGAACCAAGCCATGGCCCGGCAATGCATGATGTCAGCCATCTCGCGACGACCGAGTATTGAGCCCTCCACCTCAGCCGAGAACGGCTTATAGTAATTAATGACCCCGGCCTTAGCCTCAAGTAATGAGGGACCTACCAAGGAAGCGAGTTGTGAGGATTTGGAGAAAGTTATTGTGGGCTCCGACCCGGAAAGATTTTTTCAGGTTGGCTCAGAACTATCGCCCCAAAAGAAGGAAACACTAATTGACTTCCTCAGACAGAATGTGGACGTGTTTGCATGGGACGCCTACGAGGCTCCGGGGGTTGATCCAGATTTCATTTACCACCACCTTAACGTTAGCCCGACTGTAACACCTAAGAAGCAACCTCTTCGGCGATCGTCGAAAGAGCATGCAGATGCAGTGAGAGAGGAGGTTATAAAATTGAAGAAAGTAGGGGCTATCAAGGAGGTACTCTACCCCGAATGGCTGGCCAACACAGTCGTGGTGAAGAAGAATAGTGGGAAATGGCGGGTCTGCGTGGACTTCACAGACTTGAATAAGGTCTGCCGGAAGGATCCTTTCCCTATGCCACGGATAGACCAACTGGTGGATTCGACAGTGGGACACCCTCGAATGAGTTTTTTGGACGCGTTCCAAGGCTACCATCAGATACACCTGGCTGCCGAGGACCAAGAAAAAACGGATTTTGTCACCCCCGTTGGAAACTACCATTACAAGGTAATGCCCTTTGGCTTAAAGAATGCCGGGTCGACCTACCAGAGGATGATGACCAGGATGTTTGAACAACAGATGGGTAAGAACATCGAAGTCTATATAGACGACATGGTGATGAAGAGCAAGTTAGTGTCCAACCACGTCAGAGACCTCGACGATGTCTTTGGAATTCTGAGAAAGTATAGGCTGCGCCTAAACGCGTCCAAGTGTTCATTAGGAGTGGGGTTAGGGAAATTCCTAGGTTACATGGTGACCCATAGAGGCATTGAAGTCAGCCCCGACCAAATTAGAGCTATCCATAGCCTGCAGCCTCCTCGTAACCCCAAAGAGGTCCAAAAACTCACTGGCATGATTGCCGCCTTAAACCGTTTCATCTCCCACTCGGCGGACAAGTACAGCCCCTTCTTCCTCTTATTAAACAAGTGGAAAGGCTTCGAGTGAACTAAAGAGTGCGCCTTAGCCTTCCAGTAGCTTAAGGAATACCTGACTCGACCGCCAATCATGTCTAGTCCTGAAGCCGAAGAGGTGTTATTCGCCTATATTGCGGTAGCCCTTCACGTAGTGAATTTAGTGCTGATCCGGGAAGACAATGGCACACAACGGCCCGTCTACTACGTAAGCAAATCGTTGCATGAGGAAGAGATCCGTTACTTCCCCCACAAAAAGGCCGTCCTGGAAATCGTGCAAGCCACGCGAAAGCTCCCCTACTATTTCCAGGCACATACCGTTGTTGTACTAACCCAACTTTCGCTCAGATCAATACTCCGGAGTGCCGACTACACGGGCAGAATAGCAAAGTAGGGGACAATTCTGGGCGCCTTCGACATTAGGTACATGCCTCGCACCGTTGTGAAGGATCAGGTTCTCGCGGATTTGGTAGTTGAGTTTGCAGAACCCACACCAGAAGGAGGAGGAGGGCCACTAAACCCAGACGAAAAACTGATCGGCACAGTTTCTTAGCAAGAGCCCACTTGTTGGAAAGCACACGTTGACGGTGCGGCCAACTAAAGGGGCTCAGGGGTGGGGCTGGTCTTAGTTTCCCCCGAGGAGATTTCCATCGAAAAATCGTTAAGGCTGGGCTTCTCCGCCATGAATAACGAAGTAGAGTATGAGGCATTATTGGAAGGAATGTCAATGATCCAGAAACTGGGTGGGAAATCCATAAACATATTCTCGGACTTAAGACTTGTCGTAGGACAAGTAAATGGGGAATTGGAGGTGAGGGATGAAAGAATGCAAGAGTACCTAGTCCAAGTCAAGTGCTTGCGGGTGCATTTCGATCACTTCATTCTAGTGCACGTGTCCAGGAGCGGGAACACCCACGCTGACTCCCTTGCAACGCTCGCCACCTCCTCGGCTCAACCACTTCCTCAGGTCATACTCGTAGGAGATCTATACAGCCCAACGATGGTGAGAACCGACTTAGTACGGGTTCACAGCGTCAAGGCAGGGCCTAGCTGGATGGATCCTCTAGTATTATTCTTAAAGAACGACACCTTACCAGAAGATAAGAACGAGGCCGACAAGATTAGAAGAAAGGCTTCTCGATTCTGGCTGTCCGAGGACTCCAAACTGTATAAACGCTCATTCTTAGGACCGTACTTGCTATGCGTGCACCCAGATGCCACTGAACTTATCCTGGAGGAATTACATGAAGGAATTTGTGGAAGTCATACGGGAGGTAGGTCGTTGTCCCATAAGGTCATAACGCAAGGTTATTGCTGGCCGAGCATGCAAAAAGAGGCGCAGGAATATGTGAAGAAGTGCGACCAATGCCAAAGGTTCGCCCCGAATATACATCAACCAGGCGAAACCCTTAATCCGTTGTCCAGCCCTTGGCCATTCGCGCAGTGGGGCCTGGACATCCTAGGACCATTTCCTAAAGCAGTGGGGAACAAAAGGTTTCTTTTTGTCGGCACAGATTATTTCACAAAATGGGTCGAAGCTGAGCCGTTGGCAAACATTAGAGATGTTGATGCCAAGAAATTTGTTTGGAAAAATATCGTCACCAGGTTCGGAATCCCTCACACCCTAATCTCGGACAACGGTCTCCAATTTGATAGTAAAGCTTTCAGAAGATATTGTAGCGAGTTAGGAATTGCCAATAGGTACTCCACTCCGACTTACCCACAGGAGAATGGATAGGCTGAAGCCATCAATAAAACCATAATAAATGGGTTGAAAAAGAGGTTAGATGACGCGAAAGGAAGGTGGGTAGAAGAACTGCCCCATGTCTTGTGGACGTACTGCACCACGCCACGCAGGTCCACAGGGGAAACCTCCTTTGCGATGACCTATGGAGCTGAGGCTGTTATTCCTCTAGAGACAATTTTCTCAACACTGAAGATCAGCTTATTCTGCCCCAATGCTAACAACAGACTGCTGGAAAAAAGCTTAGACCTCATCGAGGAAAGAAGGGAAAGTGCAATGATCCAACTTGCCTACTACCAGCAGAAGCTCAAGCAAGGTTACGATGCCAAGGTGAAGCTAAGGCCCCTGGCACCCAGGGATCTGGTATTGAGGAAGGTCTTGGGCACTGCAAGAAATCCTGCGTGGGGAAAACTCGGACCAAATTGGGAAGGCCCATATCGTATCACTTCGGTGGCCGGCATAGGGGCCTATTTTTTAGAAGATTTGGACGAACATGTAGTACCACGCCTTTGGAATGTAAATAACCTGAAAAGGTACTACTATTAATGAAAGTTTGTAATTCTTGGCGCTACACTACTGTGCAATTTCATCTAAGTGTTAAATAGAACCCAAGTCCTGCTTGGCTCCTTGGACCACAGGCTTGGGGGAAATTAACCAGTGAGCAATTTCATCTAAATGTTAAACATAACCCAAGTCCTGCCTGACTCCTCGAACCACAGGCTTGAGGGAAATTAACCAGTGTGCAATTTCATCTAAGTGTTAAACAGAACCCAAATTCTGCCTGACTCCTCGGACCACAGGCTTGGGGGAAATTAACTAGTGGGCAATTTCATCTAAGTGTTAAACAGAACCCAAGTCTTACCTGGCTCCTCAGACCACAGGCTTGGGGGAAATTAACCTCGATGCAGTTTTATCTAAGTGTTAACTATCATTTTTTCTCATGCATTCATTCATGCTTAACCATATTGCTTAAATTTTGAATAACGTTAGGCTTTCAGCAATTAGTAGCATAACAGAAATTCATTCATAACAAAGTCAGAAAAGGAAGCAGTGAAACAAGATTCAAAGGAGAAATAATATCATTCATTGGGCTCCAAAATGCGTTCTCTTACAAACCTCAGCAAAATAAGGAGATAAATGATAAAAAAGACAACTACAAGTAAAGTCCTACGCTAATGTCCTAGACTTTATCTTGGATAGAACTCTTTGCAAGGACCTCTGCCTTAGGGTGATCACCTCCTGCCTTGGGCTCAGGTACGGCCTCCTTGGCTTGCGCGACAACATCCTTTATTGTGAAGGTGTCCTCAAGCAACTTGTCCTTCACAAGTGGCTGCACCTCCTCGGCTTCAGGTATGAGGGAATTCGAAATAGTGACCTTAGCAGAGACGGGCTCTTCAAGAGGAACCGAACCCGGAATCTCGCGAATATCTTCAGGAAAGAAGATATTCTCAATCTTCCTTAGGTCGAAGTCTGCAGGAACTGCCGCCCGGTCCAAGGCCACCACCCAGGACATGGTAATGTAGTCCCTACATACCGTAGTCACCTCCTCGGTCAGCCTGGCCTCGGTATCCGCCACTCCACGCTCGTTGGAGGCTGCCACCGCAGCCTCAACCGCCTCCCTGGCCAAGCGAGCCGCCTCTTTTGTCTTTGATAGCTTGGCCTTAAGGTCCAGGACCATCTGCTTCTTGGTCGCGAGATTTATTTCGGCCTGATGAAGTTGTTGGCGCATGTCCTTAGCCTGCTTGGTGCTAGTCCTAAGTCCAGCCTCAGCACTGTCACGGGCCTTCAGTGCCTCCTTTATTTCCTTATTCAGGCGATCCTTTTCCAGCCTGAGGACGCCAGTAGCCTTCTCCGCGGCGAGGCGGGATAGAACCTCAGTGTTCAGATCTTCGCGAGACTTCTTGGCCCACTCCTCAGCTACAAAAATTTGTTGAGTGACCTGTGTGGGAGTAATGAAAGATTTATTAAAAGAAAATAAAAAATAGACAGGTGTGGAATGAAGAAACTGAATAAGGAAAAGTCTTCGTTTACCATGGCCATATCTCTCTTTAGCGACATAAAGAGATCCCGTTGCTGAGTAGCCCGAAACCCCTCCATGTCACGAGGCAGGAGAAGGGGCTGCTATAAGACCTCAGCCAGATAAGATGCTTGTCCTCGTTGGGACTCCTACAGAGTCGCGTCCCACGAGATAGGGGCGCCGTCCAACTCTAGGCGTGGGGACCAAGTCCGCTGCTCCCTCCTCATAGCCGCCTCGTCTCAGCTATCAACAGATCTTGTTCTATTTTCCTTGGGCTCTTTGCCCTTCTTCTATTGCTTAGCCTTTTCAGGGCTGACCTTGCCTTCTTCCAACTCTTCTACTGGTCTCTTCTGCCTCAAATTGGGAAGAGGTTGTAGTGCTGAGTTAGTTGTGGGGGGAAGAGGAGGAGGAAGCTTGGATGTAGCCTGTTCCTTGGGGGCATTCCTAGAAGACTGCCCCTTGTTTCTATTGGACAGGAGGCCCCTGAGACCAAACCTTGGCTTCAAATCCATGTCCTCTTCTTCAACCTCTTGGCTAGTGTCAACCTGAGCAATAACCAGGCCAAGGGTGGGAGCCACCGAGAAACGGTCTATATCCGAGTCGAAGTCTGAAAGCTCTACAGGCCTGGCTGGTACCTCTCCCTCCTTGGCGAAGCGGAATTGGTCAATTTGAGCCTCAAGAGATGAGTGCGAGGAATCAGCTCCTTCTCCTGGGACAACTGCCTCTAGAAGAACGCGCTGAACAGGCAATTGGACGGGAGGTAGGTCTCTCCGAGCAAGAAAGCCTGGTATAGAAACGTCGATGAGAGCTAATCGGGGACTTCCAGCCCTGATGGCTTGACCGGCTTCCACTAAAGTGCGTGAAAGGGGCTCGTAGTCCAAGATAAGAGGAGCGGCACGCAGTTGCCCGTCCTCACTCATAAAGATTTTGGACCTTAGGAGGAAGTTAAGGGCCTGGACGTTGACCAAATTTAGCTGCGGAGTTGTTTGTTCTTTGTCTACAAAAACCCAAAGGAAGGGTTACGTTAGTTCGAGGAGGCAAATAATCGAAGCTAAAATTGAAATAAGGAAGAGAAGACTCGAGACTAAGATCCCCTCCAAGGGATCTGACCCTACAGTGCCCCACCTAGTGTTCCCGCCCTAACTGGGCAGTGAAAACCGTCGTGCCATGCTCCGGAGACGATCAAAAGGTCGTCCTTCAAGCCTTTGTTGGACTTGGGGAGGTAGGATATCAGCCTCACCTCGTCGGACCTGGATTTCAGGTAATACGACTCGTTGAGGCAATGACATTCATATAGGTGAACTATATCGTGCCATGAGAGGCCGAGGTTCATCTGTTCGTTCAGAACGTCTACGCACCCCAGGATTCGGAACATGTTCGCGGCGCACTGGTGGGGGGCCAGCTTATGACCACGCAAATAATCCCTAGTTATTCTCCCCATAGGGATCGTCATTCCTCCCTCTATGAAAGCTATCATTAGAATGACGACCTGCCCCGTCTTTCTCTTGGTTAAGACCTCATCCAAGGAGCAATATTCTAGACCTACTCCCAACGGGATACGGTATTTGGCCCTAAAGCCTTCCATACCGACCGGAGAGTCTACCAGTTTCTCAAGCTTACCCATCCCACTAACCCTAGGCGACGCGAAGAAGTTTTACTTAAGGAAGAAAGCCGGGAAAGGCAGCGGAAGGGAAATGAGCACTTACGGGAGCGAAGATCCTAAACCTCTCGAGCTTGTGAAGAACTTGTCGGGAATCTTCAAGGGAGTGTCTGTAGAGTTTTGAATGCTTTGCAAAAGAAAGTGCTGGAGTGCTCTGGGACGCTTGAGTGCTTTTTCAAAAAATGGAAGTAAATTCCCTTGGAAATCTTATATAGCGGGGAGAAACTGAACGGGCTTACTCCCGCCCAGATAATTGGGAAAATATCAACCGTTGATCAGGCGCCCCACCGTTGGATTCGAAGGGCATAAAGCCGCCTAGCACAATAATTAGCGTCTCGTGGGTTACGAAACGCCAGTAGCAGTAATGAGGCACGTGGGGCTGTACCTCCACACGCGTAAAACAAGGATTTACAATAAGTGACCCTATAAGTGTTAAAATCCCGCCTTTTCTCCTTGAATAAGAGGGAAAGAACCGGAATTTTGAGGGGCTATTGTAGGGGTAAAGTCCCCAGATCATATAATGGGCCTTGGGCCCCATATAGAATTCGACTACGTCCGAGGAGAAGGTGTCGGCACCAAAATGGCTCCCGACCCAATTCTTATAGGCCCAAACTTGTTTAAAAGGTGGTCCGAGGAGGAATATCTCCTCGGACGTACCAAGTAAGGCTCAAACATGCACCCTGCCAGCAATAAAGATTCACTTCAACGAGTATTAGTAGCAGGGATAAGTCCCACAAACCCGGAAGAGGGAAGAAAGTATAGGATGTCAATGGAGAGACTTCAGCTGCCACATTAAATGCATGGCAGCTACTTTTCTGGTTGCATTAATGTGGGGAGGACTTGCGAACATTGTTACCTTGGCTACTACAACTCACAGAAAGATGGGAGAGATGTCCGATGGGACGGGCACTCAAGTGAAGGTCCAGATGATCAACAAGTGTAAGGTTCTGATGACTTCAAGGGGGCTATATAAGAGAGGGGAGTCCCCATGAAGAGGGGACTGGAAAAAGAGAGGAACTTAGAACAGAAGAAGAAGAGAGGAAACATAGCCTTTGATCAGAGACAGAGATACACCCCATACGTCTCCTTGGACTGTATATCTAATGGACATGAAGGAGATTTTCTTATTTTCGATTGTTGTATGGCCCAAAGTTAACTAGCATGCACTTCGTTAGAGCCTAATTCTGTAATCCACTCTCTACAAATTCATTGTTTAGGGCTCCTTGGGCCAGAACCCCATAACTGTTGGGCCTGGACCCCGAACTGTGACCCTACAAAGTTTTTTATGCCTCTCAATTTTACATTTCATTTTATATAAATAAATATATATATATATATAATATTTTTTTTAAATAGTAGAATCGACAACTCCATATAATATATACAACAATCACAATTAGATCCTATTAATAATTACCATAATTACCAATTTCATATTTAAAATAAAAAAAATTAAAGAAAAAAAATTATATTTTGTTAAACTTTCAACCAACTAATCTTTCTAAAAATTTAAGAAACTCATACACATTTTTTTCTCTTTATCTCACTTAAGAAAAATTCTTTCATCATTTATGAAAAATAAATAAATCTTTTCATTTTTGTACCAAGCATCTCTCTCTCTCTCTCTCTCTCTCTCTCTCTCTCTCTCTCTCTCTCTCTCAAAATAAGTTATGCAACAAGTTACTATCAAACTACACATATTTTCTCTAAAAACATTTATTAATAGGTAATAACTACCAAATTACTACTTTTCTCTCTTACTCTTAAACTTCTTCTTATGGATCCTGTGGGGGAGGATTTTGCCCGCAAGGTTTTGTTCTCAGTACTGAGTGTGGGGTTTAGGATTTTTGGGGTGCTTTGACCCTGTGACACCTTAGTCCCACATCGGCAAGAGATGCGCCCCATGGTTTATAAGCCCTTGGAGCAACTATAAGTGTACCTTTGACCCTGTGACACCCTAGTCTCACATCGGCAAGAGATGCACCCCACTCATGGTTTATAAGCCCTTGGTGGGGCGCATTTCTTGCCGATGTGGGACTAAGGTGTCACAGGGTCAAAGCACCCCAAAAATCCCAAACCCCACACTCGGCTTGCGGGGCGTGGAACAAAATCCCCCCCCCCCCCCTCCCACAGATCCCAATTAAGAGAAATAAATTTATTTTATTTTTATAACATGCTTTATATACAATTAATTGGTGTGAAAAAATATATTATTAGTTTGATTTTATGTGAATTCGGCTTTATTTGTGAAAGTGATTTTAATGTAAAGTAAAACTACGATAATGTGGCTTTGGAAAATTACATTCTATTTTTATTTGCTTTAAATTTTATTTTATAATGATCATATTATAATCTTATATCATAAATAGGAGTCTCAGACTGGGTCACACCTATGGATTCAAGAGTTGCCTAGTTCAAGTCGTGCGCTTTGCAAAAGTGTTATATCACGACGTGAATAGCCCTAATGCACCCATGGGTGTCCCACGCCATGAGTTCTATGGGTTCAAGTGAGCTAGGTCAATGATCACACATATGGGGCCTTTTTTTTTCATTAAAAAAAAAAAAAGATTTCTTCTATTATACTATTAAAGATTTATATATATTTTAATAAAAAAATTTAATAGAAGTTTTATTAAAAGAAAAAGAATTCAAATTGACGTACTACAATATATAAAGAAGATTAAATTATCCTTGAAGTTCATACCTTATGCCTCAAATCTGTAAATTTATTGCTGTATAGGGTTTATTTTGAGAAAACTTATTAAAGAACTACGAATGCTTTTCTAGGGAAATCATGTGTTTATAATTTATAGGCTTCTGTCTAAGAAGCAACTAGCTATACTATCCCAAATAGGTTTTGAAAAGCAGTCAATGATAATCTTTTCAAAACTAATGTATATATATGGGCAGCAGTCAATGGACTCAAAGTTTAATGAATTATTTTAAAGAATCAAACTTATCCCCTTATTTTTTTAATTAATTTCCACGTCAACTTTCTGTATTTTTCTTCAATCATACCATGCCATTACCATGATATAATCTTTTTAAATGGTGGCAAACACTGTATACACTAACTTTTTTAGATCAAAATTCCTACACAATATGTAACTTTTTACAAAAAGTCCCTCTTAGTCTTGGACCAAAACCTAATTTATTTGGCTCCCTAAATTATAGGTCTTCTCCTTCTTCTTCCTTCTTTCATTTTGATTTGTAAAAAAATTATGATACATTGAACACAATCCCTCTAAGGACTAGGTCAGTCAATGCAAATTTACACTAGTCATTTTCGTGCTTTCTAATTGGGGAGTACTTTTGCTATTTGGGCATCAGAATGAGGAAACCTTTCCCTTTCGGGAAACTAAATTCAAAGTAGTGTGGGTAAGTGTCCGAGGAATTTAAATCATCTGAGTAACCTCACAAATCGGATGGTTGGGATTCAATGAAATGGTCAATGATCATATCTAAATCACAACCAATCCTACACACCCACGTGGCAATTTCTTTTGGGCTAAATTTTTTTTTAATTATACTAACTAATCTTGGTTTATTTTAATTAAACCCAATAGTTGACTCTTAACCCTCAAGTTGAGGCTGAGGTGGCAGCATGAGGGCCCTGTTTCAATCGGTCCGACATGTCAAGCATGAAAGGGACAGACACGTGTCGTGATGCAGTTGGATTCAAAGTCCAGAATTTAGGTGAGAGAATTAATAATAGAGAATTAGGCAGGTCAGCTTAATTTGCATTGAGATCCGATCCGTGCTTTGGGACTTTGTGGAAAATCAAATCTTCACCAAAACACTTTATTTTTATGTATTTGGATCATAGTGAAGTGTTTGACTATTTCATTTTTTTTGTTACCTAACTTTGAGATGTGACCAAGGTGAGGCCAACACCATTAATGAAAATTGATTATCCATCTTTCTCTCATACGTGTCCCTTTTGCAACCACACTGTTAATTTCTTTTCTATTGATCTTTGGGGGACAGTTTGCCACGAGTTTGGCTTACATGAAAGAAATTTTAATTTTTCTGAGGACCTAGCAGTTATGGCAATGAACTTTTATTTGAAATAATCCCCATCATGTGTGTACATACACATAAATAGTGTAAATCTTCATTTTCTAATACTAAAGTAATAATTCATAAAAATATTGGATTCAAAATTTTCAACTTTGATTTATATGTTTACTAGACAGTTTTTGAAAAAACTTATGATCTTGTAAACCCTAAGGAATATACAAAAGAATATTAGGCATTGACAAAAAAAAAAAAAAAAAAAAATCTTTTTAAGAACTTAGTATCTTTTATCAAAGTTATGCTTGATCATCTTTCATAGAATACTATTCGTCTATGATCATTTTTGTATCAAAATTCCTCAAAATAATTATTTTCAATATAGATTAACAAACTGTCTATCAAAGTGAAAAATAAATAAAAAATGAAACCAATGAAGTCTTTTAAACCAAGAATGATCAAAAAATTTATAAGATATAAGAGCAAAACTTACTATTAAATTGAAATCAAGGAAAAAAAAGGCACCTTCTATAAATCAACAAGCCAATCGGCCAACTCCTATTTGTATGGACCAAACCTTTAAAAATTTTAATAATTATATATATGTCATTAAAACTTATTAAAAAAAAAAAAAAAAAAACTGGGGGCAAATGGGCTATGGCCCTACAACGTTGTATGTATTGGTTGATTTAAAATTTTAAAATGCTTGAAAATTCTGATATTTTTTTTTTTTTTAATGGAGTATTAGAGTTTACTTTCTCCTTTACAAATTAATGCAAACTCAAACATTCATGCATAAAATTTGTTGTCGCAGAATGAAAAGCTTCATTTTCTAGTTATTTTTCCTCTTTTAAAAATAAAAATAAAAATGTGATTAAATCTAAAACAAACTATATATTAGAGAAGATATACCACAAATATTACCAAAATAAATATAGATTACAATTTACAAATCAATAAGAAAATTGCCTACTTGCCAATGAAAGTCCATCCTAATAAAATCATAAAAATCATGCACCTTCTTGCTTTGATTCTTAAGTATGATTATTTGTCTCATTCTTCCTTGAAAGATAAACATGTGACAAATGTGGGGACTTTCCTCATCAATTAGTTTTCTTTGTATGACAAATCGTGTGACGATCATTTGTGCAAGTTGGAATGTAATCCAATTTCTTTATTAATAAAAAATTGGAAATTATTATTTGACTCTCTAAATTGAATATTTCTTGGTGGTAACCATGTGAGGATGCCTATTAAAAATATATTTAAGGAACACACTAAAAACCAACATGTTGGGGATACTCCAATTAGTTACAAAGTGTCAAACAAAATGGGTATGAGACACAATAATATCAGGATAAGATCATTGACAATTCATATATATATATATATATATGCTTGTTTGTTTGTATATATATAATTTTCAGACAAACAAACAAACTAAAAGCACTCAGATCCTGCAAAATTCTATACAAGGTAAGCTACCAAACAGCCGCCTGCCGAAATTGATGCAAATAAGAACATGTCATTGTTCTCATGTATTCCACATAATTATAGTATTTCTTAAAAAATTTAACATGATTCAAAAGTCTGGTAGTTTACTAACATTGAGTGTGTGTGTATATATATTATTCTTTATTAAAAAAAAAAATTATGGTTTAAATCTTCCCTCCTCACTTATGGTAATAATTTAAATATTAAAAAAATTAAAATACTTAATTTATCAAAATATTAAAAAATTTCATTAAAAAAATCTACATGTACAGTAAGTTTGAAGTTTTCTTCATTTGTTTTTATTTTATTTAGTAATTAATGTGACTTGATATTGACAATTCTTGCAGTTAATGAATTTAATATATAATATGGGAAGTTGGAAGTTGTAACCAACTAGTTAAGGATAAGGGATATTCCTAATTCAAGCAATTGGTGCCGATATCTTCTTTGGCTTATTCTAAAACATCAATGAATCTTTTCTTTTATAAATGCAATTCAACCGGGCATTATCACAAGAAGTTAGTTCTTTCATCCTACTTCACTAATATAATGGAAGAAATACGTGGTTGATTTAAAAGGCAGAAGATTTCTTATACTTATTTTTTTTAATATATATTTTAAGTGGGAAAGGGAATTTGAAGTTGGAACATCAAATTTCTCTATTTGGAAATATAAAAAATTATTACACTATTTGATGTAAAACTTATTTGAATACTCACTTTACTTCAAACATACTCTATAGTATCAATCCACGTTTATGCTATAAATTAAGAAGATAAATGTCATTCACTTGGATTTTCGTCTCCTAATATATAATGAAAATAGTTAATGATTCACTAAAATGCACAAAAATTAAATAATAATCTAATTTCATTTGCCCAAACTCTCCTATAATATGATGAAAATCATTAATATTTCACTAAAAAATAATGTACAAAAATAAAATGATAATATAACCATTAACGTTTCACTAAAGTTTTGATCTAAATGCATTTATGCAATGATAAATAACTTTTTTCCTATATAGAGGAAGAGGAGGAAGAAAAATCTAAACTTTGTAATTCTAAAAGATAATCAAAATTTACATATTAATTACTCTACTCCTACCATTGTCAACATCATCCAGTGCTATTTCAACCCGCATGGTGTGGATGATAGCGAAACCTATAGAGTATTAGGGTTTATATTCTATAGCATATGTTATATATATATATATATATGAATGTTGACTTGTAAATCACTCTAGCAGTTTCATTGGACAAAATATTTCTACGAACATTGAAGAACAAAATAGTAGTTGTGGCAGGAGATATATGTCCACAGTCACCATCAGTCCTTCTGTCCTTCACAAATGTATCAATATATATATACTTCTCAGGTGGCTCGACAACTTTAGGTGCCTTAGGCGAAAATTAGAAGTAAAACCTTTTTATATTTAAATATTAATTAACTGTGCAGTACAGATGTCCAGCCTGTCTTTTGGCTATGCAAAAAACGTGTCCTATAATAACAGAAAAAGGTCTAATTAAGAGAGGGGTAGAAAAGGGTCCTATCATAGAAAAATTTTGTATCAATATTTTCCAGCCTGTCCTATGACTAAAAACGTGTCCTATCAATCAATCATGTAGAAATAAAAAAAATATATAATTTAAGTTGAATAAATAGCAGTATTAGCAGTTACGGAAAGATAAAGAGGGAGAGAAGATTACCTCTATTACGCTTCCCTTTTTCAATTTTGAATTTATTGTGAATTGAAGGGAATCAACAAGGAAAGATTTTAAGCTAGACTGAGTTTATAAAAAAAGATCAAGAATCAAGATAAAGAAAAGAAATGTAAGAATATAGATGGAGAGGCAGAGAGATAGAGAGATGAGAGATCTTTCTTTTGTTTTTGAAATTTATAATCTCTATTTTAGCATATTTCAAGATAATTACATTGTATTATTAAGGAATTTTTCTCGTACTAATTTTGATTTTAGCATATTTCAAGAATGAGTTAATAAATTTGTCTCCTAAAATTTAATTTTGTTAGTTGAAGTTTGACTATTTTTGTTTTTTCCCTTTTTAATTTTTTGCATTTTAGGATACAATGGGGCATTTTTAATGTATTTTATTGACCAATAAAAGTACTTAATATTTTTTTTAATTAAAATATATAGATAAATATTATATATATATATATATTTTTTTTTTTTACAAGTGGGGGCATTCTTTTATTTGGGGGCCTTAGGCGATTACATCAATTATATCACCTATTGAGCCGACACGGTATACTTCTACACTAATAAGGAAAAGAAATACCAGAACAATTTGAATCGAAATGTTTATTGACATGTTAAAAAATTGCTAAGCCACGTAAGAGTCGGTGCAATTTCTCCTATAAAACTTGTGGGGGATTAGTTAAAACTTAAAAGCTATAATACAAGCTTATTTACACCACACAAAAATTATTTAAGGGATTTGTAATTGAAAAGCAATCAATTACAATAAATAACACGTTTCTCAAAAAAAAAATTTACAATAAATAACACACGTGAGTCAATTGAAAATATTGCCTCATGAAAGAAGGTTATTGGTCAACTTCTTTCTCTACTCTCCTTCGAATCATATCCACTTTTGTTTTCTTTTATAGAATCGAATCAAATCCCCATTATAAGACCAAAAAAATAAAGGTTATTATATCATTTGTGAAAAAAGAAATCAGGGTCAAAGACAGAGACAGAGTGACAGACAGGATCAATTTGAAAGTTGAAAAAAAAAAAAAACCAACCAAAGTTGAGAGCAATATTAGTTTAAATATGCCTTAACCTCTTTCTAATAACAACAAGAAATTTATATTACAACATAAATATAATAATATGAGAGTTTTTTTTTTGAGAAAATAATATGAGAGTTAAAATGGAAGATTAGGAGTTTGTGAAATATTTAATCTACATTGAAAATAAGAGAGACTCTTTTATTGTTTTTAAGTGTTGTGATTAATGAACTAAAATGTATTGAAACAGATATTAAGCTAGTTACATGCCCAAGAGGGAGGTGAAAGAAGGAGGTACCGCGCGTGTGTTGTTCAGCTTTGACTCTCTTCTTCAGATCAGAAACAAGTCCTAGACCTAAAATTATGGATGATACAAAATGATGAATTATGTATACTATATATATATATATATATTATACTATTATCTTTGAAATACAATTTTTTAGTTTTGAATTGCATTTTGTCTTGACTCTTGATGATGAATTGACATGAAATTCTTTTTCACATTTGTAGATTGGAAATATCTTTATGTTATTGTAAAAGACATTATTTGCATTGATTAATTTACGTAATTTGGGAGGTTTAACTGGTGGTATTGCATTCTTTGTAATGCTTTATGTATATAATATATTTTTGCGGTTCAATTGATCAAACCCTACCTCCCTCACTCTCACAATTGACCTATCTCCAAAATACAAATGTTATTTGGACATTTTATTATAGTATTCACCGCAAAACTTTATCATGTTTTTAGAAAGTCAATTATAGTTGGAAATGGATGAACAAGCAGATAATACTTATTTTCTTAATACAATATCATAAGTGTGAGTTTGAATTAGGTTTATTAAAAAAAAACTTATTTGTTTATGTACAATTTAATTCTTTAAGTACTAAATATCTTTAAACGAATGAGCAAATAATTTTTTTTTTTTTTTAAACTAATCAAAACGCACAATTTTCATCAACTTAGGAGATCCTTTGATCCCATCAGTCTTACAGAAACCATATGTTTCAGGGTACATAGAATGTTGAATTTGAATTTAGTATATTTTATCAATCAAAAAACTAATATTATTATTAATAAGCTGAAGATTGCCCCTGCTCCCGCAAAATCCTGGTTGTCTGATTCTCTGGTGTGAAAGTTTGAATGGCACATTTTTTATCCAAAAATCAGAAGTGATCTATTTACTTGTCTCTATGTGTGGATTTTTTTTGGTTCTCTTCCAAAATTCTTCATTTTGTTGTTTATATAACATCATGCATAGACCCACAAAAGATGTCTTGCATGAGGTCATTTTTTTTATCATTCAGTTCAACTAATTGAGGCATGATGGCATATGAATTTAGTTATATATATTGATAATTTGGTCCAATCTGTGTAGTAGCATTTGCTTTAAAAATCCATATTTTATCCTCACTTAGAATTTTAATAACATGACTACCTTAATCTCAGGTGGATTGAGATCATTTTTCTAATAATTGTCGTGGGACAGAAAACATTTTGGTTGAAGAAGGTAACTATTTGAAAGAGATTGCAAACATCAGCCTTGGTATGCCTAATTAGACCAATAAATTTGAAACCCAATACCTAACCTAGATATCCCAAAAAGTGAATAGCCTGTATATTTACCTACTTGCTGTAAAAGGAGGCTAAAATAATGCAATTTCTTATTTCTTACCCTTTCGTTTTGCATGTATAATTGAAATGGGTTCACAGTGCTTTTCAAAGCTCAAATCACTTATGACTCACCTTTCTACCTAAATGTATCATATGTTTCGATATTTAACATTTTTTGAAAAATGAGTCATTCTCGAAAAAGGGTTTTTTTTTTTTTTTTTTGAAAAACTAACTAATTTTATCTATATTTAGTAGCGACTTTAAAAATGAGTTGGAATACTATCTCTTAGTTTTCCTTATTTAGCTTGATGTGAAATATAATTGTTTTCCAAAAAAATTGAGTAGAAAACAACCTCCAAAAATAAACCATACTTTTAATTAGGCTTTCTGTTGATTATAGATAATTTTCCTTTGACATATTGTTTTGATACGGCAAAATATTAGAAAATGCGAAGAATTATCTTCACATAGGGTTTTCTATAGAAACAAATGAAGAAATGTATAATTTTTATTTTGAGTTCTTTTAATATGTAAAAATATCTGAAAATGTTCACAAAGAACATTTGAGAGGATCATGTAATCGTGAAAATAAAAATTCTGAATAAATAACTTCAGATTACTTAAAGGAGAGCAAAAATTGCAAGAATTTCCTAAATTCTTAAGTTTCCTCAAATTCAAAGAAAGTTTCATCAGATGGCCATTGTCAAAGGGGAGTAGGCTATGTAACAACACTGAGTTCATCTTCATGCTCTGCTCTAATGAATATTGTCGTACAGAGCCCAAATTATTGCAATAAGAAATCAAATCAGCACACTCATGGCGTGTTTGAGAAAAGTTTCTTTTTAAATGTTTCTAAGGTGTTCAGGCAGCCCTTACTCTACTTGGGCTCTTAAAAGAGATGGAGGACCCTCTCCCTGGGTTCTAACAGTGTCATTCAATTATCTTTTCCAATGTATCTTAATAAAATCTATTATCTTGATAAAATTTCAAGTTTCACCATATAGTGGATTTTAATTGACTCAACTGGTAAAGTTTTTTGTCATCGAATAAAATATCTAAAGTTTGATTTTCGATTACACAAAAAATCAATTAGTGTCTTGATTTAATGATGAAAAGCAATTATTAGGAGTAGATACCGTAGGTTGACACTATAAAAAATAAATAATAAATAAAATTCACCAAATGTAGTGCGTGCCAATTCTTATTCACCAAAGTAAAAATGCGATGTGATGTGAGGACCATATATCAGGTAGAGCAAACCCAATTAGGCTGTTCCAGCCCAAATTTTTGGCAGGTTGAGCCAGACCCAATTTGACTAGGTTTAATCATGCCCAATGTGTTCAAATCTAAATTGGGCTTTCTTTTTATTCTACGTTTAAAGTTTAGGCAAATTAGACCCATATTATTAACTGCAAAAGACATAAAAGTGACATGGAATAATTCATCTAGGCAGGCTAACAGTTAACTCATTCAAAAAAGATTACCTTCCATGTTTTGCTGGAAAGGTGAAACCCACCATGGCACATAGAAGAAAGTATGATCCTACACACTACCTTATAATACTGCTCTTCCAGACCATACCTCGAGGCCTTCAATTGCTACAAGAGCTCAAATAAATGCTAGTGACTTATCTCCTAATCCTCACCTAATTGGATTGAAAGGCAGATTATAGTCCCTGTTTCCACAGTATGTTCTTTGAACCTTAAGCATGAAAATAGTTATGCAGGTACATGCTTAAAATTGGTGAAAAATCTGGTTTTTGAGATTATCATGTGGAGTTTAATTGACTAATGATAATTAGTATTCACCACCAAACAAACACATTAGGTTCAATTGCATTGAATGCTAAAATGAGAGCCTTTGGTTAAAAACTTTGAAATACATGTGTCAAAAATGTACGTAAAACCCACTTATGGATTTCCGAATAAAACACCCTTAAATTTTGAATGTAACACTTAAGTCAATGTGGTATTATTTTATATATAATTTGTTTAATATTCATGAAAATAAACGATGAGTTGCTCATGTGATGACACATATATGTATTTAGATTTTAGAGTTATATTTCATGTAAAACAATATCATATGTCCCATATTTGTGGGTTTTGTATCACACTAAAAAATTTCACTGTTGAAGTGCTACACAAGTAACGATTTACATATAAAACAACGTCTCTAAGAGTTAAGTTTGAAGTGCTGCTCTAGCTTCGGGAACTACCTAAGTTTTTTCTCCTTTCTACTGATCAAGAAAGTAATAGACTCGGTTCTAGCAAAGACCCTATATACTCTTTATAATGTCACATTTTCAATGCTAAAAACAGAAACCCATATTGCTGTGCCCTTGAGTAGAACCATTTGAACTGGGACCGAATAGTTAGTTATGATGACCGTTATTACCCGCCTAAATACAAACCTGGTAGCTCCTCTTTGTTTCCGAGGCAAAGCAATACAGTTGCTTTTTCCATTGCCTTTCTCAAAGCTCTTCAATCTCTCTTCTTTGTCTACCAATTCAGCAACCAAAACTGTAAGCCCAAATAACTTTGCCTTTAAAAAGGAGCAAAGAGTTATGTCCCTTTTCAAGCGGTGTTCCACCATGAAAGATTTGAAGCAAGTCCATGCCCATATAATCCTAACCGGCCTTTACCAAAACCTCTATGTCATTGGCAAAATCATTGTGTTTTGTGCGGTTTCAGAGCATGGAAATATGGATTATGCGGTTTTAGTTTTCGATAAAATTGAAAACCCAGATGGGTTTCTTTGGAATACAATGATTAGAGGGTTTGTGAAGACTAATCAGCCAGAAAAGGTTTTTGAGTTCTATAAGAGAATGCAAGAGAAAGGAGAGGTGGCAGACAATTTCACATTCTCTTTTTTGCTTAAGTTTTGTGGGCAATTGGGGACAGTTATGTTGGGGAAACAGATACATTGTGATACTATGAAACATGGCTTGGAGTCTCATGTCTTTGTGAGGAATACATTGATTCATATGTATGGTATGTTTAAGGATATCGAAACTGCACACCGACTGTTTGAAGAAATACCCAGCCCAGATTTAGTGGCTTGGAACACTATTCTTGATTGTCATGTCAACTGTGGGAAGTGCAGGGAAGCACTTGACCTGTTCTTGCTGATGTTGCAGAGTGGCGTGGAGCCTGATGAGGCTACATTGGTTGTGACCCTCTCAGCTTGTTCGGCATTAAGTTTGTTAGATTTCGGGAGGTGGGTTCATTCCTGCATTAATCATACTAGCCTTGGTGATGTTGTATCGGTGTGTAATTCACTAATTGATATGTATGCGAAGTGTGGAGCAGTTGAAGATGCGTACAAGACATTTAATAAGATGAAAGGGAAGAACATAGTGTCATGGAACACCATAATTCTAGGGCTTGCAACGCATGGCCATACAAATGAGGCACTGGCAATTTTCTCAAAAATGTTAGAAGAAAAGCTTGTGAAACCAAATGATGTTACTTTCTTGGGAGTTCTGTGCGCTTGTAGCCATGCAGGGATGGTAGATGATGGGAAAAGATATTTTAGTGTTATGATCAAAGACTACCACATCCAACCAACAATAAAGCATTATGGATGCATGGTGGATATAATGGGACGTGCCGGGTTGGTGGACGAGGCTTACCAGTTGATTAGGAGCATGCCAATGGAATGCAATGCCATTGTATGGAGGACATTGTTGGCTGCATGTCGGGTGCATGGAAATGTTGAGCTTGGGGAGAAGGTCAGGAGCCATCTATTGGAACTAGAACCAGATCATAGCAGTGATTTTGTTCTCCTTGCAAACATGTATGCTAGCGTAGGTCAATGGAGTGAAATGATCAGAGTGCGAAAAGCAATGCAAGATAGAAGAGTTCAGAAACCAGCGCCTGGTAATAGCTTCATTGGCATTCAAGGCAGTATGAGGTTAAAGATGGAGACTGAAGATGGTGGCAAACATACAAGAACATGTACTGCTCAAGTTCATTAATATGAGAAAGATGGTTTTCTTACAAACATACAAGATGGTTTTCTTTGTAGTGCAGACATACCTTCCAAGGTAAAATGGGTTCACAAACTATATTAAGAAGTCCAGATAAAGTTATAAATATATATATCATAAACTTTAGCTCAACAGAAGTGGGAGTAAAAACCAATTCTCTTGTCCTTTACAAAGGATTAACTGAAATTTATTTTCACCTATACATGCACCGTTCAAGCCTAAGAGATTTTCTTTTGTTTCTTGATTTTCCATTCTTGGATTTCTTTATCTACCTTTGCTTTCACAGTTGAATGGAACCCTGGATACGGCTCATATCCAAAAATTGACTGAAGAGCCTGCAAACCAAAAAGAACAGCATATTCAAATCATTTTTAAAATGAGGAAAAAAAAATACCCTTAGACTTAATTGAGGATTATAAATAGCTACCTCAAGCAATACAAAGAAAGGAGCCATTAGGAAGGCTTGAAGAAGGTTGTCCAGAAGAGCTGGCGCTCGTCTCTACAAACAAAGATAAATTTGTGAAATGTTCAACATGATAGGAATTAACAAGCAATGCATCATGCTCAAGGAGGGTAATTACCTCAAACACCCCATGGCCAATAAACTGTCCAGTCCAACATATCAACTGAGCTGCTAGTACAACCTGCATAATTGATGTTAAAGACATTTAAAACTCAGTAGGTCTGACAAGTGACAATGCATGAAGAAATTGTCAAAAAAGTTAAGGAATTATACTTTAATAGTCCTATTTTCCATGGGTGAATTTTAGTAGTAAAGATTTATAATTCACAACTGATGGGTAAAAAATTTCACACCAACCAGTCCTGCTACTGACTTGATCAATTCTCATGATATAAAAACTGAATCGATCTCAAGGGAAAGAAGAAACTAGGATCTTCAGCACATTGCCATCAAATTCCACAGGGTAAAAAGAAAAGAGAAAAAAGGGCCACAACTCACAAGGGGCACTTGAAGATTCATCCAGGGGTTTTGTCTTGCAAATTTATAAAAGAAACAAAAATCTGGCTTTTAGTCATAATGCAGGTTGAGTGTCTAAAAAAATTGTGGGGAACATTTTCTCTTGAGAGTTGAGACTGAAAGGGATGTTTTGGTCAACCCTGGACCCTGGTCACCAACTTTGTAGGATTGTAGCAGAGGCAAGACACACATAAATTTTTCTCCAATTATTATATTGTGCGAGGTATTTGGCCATACCCAACTGCAGTTTAAATATGATACCATATCAAATGGATTAAATGGCACTTCCCTACTTGTTCTCATGGAAAGAAGGAAAATTGCTCCATAGTTTGTTAAATGCTTGATCATTTCTAGTTTTTAACTTCAAGTTCTGATTGAGAAACCCCTTTTTGTTTGTTTGTTTGTTTGTTTTGTTTTTGTCACTTCTTGACACAGTTCATCTCAGTGTTCTCTAAATGTTTTTTTTATTATTGAAGCATTTTTTTATTTCATCATAATATTTTTTCTGGCAAATGCTCCAAAATCATAACTGTAACATACACTTATTTCAAAGGTATTTAGTTACGTACACAAAATAAACAACTAAGATAACCCAGATGAGCCTCATAATCTTATTTCAAAGGTATTTAGTTATGTACACAAAATAAACAACTAAGATAACCCAGATGAGCCTCATAATGTGACTAAGGAACCCCTAAGTCCTAACTGGTTCCCACTATTTTGTCTTGAATTGGGAATGACAAAGTATAATTCCAGAGAATATCAAATGCATAGGGTATAATACACACAATTCTTGTTTTTTCCAAAAACTTTAAAAGAAACCTCGCTAGCTAATCAAGCAGTTCAAGATTGGCCACTAGTTTATTAATACCACATTCAAACATCTATAGGATGATTTCACTGACACACTCATGCTCTACAGTATTTCCCAATGACTAGCTTAAGCCCTTGTATATTTTCGACATAGCCTCCAAACTAACAGCAATTTTTAGTATTCAGTATTGCAACATTAAAAAAAAATGACAATATCTTGGAAAGCAAAGAAAACTTTTCCTGAGGGGAGCAGAGGAAGGAAAGAAAAAGAGATGAATAGATGTGCAAATCCAAAATTCAAGAACAACCCAATGGCGGCACCAGCCTAATAATGAAAAAGTTAGGATCTATAAGGTCTCCTGATTGATATCACTTATATGTTTTAATAGAAAATACCTAACCTATGAGCATGAAACCAAGCATTTTATCTTACACAAGACTGCAAAACTTATTTATGAAACAAATCAGCCATAAAAGTGCAGCTATAAGACAGAAATGATATCCATGTCAATGTTAATATAGGATATATGGCTATATGCTATAAGCCTATAGCAAGCTTAACTAGGATCCTCTACAGTCAACAAGACAAGAAAGAGAATTTATATCAGAAAGGATGAAACAAAAATTGAACATGAACTTATTACCTGTGTTTCTATGTTACTATAAGAGAATGAAAAAACAACCATATGCTTATTGTAACTCCACTGTTTGTCTTTACCACTCTGTCTTTAGCATTGACTATTTAATTGATAAAGATCAATGTACTGAATTCAGATTAATGTGTAACTGTCTGAAAAGAAACGTAATAAACAAGGGACATACCTACTAACAATTACATAAAGCAAATGAAGAATAAAATTGACTTGGGGCCGGGGGTTGGGGAGATGGAGGGGTGATGACCTGGGATGCATGGATGCGGCAAAATGGGCGCTGCACCCGCGTTTGACGTGGCCCAACGCGGTGTCGCTCGCGCAATTACATAAAGCACATAAAGAATAAAATTGACTTGGGGCCGAGGGTTGGGGAGATGGAGGGGTGACGACCTAGGAGCACGGACGCGGCAAAATGGGCGCCGCACCCGCGTCTGACGCAGCCCGATCGCGTGTTGCCGCTGCCCGAGTGTCGGTGCTGTGCCCAGTTTTTATTATTATTATTTTTTTTTTTTTTTCGTTTCCTGATTCGCACTGACTCGGGCCAAATCGGTCCATATCGGCCCAAACACACCAAGTCAAGTCGTACCGGCGTTGATTCAAGCCGAAATTCAAGTTATAAAAAAAATAAATAAATAAAGGAGTAGTTCTGATTGTCGTGAGGACGAGGGTGGATCTTGCCGCCATAGCTACACATGAACTTCACTTTGTAGTGCCGGTGAGGCTGATCGTCCCACGGCGGCGGATTCTCAAAGTCAATTTTGTGTGAATGCAGCAAGGATTTGCTGGAATCAGGGTATGAAGTGAAGGAGTAGTTTTCCATGGGTTGATTGTAGAGAGAGAGAGAGAAACAAAAAAGAGTGGAAGAAGTCTAGTAGGTATGTGTAAGAACTGTAGAAGCACTATGGCTTTATTTAGTTTAGTGCACGAATGAAACACGTGTGAAGTTGTGCCCTATAAAACAATTGAGATTTTAATATAGATTAATTATTTTTGTATATAATTAGTTACACACAGTCTTGCATATATTTTGTGAAGTTGTATTTTAAAAATATAATTTCAATTATAATTGTAAAATCATAAAATTGTATTTTCAAAACATAATTTTATAATTTATGCTTAGCAATATATAGAAAATATAAATAATAATTTTTTAATCGCCACACCCTGCCTCACTCGCACCCTAACTTTTTCAAAAATTGCCGAGTCCCACACCCGCAACCGCACCCGAATCCAGAAATGCACCTGTGCTTCATAGGTGACAACAAAGGAGAGAGGGAAGGGAGAGTTTGACATCTAGTGGCAAATTTTGAGAAGCCATCACCACAACTAATCCTAATGAGTTTTAAGGATTCTGCAAAGGGATTGTAACCTGCTCTCCAATCATAAACTGTTAAGCTTAAAATGCTTTCTGAAACTAAAAACATAGTGGCAAATTTGGCACTAAAGTTTGACATCATAGTGGTAAATTTTGAGAAGCCACCACCACAAATGATCCTAATGATTTTTAAGGATTCTGCAAAGGGATAGTAGCCTGCTCTCCAATGATAAACTATTAAGCTTAAAATGCTTTTTGAAACTATAAACACAGCCATGTTCATGGAGATCCCAAATAAGGACAAACAAGCAATGAGTTGCAAACAAAAGCAAGATGTACATCATATTAGAGCAGCACCTTCCCACAATAAAATAATTCATGACAGCTAAAAATTGAAACAGAAAAAGAAAAAAAAAAAAAAAAAAAAAAAAAAAAGACATTCTGTTTAGTATGCTTCAAACAAAACAAAGATGGAGACTATTTCAAAGCAATATTGGGCACTTTCTGAAAGAATTTAATGCAAAGTCAACCGTACAAGTCATGAGTTGCCCGTTCATGGAAACTGAGACAGTGCCTTAAAGATGACACCTAGTTGTCTTCTTAGCCAAACACAGCTCTGAGCACAAAAAATCCAATCCAGTAGTAGATATAAACATAAATAGAAAAGACAAACACCTGGTACAACAAACAAACATAATCCAGAACCAGAACAAACAGAACCCACCTGAAATTAATTAGGCTCAGTTTGGATGCCAAGAAAGCCAGACAAAAATTGAAATTTTAAATTCTTTTAATATCATACTCTATTGTATTCTGGTTTCCTCTATCATATTCTATTGAATCCTGGTTTCCTCAACTAAGTCAAACAATATCCCCCACCCCCAACCACCCAAAAAAAGACGAAAACTTTACCATCAATAGAACTAAATTTTCTTTCTTTTCCACATTTTCTCAGCGACCAAACAGAACATAAAGGCATATAAAGTCCAAAAAACAAATCTGATAACGAATATACAGAAACCCATTACCTTCCAGGCCAGAGAGTACCCAAGACGACTAGCAAGCAAGCTAGCTCCAACCCAGCAGAGAAAACACAGCAAAGCAGCCAAAGACCCAGCTTTCTTATCAAAAGCCACATAGAAGAGGCCATAGATGACAGCCAACAAGAACCCAAAATTCAAAACCAGTAACCCAGATGGGAAAAGCCCAATCTGAAAGGAAGGAGTGTAGAGAGCTGGGGTGAAGTACAAAAAGACAAGGGAAGTGAAGAAGATTGGCCAAACAAAGATCATGTGTATCACAATATTGATTGGGTTGCTATGGTACGCCCCATAGAAAGCAAAGTGCCTCTCAAGATCAAACAATCCGGTTCTACCCATGATATCTTATGTTTTTCTTTTCTCAGAAAAGAGGTTGGTTTTGGTTTTGGTTTTGGTTTTGATGAGAATTGAATATAGGGGAAAATATTTTCTGGGAAAGTTTGTGAGAAAAGAAAGATGATGTATGAAGTTGGTAGGTATGTAATTAAATATAGATAAAGATAGAAGGAAAAGAAGTTGGAATTGTTGGAAAACCACGAGAGCAAATACAGCAGCTTGGAAGTTTCCATTTTTTTTTTTTTTTTGAAACTCACGTTAATTTCCTTGACATTTGACAACAAAAAAGTTTCTTTCTTTTCACTATTTTTTTTTTCCAAGAAAATGTTTAAGCAATGGGGGCAACGGTCATGATGGAGCTAGCTCGTGGAAACCGAGTTGGTGATAGTTGGATTCTGTCCTCGCTTATAGTTTGGATTAGCCTTCTTTTTTTTTTTTTCTTTTTAATAAGCATATGGTCCTATACTAATGTCATATATTTAGTTTACATATATAGTCCTAAATCCGGAGGGGAGTTGCTAATGGTTGACTGGTAGACTTCATTCTTTTATGATTTTATCTAATCAGTTAAGGATCTATAGTTAACCCCAAATTAAAAAAAAAAAAAAACATAAATTTCCATGTTTACTAGAATTTTATCCGACCGCTAGACCAATAGTATGTGGCAAATGGAGTTTTAGAACTTAGGATTTCTAGCATGTCCTTAAAGTAAATAAGAATCAATAAACAAATTAGCAAATAAATAAATTCAAAATGCACAATAAGAAAGAGTCCACTCTTTTTTGGATTTATATATTATTGTGGGCTTTTAATTTTTTTTTTTATACCTTTATATATATAAAGTCTTTTTTAGAGATTAGACATCAAGAGTTTTGTAACTTAACGGGAGTTGTTATATCATGGTATGTCTCCTCAACTATTAGGGAAAAAAAGAAGTAATAGGCATTATCTATATCATACGTGCACCCATGTCTCATCTAGATTTGTGCGTGAATCCTATTGAATTTTGTTTTTGAACCATTTTATTTTCTTATTTTCCAAACTTAGTTATTAGGTTAAGTTTTGTTTTGTTTTTTTTTTTTTTTTTTGTGGAATTTACAAGTCATTTATTACCATTTGCCTTGGATAGTTGGCTTTGCCCTGCCCTATTATGTCAAATTTCGTATCAATTTATGTTATTTACTATTGGATTCATAAAAATTTTTTTATGCATAATTTCATATTATAAAAACTTGAAATTTAAATGTTTAATTGATGACATAGTTATTAACTTTTGATATTCTAAAAATTTTACAAACATAGAGGATAGGAAAAAAAATGTTATACAATGGTGGATTTGTCAAAATTTACACTCAATAAAAAGATTGGTCACATGTGTATCACAAATTCACAATATTGATTGGGTTGCTATGATATGTCCCATAGAATCAAAGTGCCTCTCAAGATCAAACAATCTGGTTCTACCCATGATATCTTTTTTTTTTTCCTCGGAAACCAGGATGGTTTTGGTTTTGGTTTTGATTTTGATTTTGATGATAAATATATGGGAAAGCTTGTGAGAAAAGAAAGATGATATAGAAAGTAGGTATATAAAAAGAAAGAGAGAAGGATAAGAACATTTGAATTGTTGGAAAACAATGAGCTAGTAGATACAACAGCTTGGAAGTTTCTCGTTGCTTTGTATTTCCTTGACATTTGACAACAAAAAAGTTTCTTTCTTTCTTTTTTCTAGAAAATGTTTAATCAATGGGGGCAACTCTCATGATGGAGCCAACTCGTAGAAACCAAGCTTGTGATCGTTGGATCCTGTCCTTGCTTATAGCATTCACAATGGGAAATGTCATCCTATTCTATTTTACCATCTCAATAAAACTGGTTTATCAATTATACCATACCATTTTACAATACACCCAACATTCCATCTTTTACTTTATTATACAACATATTAAAATAATATATCTACACAATAAAATATTTTTTTTCTCAATCTCATTTCTCTCTTCCTCTCCATCTCAACCACTCATCAATCATCACCATCTAAAACCCAGACCCAAAATTTCCAATACAGAAACTCATCCCAAACCCCAAACAAACCCCTAACACAAAATCTTAACCCAACCATCATCAACACAACATCCTCCCAATTTAAGCACAGTTTAAACTTACAATTTAGAATATAAAATCTTTGAGATTAGCTTGGCATTTGACTCATTACAGAAGGCCAACCACAGCACCACCTCGATCTGCCACATCAAACTTAAACTTACAATTTAAAATATAAAATCTTTGAGATTAGCTTGGCATTTGACTCATTACAGAAGGCCAACCATAGCACCACCCCGATCCACAAACCACGACACCACCTCGATCTGCCACATCAAACCATGAGCTCCACCAAACTATGAGACCCATGGAGGCTTGATTCAAGGGAAGAGAGAGAGAGAGAGAGAGAGAGAGAGAGAGAGAGAGAGAGAGATCTGCCAAAGCCACTAGACCCACACTGCTGCAACCATCTACCCACACCGCCGCAATCACCTGCCCACGCCACCGCACCACCTGACACACATTGTATGCTCTGAGATACACCAATGCACGGGCATTAATCCACATAGAGAGGGATGAGAGAGGGGGAGGGATTGAATGAGAGAATCATAACTGGAAAAAAAAATAAATAAAAAAGATGAGAGTGATCAATGAGAGAGAGAGGAGTTGAAAGACAAAATATCAGTTAAAGAAAAAAGTGAAAAATGAATAAAATATTAATATTTTATTTAACAATTAAGTTACAGTGCAATTCTAATTTTTTTTTGCAATAGTTAGATTTTACAAGTTCGGATGACGTGGGAGTTTTGGGCTTTTATGCTAATTTGAACTAACATATGGCATATGGCATTCCCAATGTAAACGCTCTTAGCATTTAGATTAACCTTTTATTTATGGGTCATGTTAATGAGTGCTTTTAAGGTATTGGTTAACAACCCATTTTAGGAAACTTTTAACACCATTCGTTAGCATTTCTCTTTATTTATTTATTTAATGTTGTGTAATTTAAAAAAAATAAAAATAGAAGAAACAACCTATTTAATTTTGTTTTTATATTAATGCTTCAATAGTCTATAATTACACATTCTACAAACAATATTATTTTTAGAGGATCAAACATAAATATATAAACAAATGTATAACAAATGGCAATAACACTAACCATGGTAAAATAAGCAAACAAATAAGTTAGTAAACTTTGTTGAAAAGTAATATATAATAAAAAAAATAGTAGAAAAAGTTGCCTGCAACAAGCCACTAAACTGGTAATGTGTGGGTGTGGCGTCATCTATAAGCTAAATAAACATTTTTTTTTAAAAAAATTAAAAGAGAGATGTTTTTAAGTCTTTTTTATCCAACCAGATAGAGATCTCGGCAAAAGATAAAACTGAATACAGAGAAACAAAAATATACCACATTACCACTGGTCTACTATCTACTAATCTGGAGGTCACCGATTGTCGATTCACTTGAACGGAGTCTGGAGCGCAGCAGACGACAAGAACCAAAGAAAACTGTTGAGTTCATTGCAGTGCTGAGACTGTAGCGACGGCAACAGTAAGAAATTTTTTTTGTTTTATTCATTTTTATTTTAAGTAAATAACCTATATATGTCAAAGATTTTTATTTTTGGTATTTGGAGGAGCTAATGGGCCAAGGAATGGACTGGATTTTTTTAAATCTTTTTTTTTTTTGGGTTTTTCTTAATGAATATGAGAGGAAAGTGAATTTTAACTAGGTACTGAAGTTAATTTACAAACAATTTTTGTATAATTTTTCAATTTACTTAGGCAATAAATGAAATTTTAAAAAATTTAGGGGGGGGGGGGGGGGTGGGGGGCGCGGGGGGATTGTGGACCCCTTCTCCCAAAAAAAAAAACTACGCTCTAGCTAAACTTACATCCATGCCCACATACAAAATATTAACTTTAAGGATTGTGTATTTTTATACACATGTAATATAAATTGAAAACATAACTTTAAGTCATGAATCATGTTTTCAAGTTGTTGATACTTATTTTCACGACACATTTTCTACAAGCTCAAATCGACCAAGCCCAACTTCTTTGTGGGCTCGATTCAACCTGTATACTTTTTCTGCATTTCAATTATGGCATTTTGATATCTCTCTTGTTAAAGCAGCATTAGTCTTTTGTTCATTATACATTTGGAATTTTGGGCTTGATTATCTACAAATAAACATTTTAAAAAAACCAAGGGGAGATTTGGGCTAATATCACATTTTTGGCCCTTGTCGCAAAAACGCCCCCGACACAAGTTAACAACACATAGTGTGTGCATAAGAGGAATTTCTCTCACTTTAATGTTGTTTATGTTTTGGTGACACCAATGTTAATTTATTTTGGTAGTTTGAAAAAACATATAATTTTGAATTCTCATTGGAAAAACACATAAACTAGCCCGTTTGGTAATGTAATTCTAGTAACGTTGTTTGTATTTTTTAGAAATACATGTGGGTGAAAGAACGTGTGAAAATTCGTGTAATATTGTTTAAAAACTGAAAACTGTTATTTAAGTGCACGTACTGCCTTTAAGCAATCGTGTAGTTGATGTGATAACGCTAGTTGTATTATATTTAGCAAAAAAACATTTAGTAAATAATTATTACTATTATCTTGTCATATACAATCTTCTTATTTCCTAAGAGCTCTAGGGACTATTTACAATCTTTAGATGTTAAGGGGTGTCGTAAAATTATTACGAATTTTTATTGTCATTATAGTTTAATTGATTTTTTTTTTCCTATAAAGCTTTCTTGATGATTTGAAGGTAACTTCAATCATAGGGTTCTTAAAAACTTATTCATTTTGTGTGGACGAGAATCCTTAATCTCATTTAAGTGGATTGCTAAGATGATTTCCGAAGATGCACCTCGAACCTTGGGGACAAGCACCGGATAACCACGAGAAGAGCACTTGTTGATTTTGGGGCCGAGTGATAACCATAGGAGGTTCATAAAGTTAAAATATCACAGAGGGAAGATAGTAGATTTGGCACGAGTTACGAGGAGGGTGAAAAGAAAAGGGTGTGGAAACTATCCCCTCCACATTAAATGCAAGACAACTACTCCTTTGGCCGCATTAATGAAGAAATGACCATGAACAGTGGTGACACATCTCAGATTGCAAGGCAGAAGTTTACTAGTATGTTCTGGATAAGATAGAAGTCCTAGGAATGCAATCTCAGCCCTCCAAGTATAGGAATAAGATAATCTATGTGAAAATATAAAAAGAAAATAAAGATCCTTATGAGAGGGATCTAGAAGGAGAGAGGGAAGAGAACTTTTTGAAAAAAGAAGAAAAATACTTGTGAAAAAGAGAAAGTAAGACTCATATAAAAAAGATCTTCCTCTGGTTGGATTGAGGATCCCTTTTTCTTCATAATTGTGTGATCCAAGTCATTTATTTGGTGTTTCTTCTCATTGTGATTAACTTTAGCTCAATATGTAGTCAATATCCTACTCATTCTCTAACAAATTTATTGTGATGAGCTCATTGGGCCACTGTTTGGTCCTTCTTGGATAGTACGTCTATTTGTGCCCTTACACATTTAATTCAAAATAAGTAAATTAGATTTTTCTTGGTTGTCAATAGTTTAAATAAATACCAAAATAACGATAACTAAGATTTTTTTTTTAAATTATTGACGTTGTGTGGTAAAATTAAAACACTCATTAGCTCATTATTGACGTTGTGTGGTTAGATTAAAACACTCATTAGCTCAATTGGGAATTACTGTATTATTTTCAATATATAGAAGTTTAGAATAGTAATTGGTTTCCTAATTCTAGGAGGAATGGGATATATAGTATTTGTTTTTTCAGATAAAAGATTTTAACGAGTGGGTATTTGAGTATATCTTTGAATTTTATTTTTATTTTACTTTGAGAAGAAGTCTCCTAAATATAATAGGAATAGGTCTCAACACAACTATATATATATATATAAACACATACTATATAGCATAGGCATGGGTTAACGAGTCCTAAAAAGTCTCACTCAGTTTCTTCTGCTCTCTCGAGTTCTTGTAATCTTTGTTAGAATCTTTTTACGTTTTCCAAACATGTCAAGCTCCTACCACGATTATGATATCGAGGTTTGGCAGCAAATCCAACCCTGGAATCAGCCACCATCGCACAAGACTTCGCCCTTGTGGGATGGCTTTCGCATCGATTTTTACATCACCAAGGTACGGAGAGTGAAGAACTACGACAGCAACAGCAACAAACCACCGAGTACTGTCGACGAACAAACATCTTCTAAGAGAGAATCGGGTTGGCTCCTCAAAGATGAGGCCATGTGTACTGACAACAATGGTGTCATGTCCACTTTGCTTAGCGTGATGCTCAAGTTGCCGGAGGAAAAACATGGCGATTTGTTGCGAGAAATAGCAACTGTTGCTCGTTGTGCCGGGGCATCAAGGATGCCCATTGTTGTGAACTTCAAGAAAGTGTACACGATAGTTTTGGACACCGCGGAGATTTATGACGAGGTGAAGCCAATTCCGGCGTCTAAATCTTCCATTGTAGCTTTGGAGAAGGTCAGGTCGAATTCGGATGGAGAGTGTATTATCTGTACGCAGGAGTTTCAGATTGGTTCTGAAGTCACTCGCATGCCATGTTCGCATGTTTATCATGGACATTGTGTTGTCAAGTGGTTGAAGACGAGTCACTTCTGTCCCTTGTGTCGATATCCAATGCCACAATGATGGTTGAGTCTGGGAATTCATGAGAATCAGTTTCTTGACTAAATTTGGTTTCATGCACAGTTTGTTTGTAAGGATTTTAGTTGATATTGAAGTTTGTTTCTTTATCTTTTTAATCTTAGCCGCCATGAAAAGTTTTGTACTAGAACATCTTGACTGAAAGTGAGTTTGAAATTCATAGATTAATCCTTTCTTGCTTCTTCTTTTGAATATTTCAGTGATTTTCTTCTTCTTCTTCTTCTTCAATGTGGAGTTGTTGAATATTTCAATGATTTTATTTTATTTGCTTCGTTAATTAATCTTTATTCTATTGAATATACATATTTGGCTTTCAGGTTTATATATTTTTTTTCTATGGATTTTATTTGTTTTGGCGAAGATATATTTCATGGAAAAATGTAAAGAATAATAGAACATACAAAACTAATTATGAATTCTTTTAATATTCATGTGAAGATAGTGGCACTTACTACTATCTTATCTTCAAGTAGTCCTCCCAATGATTCCAATCCAATAAGAATAAATTAACATCTTCAACCGTACAGTGTTTCACTTTATACTTTATCAATAGTCCTACACTTAAATAAATAACCCAAGTTTAAAGCTTCACTCGGTACAATATAAAATTGAACACTCAAATTAAGATAAAACTTTATGGACAAAGTTTGGTTACAAGCTTTGTTGTAGCTATTGGAAACAACTCCCACTAAAAATATTAACATGACTATGTATATATTTTGAAAATCTAATCGTTAGTTTTATGATTTTTATATTCTTAATATGTTTGTCAAATTTCATGCCAATCAAATATTATTTACTATTCGATTTATAAACTTATTTTTTATGCATAATTTTAGACTACAAAATTTTAAAATTTAAACATTTAATTAATAATATAGCTTTTAATAGTTGATTTTTTAGAAATTTTGCAAGCACAGAAGATATAAGAAGAAAATATTATCCAGTGGTAAATTTATTAAAATTAATATTTAATAAAAAGATATTGACAAAAGTTGTAGTCACTAGCTACAACCAAGTTTATAATCAAACTTTGTCCAAATTTTATTATTTCCAAAATATAAATAATTCTTTCGGTTAAGATATTCATGAATGATTTGTCCATGTAAGACAAGAAATGTTTTATTATATTAAGAATGCCATACAAAATCTTAAATGGAAATTGATTTTATAGTTTTTTTTGCTCTAGTTGTTAAATTTTCAGGATAAATTTTATTTCATTGGCAATAATTTCTGGATTATCGAAAAATATTAAACATGAATTACACAATCTTATTGGGATTGAAATATGATTTTTTTTTTTTTTTTTAAAAAAATTCAAAAAAATGAAGAGTTGGAGAACTTGGGAATTGGACGGGTGTTTAAAGTTTAAACTTCAATAGGAGATTTCCTCAAAAAACAATTTTAAAAAAAGAAAAAAAGAAAAGAAAGAAAACCCTTCCATAGGAGATGGGTCGGGCCTACGTGACTAATTGGATCCCCGGTCCAATCACTGGTGAGTTTTGCTAAAGGGGAAAAAGCGAAGTTATATATAAAAAGGAGATGGGTCGGGCCTGCGTGACTAATTGGATCGAGGTCCAATCACTTGAAAATACGAAATTAAATGTTAAAAGTGGCCCCTGGAGAAGGGTCAGGCCTACATGACTAATTGGATCCCCGGCCCAATCACTTGGAAAAACGAAATTAAATATTAAAAATGGCCCATGCAGGTTTCGAACCTGCGACCTTCGCGTTATTAGCACGACGCTCTAACCAGCTGAGCTAATAGGCCAGATGGAGATATTTAATATATATTATTACTATAATGACTTTAGTTGAATAGTAAATACCAACAAATCCGAAACATACGGATAACCAAATTTTGGTAAAGAAAAAAGAAAAAGATGGATTTCATATAGATAAATGCTGTATTCACAAAATTTTTCAAAAGATTTCAAGTGATAAGTTATTATTGTTGGTAAAAAAAAAGTGATTTATTCAATTTAGAACTAATAACAAGAAATAAGTTATTTAGAACCAATATAGCATCAGCAATTATTATTTTTGGTTTGTATATTTTGGTAAGTTATCCAAGAAACAATGCTATATATGGATTTTTTTTTTCTCTCAATAAATGGCATTGGCACTTATGTTCAATTTGTTTTGAAATAAAATATTTTTTTGGATAATGTTTTCTCATTTTCAGGTGTTTGTTTGTAAGCAAATTATAGTTAAACTTGTAAAATATTTTTCATTGATAGTAAAATCTTTTATAAAATTTTGTAAAATGTTTTACCTTTGAAAATTTGGTAAAATATTTTCTAAAAACACCCAGTGGCTTCCCTTCCCTCATTTGGTCACTAGGTCACTGATTCGATGGCTAGAGACATCGCTCTAGCAACCGGTGTTGCCCATCTGTTGGCCAGTAACTCCACTCCTTGACTAATGCTAGTGGTCTAGTGGCTGGAGATGTCTAACCGGCGATCAATATTAGTAGTTCAACGGTTGAAAATGTTGCACCACAACTTGTGTTGGAAGTCCAATTGCTAGAGATATTGCTTTGACAGTGATCTTCGGCAGTTTGGTCGCTAGAGCCATTGCTTTGACTGCCAATTCTAACAGTCCGGTCACCAGACCTCCGGCACCAGCGACTTTAATGTTGAGACATTAGTTTTGATGGTTTGTTTGAAAAATTTTATTTGTCATACTAAAGATTTGAAAATATTTTACATGTATTTTTTACATATAAAATATTTTATGTTTAAAAATATTTTACTTCATAACAAAGCGTGAAATGTAATTATCAAATTAGAACCTAAGAATACTTTTTCCACAAGCACGGATAGATTATATATATGGTGAGTCTTTTGAACGAGGGATATGTGAGTCATTTGACATAACATTATGGCTTATTCTTTCCATATCCAATTAGTTGCTTGTGTGTAATGGAAGGGTGGATGCAAATGGTTCGAAGCTTATCCACTTTCCCTCCCACACCACCAAAATCCAAAGTAGCAACCCAAAACTCTCACACTTCAACATACTAGCTACCTCTCATTCAAAACATGGCTGAAGCTGTCATGGGCTTTACCATTATCAAACCACATATCCATAGCTTTATTTATACAACAAAATTGGGAGCAAATCCATGTTCAAGATTGGTAAATCTTGGGTCCATTTCCATGATTTCAACATAGTCTCAAAGTTAAGAATTTTCCAAAGCGAGAAACTAAAGTATGTGTGTCTTGCATTTGCAGCCTAGACAGTGTTCAAGTACTGGACTTTTTAATGGGTGGCAGCAGGTAAGTTCTCAGCAACTAAACAAAGAAGTGGATTTCATAAATATAAAGAGACATCTTTATCAATGGGTCAATTGACTCATTTACACCTCTATAGCATCATATCTTACATTCTTTTAACAATAGCTTGAGGGCAGGAAGAGCAAAAGATCCTCTATATGTAAAGCAAATGCTCTCCCTGATTGGCCTCTGATGGCAGTTCTGGTTGAACATATGGATGGCCAAAGAGACCTTATAACCCACAAATTTGTTTGGCATCTTAGTGACCAAGCCATAAAGAACGTCTGTAAGTTTTTTCATAATTCATTTTCTCTTTTCTTACCTCTTTCACAATGCTTAATTGGAATATGAATTATTACAATTGAATTTGTTCCTTCTTTGTTATCGTAGATGCTTTTTACACCATTTTCACTTGTTGGGGATGCTTGTTCTTTAGTGCCATGAAGGTAGGCATGTCTCATTCTACTCCTTTGTCGGGTACACTAATTGAAACATTCCTTTTAATTAAAGTCTAGTCTCTTATATGGTTTAGTATGTTTAGGATCCTTTCTATGATTCGGAGCAATATAGGGGGGATGGAGGAGATGGTAGTGGAAATTGCTTCTATGAGAAGGTACCTTTCTTGCTTAATATTTAATTGTTGTCTAATAAAAGCCTCACTTAAATTTGTTGTCTTAAAACTTTAATAAGTTGCATCAAGCCAGCACTATACTGAGGCAGATAGAGTTCTTTTTGAACTTCTGTCCTCTCTGTCACTGGGTATCCTCAAAAATTATTTTTCATACTCTTCATAACTTGAGGAAATTGATTGAGAAAATGTCAATTGCCAAAATTGTATTAATATCATAAAGTTAACCAAAAAAAAAAAAAAAAAAAAACCAATGGTTCACAACTTCACATATTTTAAATATCAACTGTCACCATGTAGAACTTTGAAAAGGGTTTTGTTGGCCATCTATTTGATCTCAAAAGTTTCAAAAATTGGGAAATTATTGCTTGTATCCATGTCATTTGTTGTTGTGGCTACTTCATTTACAGCCCGAGTCCATAGATTTAGATTTTAATTGTGTATATACGATGATGCAGCAAGATGATATTGAAGAATCTTCAAGAGCTGAGTTGTGGCGTGAGGAGCTGATTGAGGAGATTGAGCAGAAGGTCGGAGGTCTGCGAGAGTTGGAGGAAGCTGGCAAGAAGGAGGAGCTTATCAAGTGACTTTCTGTGTTTATGCATTTACTTCCAACTCATTGACCCTAGCAGACAGTATTGTATATAATTTTCAACCTTTGATTCCTTATATGTCACTGATAAAAGCTACCATATTAATTATCTAAGAGGGAAAAAGAAAAGTCGTAGGAATTTAAAAAAAAAAAAAAAAAAATGACAACATTGAAATCTATGATGTTTCTTGATAAGACACCAATTGGTTTTGGCGTAGAAAAGTCAAATTCAGGTCCACTAGCTATTTGATAATTAAAGACTTAATCAGTTAAGCTGATTAGAATTAGACTTACGGAATTGAATCAATTCCTTTTAATATACATACTCCCACATACATTCATAGATGCTCACATTGTGCACAAGCACAACATAGTGTATGCACATTATACATGTAAATGTAATACTTAATACTAATATGAACAATAAAATTTTATCTAATTTGCACCTTGTGGCCATAGGGTTAGCAAATAACATGATGTATAGTATGCCATAGCCCCCATTGTACTCTTTGTGTGAGAGAACCGTGTGGGGCTGAACTCTTTGGTATTGGCCAGAACAAATGGATCGTCTCTTAGTCTTTTGATTTTTATCTCTAGAAGCAATAAAGATTAAAAAGAAAAAAAGAAAAAAGGCAACTGTTCTGTTTGGTAGACAAACTCCAATACATGTTTTCAGTTTTTAAATAACATTATACGCATTTTCATACATTTTTTCATCAACACGTATTTCCACACATATTCTCAAACAACAAAACACATGTTTTCAAACACATGTACCAAACACCCCCTAGACATCCCATTTTCTCCTCGCCTATACCTAAGGTAATTGGTTTAGATGACAAAGAAGTCTCAATTACTACCAAAATGATCAGCACCATGTATTAAATTCTATAGCTCAAATTGCAAGACTTGAGCCCATTACAAAAAACCATTAGTATATTTTTTTTTACCAAAGTGACATATTCCTCTCGCACACAATGTGAGGTGGTGTAAAACAAAGGGTATGTTTAGTTAGGGTGATAGAAAAGTAGAAGGATAGAAAATAGTGTGGAATGAAAAAGTAGAAAAATAGAGAAAATTGTCGTTCTCCGTAACTTGTGTTTTGTTAGGAGGTGGACAAGTGGAGTAAAAAACTCTTTTGTTTTTATTTAGTTGAGAAGAAAAATGAGATGATAGAAAATTTTGTTTTTATAAATTTACCCTCATGCCCTTATACATGAAATTTTTTAAAAATAATTTATAAGGAAAAAAAATGGACGTTAAGCTTGAAAAAGAGAGGGGAAAAAAAAAAGGAAACCAATGTTGAAGGGGATAGGGGGAAGATGAGTAATTTTCTATCTTAGACTCACTTTTTTTTCCACATTTTCTCCCCAATTTGGGGAGGAAACTTCCTCTTCATGAAAAGGTGGGCTCAGGGATAAAATAATTTTCTCCCCCAGTTTCCGTCCCATCAACCAAAGGCATGCAATTACTATTTCCTCTCCTATTTTTTATCCCCCATCTTCCATCCTCCTATTTTCACTCTAACAAAATGGAGCCTAAGTCTTTAGAAGATACCTTTCACCCCTGTATCATAGGATCCAAAATTTCATGCACATTCCATACTGAAATTTCGTTGGTTTCATTCTCCATTTTGACTCTCTCTCTCTCTCTCTAAGAAGGTTATAGGTATCAACATCGAAATTTCAGGACCAACCCTATCATCACTTTGGAGTCTTGGAGACACTTTTGACTATAAGGGTGATGTGTGTGTATAGTGTGCACTTTTTCTTTTTCTTTTTAAATTCATACTACCCTAAAATAAATAATGAAACTTTTTTTTTTCTTAATTTGAAAAATCTCTTGGTAGAGTAATTTTAATTGGAATAGAATTTTCTTAAAGTTTTTGAAAATTTAGCAATAGTGATCTACTTAGAGAAAGTATATATTAATTATTTTAATGTACTTATAGTTTGCCACAAATGTAAGATACAACTTTTATTATATAATATATGGTATGAAATAGACATTAGTTTATATAATGTGTAATTTTATTAGAAATTGTTTAGTTACAAAAGCTAAATGTTTATTATAAAAATTCTTATTTATTTATTTATTTTAAAAACCTAAAAGTTAGACTATTTGTAAAAAAAAAAAAAAAAATTTCCTCTCCAACACACTAAAGAAAATTCGGTCAAGTGACCAAAGTCAACAATTGACAAAATTTAGCTTCATCAGCCAATAGCAAGATAATTCTTTTTTTTTTTTTTTTTTGGCTGAAATAGCAAGATAATTCTTGCCATGGGCAACAAGAGGATGACTCACTTAATCCCGCCAATCAAGTAGGTCAAATGCATTACACATCACGGAACATGTGCCATTATTTTATTGGTAATTACAGTAAAACTTTTTCATTCTAGAAAATCGAGAGACTAGGGTCGGTTGCCCCCCATGATTTTCCCCTGGACTTGGACTTCAGCTGATTGCACATGAAAATCCTTAACAGACAGAACAGAACAGAAAGGATAGCAATATTTATCGGCTGAGATTCTAGAAACTCTTCGAAATTTAAGGACAACATAGCACAAATATCACCGACAATATCTCTCTTTCTCTCTCTCTCTCTCTTCGGACACTCACATACTCTTGTTTATGAGACGCGCGCGCGCACACACACACACACACAAACGCAAACATCGTTGGTTGGTTCCGCTGATTTCAACAACCGAATTCACAGCTTAACCTGTCGTGCCAATTTGTATGCTTTCATAATATCCCAAAACTCTCTCTCTCTATATGCTCTCTCTCTTTTCCTCTGTAATCATTTTCTTTAACCATATTATGACTATTTCGTGGAGTCCCTGTTTTCGTTGTTGATTTTACCATCTGGGTCTGCCTTTTTTTGGTGTCTTTTAGAGTTTGTTACATAATTCTCACTTTTGTTTCTTTCCAAAAACAAAAGGGGTTTACTTTCTTTTGTTTGTTCTTTCCCTCTTCATGAGGTTTGGATTTCTCACGTGGGCATTGCAGTTACAGAAACATTCTCTCTCCCCCCCTTATTTCTTGCTCTTATTTCTATGTTCTTTGACAAAACAGAGAAAATTCAATGACAGCTTAAATATTTTCTTAATTTGTTGAGAATCAAGGTTTTACATTTTTCTTTTTTCTTTTTGACTTTATGCTGGTGGTGCCTGGAATGAAGTTGCAGCTGGAGAAGTGTATTTTTATTGCATAATTAAAGTGAGTCAATATGGATTTCATGAGAGAAAAAAAGAATGTGCTTTTTGGCTAAATAAAATTGTTCATGAACATTAGTAATTTGGAGCAATTGGCTGGTTATGGGAATATGAATGAATTTGCTTGTTAGATTGCAGGATGGGAAGGGTTAAGCTCAAGATAAAGAGGTTAGAGAGCACTAGCAATCGACAAGTGACTTATTCAAAAAGGAGACATGGAATTTTGAAGAAAGCTAGGGAATTGGCAATACTATGTGACATAGATATTGCTCTTCTCATGTTTTCACCAACTGGGAGATCTACATTATATCAAGGAGAGAACAGGTAGTGTTACAGTTGATATCGTTTGTTGTATTTCAGATACACACTTAAGCTCAGATAGAGGAAGTTCACCAAGGCTAAAATGGCAAAAACAGATGTCATAAAACAAATTCCAGCAAGGCTAAAATGAGGTTTGGTATATTCCATATTACATAATAGTCTAAAGCATTTCTTTGCCATCTCAGAAATTTTGAAGAGGTTATTGCAAAGTTCTCACAATTGACTCCACAAGAAAGGGCAAAAAGGTTTGAAAATTTTACACTAAACTTGTAATTCTTTTTATCTACTTGCTCTGTTGACAGCTAAGTGATTTTTTCATTTCACTGGAACAGGAAATTGGAGAGCCTTGAAGTAAGACCATCATGCCCATCCTTTCAAATATGATATTTATTTTAGTTTCTTCTGTTTGTATTACTTGAGGATTGAACAATTGTCACTCTATATTTAATCCATGCATTCATTTTAAAATTTTGTTTGATAACATAGGCACTAAAGAAAACCTTCAAGAAGTTGGACCATGATGTAAATATAGAAGATTTTCTGGGTTCAAGGTATGAATATATTGATCTATTTTGTAAATTTCTATTTAGTAGAACTTCTTTAACAGATCTGACTTGCACCCTCCCTTCTCTTCCTTTTCTTGCAGCTCTCAAACAGTGGAGGTACAGATTGTTTACTGGCATTATCGTAATTCACTATGGTTTGAGATTATTTATTAAGTCAATGAATTTTTTTTTGGTTAAATCACAATGGGCAGGAATTGGGTAATCGATTAAGGCTATTGCAAGTTCAACTTACAGAACTACAAAAGAGACTGAGGTGCACCTTTGGGGATTTTGTTTGTTAAAGTATTGCCTTTACTTTTTTGTCTTGTGGATTGTGTTGTAAGAGTTTGATAGATATACAACATAAGCTCACTGCATTTATAGTTTCTTATCAAAATTTTGTATTTTATTGTACAATACATTAGTATTTTTTAAGGTCTTTGGCAATCCAGCTTAAAACTTTGAAGGGTCTATATTTTCAGTTCAAATTACTGATAAAAAAATTACTTTCAGTTCAAATTATCTATTGTATTTGTTTTTATTGCTCCAGTTAAGGGCTGCACACGCAAGCTGTCTTTTTCTCACTCTGGCATTGCCCTTTGTTACATTTTTGCTTAACATATCTGTTGTCATGCAATATGTATGTACCATACAATCAGTCATATATAATTCTTCTAAGTTATGCTATTTTACATTTAGCCTTAAACTTTCTGCATTCAAATGAACTCCTTGTAATGAACACTAGACTATATCGTTGTTGGTTAACTTTCTAAATGTTTTCTTTTGTCATCAGTTGACATCTTATTTGGGTTAAGATGAGATTAGATTAATTATGTTGTAGCGTTTTAGAACTTGTTTTTCTTAAGCAGCTGTATAGAACTAGTGTCGTATACTTTCTACTGTAGTACTTTATTCTGGGTAATTGATGGTGCATTAAGGGGTTCTTTAAGCATTGCCAAAAGCAAACTGACCAAATTTATTCCACTCATGTTACATCTTCTGCCATCTGTTTTAAAACTTTTTTCTTCCTCCTTTATCTCTGTGGATACTTTGAAATCTCATACTGCTGCCAATCCTTACCTAGTAAAGTTCAACATTTGATGGTTCTGCTTTCTTAGATGTTCACTTTTCCTGTTTCCTAGACAGTCCCTGAGCAATGTGTTACAAAAGTTTCTTGTTTTATTAGAACAATCCTCTACTTTACTGTTATCTTTCATATTTTGACCCGGTTTCCTTTATGCACGCCATTAAATAATCTAAAATCTAAATTGTCTTGCAATTCCTTCAGCTATTGGAGTGATCCAGAAAAAATTGACAATGTCGAAAATCTAAGGCAGATGGAAGACTTGCTACGAGAATCAATACAGCAAATACGTCTACAAAAGGTAAGACATTTGTTGATTCTAAAATATGAAAAGTTTGACATATTTACGCAGGATTACTTGTCCTTTAGGTCGCTGATTCTGTTTGGATCTGTATACCATTACCATCAGTACTAAAATCACATATATCCTTAGAAATTCTTTGTTCAGTCTCAGTAGTGTAGTAAGTTTGATGGCATCCTGATTTAATTGGGATTTTGTGCACTTGCCAAGAGCAGAGGTTGGATTTAGATTTTTAATCAACCCACCTTAGACCTTAGGTGATACTTATCTGTAATTGAATAACAAATGGCAATTGATATACTTATGCTAGTTCTTTCCTCTTGGCAGGAAAATTTTGGAAAACACCAGCTAGCTTCACTAGAATGCGCTACCCAGGTAATACGAGTGTCACTTAGTGCCTCTCTCTCTCTGTCTCTTTCTGCCCTTTCTTAGATGTATGGAAAAATCTTACATGGACTCATTTTGCTTTATAGTTTCAAAATGGGATGCCTTTACCTATGCTAATGAATAGTGTGCACGATGCCCAATCCCTATCATGGCTTTCAAACAATGACAATCAACATATGCTATTTCCCCATGAGCCAAACTTCCTGCCACAGAGGTGAGTTAACTGCTAATCATATCCAATGCAGCACTATCTTCAATGTATGACTGTATATTTGTTTGACGAATGATTCTCAGTTTTTATCAATGTATATTACCTTCTGTTGAGAGTAATTTTTAAGTTTCATAGACTACTCATTCATCAATATTTATTTTGATTATTGAACTAGCAAAACATGTCATTTCTTTTCTAGCTGACCCGTGTTCATTTTTCCAATTTTCCCAACAGAGATGTGGAGTGCTCCTCAGATGTCTCACTTCCAGGTTATTCTGGTTATTTTAGCACTGAAAAGAAAGATGCGGTTGGAAATACAATACAACTTGCTCATATGGGATCTGGAGGTGGTACCTTGGATGAGTTAAGTAGAAATACATGTTTAAGTATGCAACTTGGTGAGCAATACGCATATCCTTCGTATGGTAGTTCAAATTTGCTCGAAGATGATACTAAGTTGAAGCCTCAGATGGAGATGAACTTACAAGTGAATCCTTTGGATTATCAAATTAATAGTAACTTTGGAGTGTCTAGACCGTTGTGTGACAGTGGGCATCATTCCTGGTTTTCTGCATCGGCGCCTTGTAGCATTTCCATATACAATCAGAATGGCTACCAGTGGTGAGCATTTGTTTAACTGTTTAATTCTGTTTTTCCAAACACTAAATAAATTCCAAGTAACTTATTACTTAAAAATATTATGTGGCACAAAAATTTCCATTGAATGGTTTCAAATGTTACTGCAAATTCCATAGTCAGAACTAATGATACTGTGCAGTAAATTAAATATTAGATTTTTCCTGCTTTGGAAAGCCCCCTTCATACAGTGGGTTTTAACTATCCTTGCAGTCCTTTTGATTCTTTGGTTGAATAGGGGGAATAATTAATCATTTCAGATAAAATCCGACTCATCAAACTTGTTATTGATTACTCGTGTAAGTGAGTCTATGTTTGTCTTACCTTGTTGGCATTTAGATTTTTATCACTTTGTTATTGAAAATATCTCATCCTCTGGCAGAGGGTTTTCAGTTGGCATAGCTGCTAGAATCTCTCTTAATTTTGAAATGACTTCAGATAGTTCATGGGTGCTGCATTGAGTTCGGGGTTTCCATCTTTAGTATAATGGATAGTATGCTTTCCTCTAACCTAAGAAAGCATCACCCGTAGTTTTCATCTCATGCTAATGATGACTGTCTGCACCAACTATGAACTGGGATACATTTTGGAATCTGTTGGATGACCTATTTATTCAAAGCAAATCATAATTGGAGGTTTATTTATTTTATTATTATCCTTTTTCCATATCTTGAACAGGGTTCAATTTAAGTGGCTGAAGACTATTTTCATTGTTCATTAATATTAAAGAACAAACAAATGGTCAAATGCTTATTAATCATTTTGTTCATGCTCCTATCTCTTTACTGCTAATTTCTGGTTGCTGGTGTTCAGGCAACTAATCTGCTTTCCTGTTCCTTATCATTTTCACTTTCTCTTGCAGCAACCAAATTGACTCTCAAGAGCCACGTTAATTTTTATCTAGAAGAAGAGGATGGTAGGTGAAAGACTTTTCTGCGCATTGCATTTGAAGATTTGGCTATCCCTTCTTTTAATGGAGTTGAAAACAAATTCTGGATGAATTCTGCCATGAAATGAGAATAATCTAAAAGATGTATAATTTCTCATTTGGTTATTTTGGTTACCAAATCTCATAGATGTGTTTGCCGGATCATTGTATGAGACAGAAAAACATGTACATCTGAAATTGAGACTTCTCACCCCCCACCCCCTTTTTTTTTGAGACAGTTACGATAGGGATGGTTTCTGATATTAGTCTTCCATCACCTTGCTTTAAATTAAATTGCTTCTGTGTTGAAATAAATGTAATCTAAAAGATGTACAGTTTCCTATTGGATATTTTGGTTACCAAATCTCATAGCTGTATATGCTGTATAAGACAGAAAAACATGTATATCTGCAAATTGAGTCATCCCCCCCCCCCCCCCTCTTCTCTCTCTCTTAAAAAAGTTATAATACGGATGGTTTCTGATGTTAGTTTTCAATCACCAATGCTGTAAATTAAATTGCAGTAGAGAATGAATGCGATTACACATGGAATTTGAATTTCAAAGGGGGCAGGAGTTATATGCTTCAGAAATTAAAATCTAACTGCTAAGTAGCTGATGTAATCTGCATGGAGATATTAATTCCATTGTAGTTCTGTACATGGATACTTGTTCACACTGATGCCAAATCTCACTCAAAAACCATGCCCTCATGGTTACAGAATAAATAAAACAGGTTCTGATATCATCACTAATGGACTTAGGAGCCACTCAGTGTCTGGACAATGGTGTTGTGCCATGGGTCAGAGATGTGCTGCAAGAGATTCTCAAATGGTCCTTTTCCAGTCACATTGTGTTGAATGATAAATCCCAAGAATGCCAACATGGCCAATCTCCCTGCATACAGTTCAAATCAAGCAAAAGATTAGTCTAGTTCTATACAAATTCTCAGCTAGCTGAATCAACCAGGTTCAAATTGAAAAAATTACCATTTGCAAGCTCTTTCTCTTTGGCCTCAAGAGTGGGTGCAAAGTTGAGTGGGTTGAAAACGCTTCCTGGGTATCCACACTCATGTGGAGGCAAGCTGTATTGCTTAAAGATGGGGTCTTGGTTGACACATCCTGGGTTTTTGATGTCTTGCCACCTTCTGATCTCAACGTAATGGAACAAAATGAACTCAATCACAAAGAGAGTTGATGAGGATGCAAAGTACTCTTGTTTCCCAGCATCATACCATTGTGGGGCATTAATAATCCCAATCTTTGTGAAAACTTCTGGTAGTAGCATTCCTGCAACACCTAACATAGCCCAACGACTATTGACAAGCTCAGCTTGAACATACCATTTCAAGTTCTCAGGGTCCTCAGCAAGTCCCAGAGGATCAAACCCATTGTCACCAGGAAGACTGAAAATTTTTCAACTAGTTTTAGCTCTAATGTCACAAATTGTAGTCTATTTACATAAACCAAGTTCCTTTTTTTATTAACACTTCAGTTAGAAGCACTTAAAGTTTCTTCATTTTAACATGTTTCAAGGAATTTTATTCAATATAATAGAAAGTACTACCTTCATAATGTCACTTTGAGACCATAAGTAGTGATAAATGATAAAGAACTTAGTTAAAGAAATATGTGAAGAGTCAAATTTTATAAGGTATAGTTGTACTTTTACATAACAGACAAAATAAAAACAAAATCCGAAGGCATAGTAGATAATTACCTGCCATCAAGATAAGTTGGTGAGGGCAACCCAGGTAACCATTCACCTTTCTTGGCCTCAACTTTGAAAGAGCCAGAAGAAGTGGAAGCCATTGGTTTAATGGACAATTCTCTAGTCAATTTACCAGAAGACCCAGTTAGGAACTTGGATTTCGAGGCACATGGCCGGAAAAGAGCTGCCGAAGCTTGTGTTGTGACGGTGGCCATGTCTACTGGCCTTAATCAATCAAATTGGGGGTGGTGGTGGTGGTAGTAGAAGTGTAGACTAGTACTAAGTTTGTAAGCTTGATGTTTTTTGTGCATGGCTTTGTATTTTCATTTGAAGGGTGTGCTTGTGGTTCTTGTTCTTTGTTAAAAGTGGACGGTTGGTTTGCTTGATTTTTGGGATCTAACGGTTGAGATGTGTTCTGGTGTTTTGGATTAGCCAATAGCAACAATTGGGGCTTATCCTTTTATCTTTGTGCCATATCCACAGATCTATTTCTTTGTTCTGGTTGGTTGAAAATGATACCGTGGGGTCATTTTTTCTTGCCAACGAAACAAGATTTTCAACATGATTCTGTCCAATAACAGCATGACAATTGGGTGGATTGCACCTCACATGGCTAATGGTATCCAAATTTCAAGACCCAACTAATCGGAGAGATATCACAATCTATAAAAAAATATCTAAGATAGTAATTGACTATATGTCAGATACCTTTCACATACGAATTTGGTCCTTGACTTTCATAATCTGTAATTTAAATAGTGTGTTAGAACCAACCAATGTTCTAAATACTGTTTTAGTGCCCATTTCTATTTGTATATTGGAACAAAATATTTTGGTATTGGTCTATTTTAGCATATCGTTACGAGATTACTGCTATTTTATTTTATTTATATACATATATTTCTTTAAATATTATTGGTGAAAGCCTGTATAATTTATTAAAAATTTTAAAATTATTAGTCTATATTTCAACATATCAATCAGTTAGATTCTAGACCCTTGAAAACGCAGATTGTTTAACCTAATAGATTATTGAAGCTGATACTTATGTCAATTAAACAGATCTCAGTTAAACAAGTATCAACCATATCATAAACAACGGAAAAGTAAAGAATACAACGATATGATGACCTAGAAAAACCAATGAAATAATCCAGTTTCAAAGTAAAAACTTGGGGAGGATTTAACATAAACAATCCATAAGACAACAATTCACTAATAGAATGGAAGTTTTTACAATAGACTTAACCTTAAATCTACTTCTACCTCATGTAATACTTACTCACGTAATTGCACGCAACTCTGAATCTACAAACTCTTCTATTATAAATCTGTTGCACACAAACACTCTAGTTTGTGACTATAAGATCTCCACTCAAAGATTTGGAAGCAACTGTGGTTGACTTGATTTCAGACTTGAAAAACATGTATTACGGTTTTCCTTTTATGCTTAGCAGTGTTGGACACAAACCCTAAATGTTTTGCGGGCTATTGTGCCTAATTTAAAAATTTGCAAAATTGCAGTTTGATCAGTCGAGCTCTTCAGATTTTGAATTTTTCTTTCTGCAACTTGTATGTTTTTTAATCTTGACTTGTATCAACTTGACCAATGTCTAAAACACTTCTAAGACATAAATATCTTATACTAGACATGTTTTTGTACTCGGTTTGCCAACATACAATAAATTTAGAACTTAAACATTTAATGTTAAATATTTAGAATCTAACACAATCTTAAGTCTAAATATCTACCTAATAATTATAATAATAACAACAATCACATTTTTGAAATATTAAAATAATAATATGCACTTAGATAATGAAAAAAAGGGAGTACAAGTAAAAAAGAAAGAAAAAATTGATGTATTATGTATCGTTTCATATATTACATTGGAGAGGGGCCAAGACTTAATTACCGAATCATAAACTTTTAAACTTTCTTTTACCTTTTCCAATGCCTTGTCAATTGTCACGTGTCTGGACACCCAAACTAAGAACTCATTTCCCTATTTCTTGTGTGTAAATGTTTATAAAAAAAAGTGATTTAAACTATGTACTAATATAATAATGTCAATGTATTACTTCCGATGTTAGTCCATCACATTTTCACCATTAACCGGCCTATAAATGACATCAAATTTTTTTTTTTGCCAGCCAAAATGACATTGTTTTGTAGTGAGTTACGACAAGATGGTAATAGATGTGAACAAAATTCACATTTTAATACTGTTGTTTTATTACTTGAAAAGTGTAAATTGTATTTTAGCCTTAAGTCAATCCTTATGTGTCAAAGAATAATTTAACCTCAATCGTTTGATAAAATGTCACAACAAAGTTGTATATCAACATTGATTTGTTGACAATGAACATGGGTTTTGGTCCTCAGAGGTTTTAGAACGTAGGAGGTTGTTTTAGACTTTTAGTTGTTATCGATTCAATTTTTTTTGTTCACTTTAAGGGTCCATTTGGTTGGAGTGATTTTAAGAGGAATGGAAAATGGAAAGAGGAAAATATGAGAGAAAATTGGGGAGAAGGTTGTTTGGATGGAAGAGAGGAGATGAGAGATTTTGGTGGGGCCTAGGTGTTTTTTTCCGAGCCCACCAAAATCCTATCTTTACAATTTGAAGAGATTTGATGAGAGAAAATAAGGAAGGGGAGGGGTTTTTGAGAAAACACCAAAATTGACCCTCTCACCCACTCTGCATTTTAACGTTACCGTTTATTATTAATAATTTTTTTTTTTTTTGTTTAATCAAGATTCAAGCGGTGTTTTTTTTTTTTTTTTTTTTTTTTTTTTTAATTATTTTCTTTTTCTATCCATCCATGTGTTTTCTAAACAAAACAAGTGGTGGTTTTTTTTTTTTCCTGGGTAAGGTTTGGGTCCAATGCCCAGTTGCACTAGACCTATTAAGATAGTGACACGTGTCACCTTCTCAATGGGTCTAGTGCACTGGACGCATTGAACCTAACTCTCACCATTTTTTTTCTTCCTGTCAACATTTAAAAAAAAAAAAAATCAAACAATAGTGGGTTTTGTTTTTGTTTTTTTTAATTAAATGGTGACTTTCACCTCTAATAATATATATATATATATATATATGGGTTTAAGTTACACCTTTTTTAAACCATTAGATTTAAATAGATCCAACGGTTAAAAAAAGACTCTTATTATTACAAATATTTTTATTAGAATCTCATTAATTACTCTCATTTATTACATTCTAAACCTATCTCTAAACCTAACAAAATTTGACATCTGACTCTCTCTCTCAGCTTAGCTTCTGACCAATCTTCCAATTCTCCAAGACACCCTTTATCCATGTATTTCATCCTCATCCCAAAAAAATTAGTACTAATCCAATACATTATACAAGTACAGAAAGCCTAATACAAAATTGCATTCCCTTTGTGTCCTATTGTTCCCTTGCCCCATCAAAGCACGCATACCCTCCATCGCTCTATTTCAATTCCAACAAATGCTGCAACTCATCTCTTATGGAAAACAGCTGAAACTGAAGAATTCGATACCTCCAAAAATACAGAAGTAAAAGCATAGAAACACATTGAATTGGAATGAGAACCAAACTTTCCCTCGAGTACTAATAAATATAGTAAAATTTTGATCAAATTCACTTTCAGATTTTTCTTGGACCAGTATTTAGATGTTGTAAACTGTTAGGAAATCTAGCTTTATTGTTGGGCAAAACATTAAGTAGTATGTAGAGAGATGGAATTTGCATTTTAAACAAAGATAGGAATTTACTCAACTGTATCCAGCAATAACTAGATGAGTAAAGTACACAATAATATCAAAGCTATACAAAAGCTCCATATTAGGCTAATTTTTGTTGTTCTAAAATTAACCAGGTACACTACCACAGCTTCCAAACATGACCAACATGATAAGAACAAAGGAATGGAAACTGATTTAGAAAAGAAAAAGAATTAAACAATCCACTATTCTATTTTCTCCTATATAGCTATCTTGTAGTACCCCAAGTTGTACAAGCTACTACATGGGTTAAAAAGAAGACAGATTAGCTAAAACTAAAAGTTACCATCTTTCAAGCTTCGACATCAGAGGTATTAAACAGTTACCAAAGAATTCTATGAGTAGGGGTGTGCATAGGTCGGGTTAGGTCAGGTTGAGGGGATTTTTTGACCCAACCCACCATGGTGGGTCAAAAAAAATTCAACCCAACCCAACCCATCACATAAGTCCAACCCAACCCAACACACATGGGTTGGGTTAGGTCGGATGGGTTGGACAATTTTTATTTTATTTTATTACTATTATTATTAAATTGAGCAGAAAAAAATATATCACACTTGTCACCTGAGTTGATAAACAAAATATACATTAATATATAAACTAATATTCCAACTTAGCTGTAAACAAAATATGTTTAAGTATCTAACTGAGTTGATAAACAAAATATAAATGAACTAGTATCCTAATTCACTTATAAACAAAATATACATGAGTTCCTAACTCAGTTATAAACAAAATATATCTAATTTTTTTTTAAAAAATTTATTAATTATATAATATATTTAAATATGTATTAAAAGAACTAATAGGATTTTATATTATATATGATAGTAGGAACCGAGGAAGTGCTCTACAGCTGGTTTTTTTTTTTTTTTTAATTATTAAATATATAATATATTTTAAACTTATATTAAAATATGGGTGGGTTGGGTTGGGTTTGGTGGGTTTGTAATTTTATGACCCAAACCCAACCCAACCCGCTATAAAAATTAAAAAAAAAAAAAAAAAAAAAAAATTTGTAACCCAACCCAACCCATTAAGCCCTAAAAATCGACCTAACCCGGCGAGTTGGGTTGGGTTGAGTCGAGTTTGGCAGGTTGGCGGGTTTTCTGTACACCCCTATCTATGAGGATTAATCACTCAAAGCCTGATTGAGAATGCTAAAACAAAATCTTAAATCGATTTGATCCCAATAAAGTCCAATCTCATCATCTTTCTTCAAGCCCTCCTCGACACAAATTCTTCAGTCCATTGTCCAATGAAGCCGTACGTTGCATTAGTACCTGTCTCCTTATTAAAGAACAATTGATGTTTGGACTTAGTATCACAATCCCAAATAGTAACAGCAACTCATTCCTCAATCTTAATACTGTCAACGCATTCTTTATCCCAATTTGGCAAAATATGCTCTTTAACGCCAACTACTAGTAAACGGAGCCTGCCTTCACCTCGGATCTCACTGTCTGTAATTCTCTTCTTGATAACCCAAGGGTGAAAACCAATAGGCCTTTCTCCTTTTTCAACTTGATGGCCATCAAGTTTCATTCTTTTCTTTCCACTAGATGTAGCTAGCAGAGAGGAATTGGCTAGGTTTTCATTTGTTGTCCTCTTCTTGGTGATGTAAGAACCACAACCCAACTTCAATTCTATTGAAACCTCTTCAGATTCAGTATGAGTTTTGGTTTCAAACACGTTTTCTTGATGATTTTCTGGAATAGGTATAAAATTATGGAAGATAGGTTCTTCCTCTGTACTTTCAGAAGCAGAGGAAACATGCCCATAACCTTTTGTTGAGGTCTAAAAAATCACAATACCCAAGCCCAAAGAAATAACACAAGGGACCATAGAAAGTGAAATTAAAAAATGGTGGTAAGCCCAAAAAGCTTGAAGCCCAAAAGCCATAAAGGGACAAGCCTTAAAGCCTATGAGAAAAGAAGGAAGAAAAAGAAAAAAGGCCCAGATCAGAAGATTGAAGAAAGACCAGTGTAAAGAGCTGAGTCAGGATCCCTAGAGGCTGCCAAAGGCTCGGGATCCCTAAGACGTGTAGCACAGCTAAGACAGGATTAAGACAGCTCAAAGGAAACGCCAAAAAACACAAAAAACGAAGGGCAAATATGTCCTTCTTAGACACCAGAGATGCAGCAAGAAAAGTAGAGAGCCTAGAGTAACCACTCATGATGCAAAGGAACGGTACCTCGGGGAACCGGAATGAGGAGCTATAAAAGAGGAAGTAGCAGCAAAGACCATCAAACCAACAGAGATGGATTCCGCTCACTTGGGAAAAATGACAAAGAGGAAGGACGACCAAAAGCTGAACCATAAGGGGTAAAAGGTTTTGAGAAACGTGAAATTAGGAACAAGCACACTCCAAAATGGAAAGTCAGCCATGGGCTTTCAAAGAAACAGCTCTAAAAGGAGGAAAATATGAGAAACAAGGAAAGGCTCAACCTTCTAGGTGATGGGCACAAAACGGGCTCTGGTACCCAGGGAGCAAAACAGGAGAATCAATAGTTCCCCGGGACCCTAGAATGACACTATAAAAAGAAGGGAAAGCAGCCGGCAAAATAGGAAGGAATTTTTTAAGCGAGCAATAAAAAAATCTCAACAAGAAACCATTAAGAGATCTCTATCAAATTCAAGGGAAAACAGTGAAATATCTCCTGATATCCTAGAAACAGCCACTATGGCACATACTTGGATTCAAAAGGGTTCAAATTTTACAAGTCTTAAAAGCCTGGATAGCCATCAAAGTCTGTAATTTTTGAGCTTATTTGAACCTCGTATCATGTCTTAGTGAGCGCATTGTAATCATAATTAAGAAAAACTAATGAAGTATTTTTTATTAATTTGAGGATCCCTAACAATTGTTTTGTGTATTTCCTGATTACTTTGCACTCTTTTGCTGTTTTCATTGTTGATTCAATACAAATATTCTCGTTTTGCTAGTTTATGTGTATTGTAGGAAGCATGCCCTGTGTGCCACTTGGTTCTTAAACAGCCCCTTAGCTGCGGTGAACCAAGCCTAGTCCACCAAACTACAACTATTTGGCCCAAGATCCTTGGGCCAGTGTGCTAAAGAAAAAAGCACTCTTACACCTTTATATTAATAGCTACCATCACCAAAAAAATTTCTATACGCCACTTAGCATTTGAGCAGTCACTAGCTTCAATTTAAACCATCATTATTCTATGGCAAACCAGAAAAGAAACATAGAATTCTGGAGAGAGTCAGACCAGAAAAGAAAAGAAAAAAAATAGAGCACTCACGACAGAAAAGAAAAGAAAAAAAAATAGAGCACTCATAACATAAAAGAAAAGAAAAATAGAAACAGAGTACTCATAAAAATAGAAACAGTGTTCGGCTTGGTTTTTTTTTTTTTTTTTTTTTTTTTTGTGTCAGCAACCTGGGGAGGTGGAACAATGGTGGAGGAGCAATGGAGGAGGAGATAGAGAGAGAGAGAGAGAGAGAGAGAGAGAGAGAGAGAGAGAGAGAGAGAGAGAGAGAGAGAGAGAGAGAGAGAGAGAGAGAGAGAAACATAGGTTTAGAATGTAGAGATAGAGAGAGAGAGAGAGAGAGAGAGAGAGAGAGAGAGAGAGAGAGACAAACAGAGAGAAAGAGAAATGTAGAGAGAGAGTTAGACGTCAAATTTTGTTGGGTTTAGAGATAGGTTTAGAATGTAATAAATGGAGGTAATTAATGAGATTCTAACAAAAATATTTGTAATAATGAGGGTTTTTTTTAACTGTTGGATTTACTTAAATCCAATGGTTTAAACAATGTATAACTCTTTAGAGTTACTCCAGGTGTAACTTAAACCCATCTCATAATATAATATAATGGAAAAGTTTTTATTTATTTAATGATTACAAAAAAAAAAAAAAAATCTTATATTATGTGATAAGGATATAAGAGTAAATTTATACAAATAATATATTCTAGGCAGAAATTATATTTTCGTCCCTACATTTTCAAGCGATTCCCACTTTGGTGTCTAGATTTTATTTTTACCGCTTTTAGTCCCTATCCTGAAAAATGCTTCCCCTTTTGGTCTCTACCGTTACATCATAGACAAAAAATACACACATAACAAATGGCAAAATTAAAAAATATTAAAATAATGTCCACGTATCACTGCAGTTACAACTACTCCCTTATTTACTTACTATTCTCCACCTAACCCTTCACTTAAAGGTATAAACCCCATTTTTCCATCTCTCTCTCTCCAATTCTACAATGGTAGAAGCAATTCATAACCTGGTGGTGATCCTGAAGAACCATCTGCAACCACAAAACGACGCCGAATTCCTTCTCGTCAAATAGACGCGCCTGCCCAAGTTCAACGATGAGGAGTAGGATTCCTACGTGGATTCTGATCTCTAGGACTTGCCCTCCACGCAATTAAACCTTCTTGATGGAAATTCTGAGTCTCCAATCGTCGTTGAAGGCGCCCAATCCATCAATTTGACCAACTTCGATCTCCATTTTGCTCTCACAAAGGTAAACCCTTTTTCCTTTTCTTTTAAAAAAAAATTATTTGGAAACTATGTTCAAAATGTTATATTTTCACCATAATGTGATTCAAAATCTCATATTGTAACCATGTAATTTTTGTATTTTGAGTTTACGTTTCTGATAAAGCCATTTAAGCACTCAAAATTTTTTTTAAAAATTTTTTTTATAATGATTTTGGGTTAGTATTTAGTGAGAAGTTAAACCTTATGTGTGTAAAATTTAACTGTATTTGATTTTTTAACAATGCAAAGAAAATGTGAGTTGCTTTGAATTTTATAGTTGTGAATTTAGGATATTTATAGGTATTGGAACTAAGGGCGGGAAAGCCACATGGAGCTTGCAGTGACGTGTGGACAAATCCTAAGTGGCAGGTTGTTATTGGTTGTTATTATTGGGTTAAAAAAGTAATCTCAATGCTAAATTCAAATTTGAACCAATAACAACTAGCCACCCATGATTTGTTGTAAAAATATTGTAAAAATGTTATGGACATAGCACTTTTCTTATTTTAATATTTTTTAATTTTACCATTTGCCACGTGTGCATTTTTTTGTCTCTGACGAAATGGCAAGGACCAAAACGGGAAGCGTTTTTCAGGATAAGGACTAAAAGCGGTAAAAATAAAATCTATGGACCAAAGTGAAAATTGCCTGAAAATGTAAGGACGAGAATGTATTTCCACCTATATTCTATTCTCTCACTTTTCTATCATCTCTCCTATTTTCTGTCCTCCCAACTAAAGTACCCTAAAACAAACTATGCCGTGTTTTACCCTTTGCTAAAAAAAAAAAAATTGTGCTGTTTTTCCCCAATATAATATTTTGTGAGGGAATTGAGAATTGGGTGGTGATCTCTTGGTTTTCATATAATCTATATATTTTAGCGCTCTTTAGTATTAGCCTTTTTTTTTTTTTTTTTTTTGATGATGGGAAAATATAAGCATTCATTCATCAGAAACAAAGTTACAACAGAGAGCAGATCTGCAAAAGCAGTTACAAGCCACGTTCATTACAAATGAGATTCTCAACAACACTTGGAACAACACCTTTCCAAACTTGAGATACACCAGACCACCTAGCTTCTTTTGCAAGATCATGGGCAACTCTGTTGCCATTCCGATTCAGATGCTGGAATAAACACCAAGTAAAAGACAAAGAAAGGTCCCTTATGTTCTGAATAATGTGCCCAAAGTCACCACCTACATTACCTACATTGACAGCTTGAATGATGGAGAGGGCATCACCTTCAAAAATAACTTTGGAGAGCCCCATCTCTGATGCTAGCAGCACACCCTCTTGTAAAGCCAAAGCTTCTGTAATCTCAACAGAAAAAGGCAATGAAAGGACCTTGCTGGAGGCTACAGTGGGGGAGCCTTGGCAGTCTCGGATTATCACGCCAATGCTAGATGGCCTACCATCATCCGAGGCAGCGCCATCAACATTTATTTTGAAGAAACCAATAGGGGGGGCACTCCATTTGGTTGAAGAAGGGACCTGTGGTAGATTAGAGAATGAACATGCTTCCTTATACTCACCAAGGATTCGATTAACCATATCCCAAATCTGTCTTGGAGGGGCACTAGAATCATCATGAAGAGCTTGATTACGATTCCACCAAATGGACCAAGCAACAGCAAAGAAGAGTTCCAAGGCAAATGAGGAGTCTTTTTCAGCAATGGCCAATGCAAAGTCCATTGGTTCTCTAGTACAATGGGATAAATCAATAGGACAATTATGCCAATGAGCCCAAGTTAGCTTAGCATGATTACAGTGGAAAAGCGCATGGGCTGTGGTTTCAATTGCCTTGTCACAAAGAGGGCAGAAACTTGAACAGTGGATACCTTTATGATTCAAATTAAACATAGTAGGAAGGCCATTGACACATGTCCTCCAAGCAAATATTTTGAGTTTTGGTGGAATTTTCTGGTACCAAATTCTCTTCCATAGAGAGGTCCTTTCGTTACCAGATGAGCATTCTCCATCCTCGTTTGAGTCCACCATACTTGAGGCAATATGGTAAGCACTTTTGACTGTAAATGTGCCTTTTTTGTTGCCAATCCATATGAGACTATCTTCAGGAAGGTTATAACTCAGAGGGATTTTCAAAATAGTATTGACTTCAAAAGGCAAGAAGATGGACCTTACCACCTCAACTTTCCACCATTTAGTGTCATAATCAATGAGAGAAGACACCATGGGGAAACCTTCAAAATCTATTTGGGGCGAGATCACTTTGTACGTAGAAGGAGTTGGCAACCACTTATCATCCCAAATATGAATTCTTCGCTCATTGCCTACCCTCTACCTTGTGCCCTTTCTAATAACTTCAAGGCTATTGTGAATACTACGCCAAGCATAGGAGGGGTTGCTGCCTTTCTTGGAATTGAGCACATCCACATGAGGAAAGTACTTGACTTTATAAACCCGAGCCATTAGAGAATTTGGGTTTGTTAGGATTCTCCATCCTTGCTTGGCCAACATGGCAAGGTTGAAGGCTTGGAGGTTTCGAAAACCCATTCCTCCATAAAACTTTGATTTGCACATTCTTCTCCAACTAACCCATGCAATTTTATTCTCCTCATTCCTTTGCCCCCACCAAAAATTTCACATCATGTTCTCCAAGTCCTTACATAGTGTCTTAGGAAGTTGGAAGCAGCTCATAGTGTATGTGGGCACTGCTTGGGCAACTGCTTTGATGAGAATCTCCCTCCCACCAATTGAAAGGAGTTTTCCTTTCCAACCAGCTAGTTTTTTGGCAACCCGGTCCTTAATTTCAGCGAACACCTAGGATTTTGATTTCCCAATGATGGATGGGAGCCCCAAATATTTGTTGTGCCTGAAATCTTGCATTGGGCCAAGAATGCACATAATACTCTCCCTCACCTCCTGGGGGGTGTTTGGGCTAAAAAGACTGATGACTTATCAGTATTGATTTTCTGACCTGAAGCCACTTCATAGTTATTGAGAATATTGACAAGATTTTGGCATTCTTGATCCATTGCTTTGCAAAAAAGGAGATTGTCATCAGCGAAGAAGAGATGAGTAATTCTTGGGCAACCTCTGCAAATTGAGATTCCATTAATCTATTGGTTATGAGCTGCTTCATGAATGAGTGCGGAGAGACCTTCAACACAGAGGAGAAATAAGCAAGGAGAAAGGGGGTCTCCCTGCCTAATACCCCTTGAAGGGATGATGTTTTCTTGAGCCTCACCATTTATGATCACTGAGTAAGACACAGAAGAGACACAATGCATAATAAGATCAATCCATTTATTAGCAAAACCCAATTTCACCATCACTCCCTTAATAAAATTCCATTCAACTCTATCAAAAACTTTGCTTATATTTAGTTTAATTGACATGTAATTTTCCTTCCCATCATTTTTATAATTTAAATAATGCATAAATTCAAAAGCCACAAGCACATTATCTGTAATTAAGCAATCAGGGGTGAAAGCACTTTGATTTTCTGAGATAATGCTTGGTAAAATGGTTTTGAATCTATTGGCTAGGATTTTGGATATGAGTTTGTATGTGGTATTACACAGGCTGATGGGACGAAAATCTGTCATTTTTGTGGGATGATTTGTTTTTGGGATGAGGGAGATATTGGTTTTGTTAATTTCAGTCATAGGTAGATTGGAATTAAGAACATTTAACACCATATTTGTGATATTTGACCCCACAATATCCCAATATTTATGATAAAAAATTGCAGACATACCATCGGGACCAGGTGCCTTGGTGGGATGGAGCTGTTGAAGTGCTTTAGTGACTTCGTCTCTTGTGAAAACCTTAGTGAGCTCGGCGTTCATCTCCTCTGTGACACGTCTAGGAACAGCATTAGTGATCTCATCAATACTTGTGGGGAAGGAGGTGGAATATATGTTCTCAAAATAGGATATTGCAACGGTTGTGATACTTTCCTTACTCTCACACCATTCACCATTATCATTCCATAGCCCCAATATAGTATTCTTCCTCCTCCTTTCCGACGCTCGAGCATGAAAAATTTTTGTGTTCTGGTCCCCTTCCTTATACCAATGAACCTTACTGCGTTGCAGCCATATGGTTTCCCCGCTGTCCAGGAGATCATTAATCTCCTTTCTAAGATGGTTAATGTCTGTCCCTCGGGAACCATGCTGGTCATTCATAGTACGGGAGTTGAGAGCCTTCCTTTTCTCTTGAATTTGCTTTGAAATATTTCCCACAACATTCTGATTCCAGATAGTAAGGGCATCTACACATCTTTTAAGATTGGATGCTACCCCCTCATGCGTGACATACAAGGCACCAGAGTCCCAGGCAACTTTAATGACTTCATGACAATCTTCCCTTTTGACCCACATGGCTTCAAAATGAAAACGACGCTTACTTTTACGGGCTAGAGGGGGAGAGTCAGTAATAGTGAGGATGCAATGATCAGATGTAGACTCAACCAAATGATGAACTTTAGGACTCTTGAAATATTCAAGCCAATCTGAGGTAGCAAAGGCTCTATCCAAACGGAGAGATATTCTGTCCGACCCCTCTTTCATATTACACCAGGTGAACTCCGGACCACAGTAACCCAAGTCTTTGAAGCTGCAAAAATTAACAACACGACGGAAGCTATCCATCTGGCTTTGTGAACGTTGTGCTCCCCCTGTTTTTTCATTCATGGAGGGAATTTCATTAAAATCATCACAACAAAACCAAGGTAAATTAAATTGATTACAGAGAAAAGAAAGTAGTTTCCAAGATTCTTCCCTGAGGTGGGTTTCTAGGTACCCGTAGAACCCAGTAAATCTCCATGAGAGACCATTTCCCGACTCAGTGATTATTGCATCAATATGGTGGTTTGAAAAGCTCTTGATTTCTAAATTAGTATCGCTAGAGCAGAGCAGAGCAAGGCCCCCACTACGACCCCTGCTAGGAACAATTAACCCATTCAGAAAACCCAGTCTGAATTTCACCTTCTCCATACGTCTAATTTTTAATTTAGTCTCCGAAAGGAAGACTAGTTTGGGATTCCAACGCCTGACATAATCGCCAAGCGCATGAACTGTCCGGGGGTTCCCAATTCCCTGGCAGTTTCAACAGAGGGAATTCATTGCTTCCGACAGTGTTGCTCAGCAACCACCACCGATCTCTCTTGGTTGTTGTATGCATCAGTAAGGATTGAGTCACACAATTTTTTCAGAGGCGTACCTTTATCTTCATCCATAAAATCAAGTCAGCCTAGTCTTTTAGAGCCTGAAAGCTCTTTCACGTTTTGTGTTTGTGGGTCAATATTTTGGAATTTTTTTCCTTGGGCTCTAGCAACTCTCTTCCAATTTCCTCTTATTGGGCTTAATGGCATGTTGGTAGTTTCCAGGCTACTGGTGGACGTTTTAAAAGCCTTCAGTGGGCTAGTGACTTCATAGGCCTCAGATGGTGAAAGTTTTGGGCGGCCCACTATGGAGAATTCATCTCCTGCCTCTTTCCCAACCCACCTGTATAATTGAGATCACGTGCATGCTTAACAGGAGAAGGTTCAAGGCTCAATGGGCGTACCTTATCACGTAACTCCAGATTTTCTGCAGGTTGCATATCTGATGTGCCATCTTGTCCTGAGTTCAAATTCAAATTCTCGAAATTCGTGTGGCTTTGTAGAGTTGATGGACCCACCTGCTCCGCCTCCATATCTGCCGAGTTGGAGGTCACCGGAGTTTGCCGAGCAACTGAACTATCATTTTTCCGCACCTCGAATCCATCACTACCCACCTTTATAACTTTTTCAAGCCCACTCTTAGAACCTCCATTAGCTCTTAACCAGTCACCGTACTGCTTGAGAGCTTCAGAATTGCTTGAAAATCCATTACAGTGTTTTTCATCATGACCAAGAAGGCCACAATGGAAGCAAAAGCTAGGAAGCCTTTCGTACTTAAAGGTAACCCAGAACTTACCTCCATCCTAATTGACAATGTTACCGCCCCTCAGCAGCGGCTTGTTGATGGGTAAATCCACGCGTATTCTCATGTATTTGACTTGTTTTGAAAGCCAAGATCTCTTATCTGACTCAATATATTTCCCCAAGCTGTTACCCAGGTCCCTACCAACCTCTTCAGACATGCTTTCAAATGGGAGACCCCATACCTGTATCCAAAATGGGGAATGGGTGAACGAAATATTGTTGACTGATAACCCCTTTGTCCACCTACATAGGAGTAATAAATTATTATCGAAATTTCATGGACCATTACGCTTAACCCTTTCCATTTGGTATTTGGAGTTAAATTTGAACTGAAGAATACTATTCCCAACATCTACAATCCTTAAATCCGGACCCATCTTCCAAGCAGACCGTAAGGTACTCTTCAAAGCTCACATGTTCTGGTGCCGATCTGCTAGAAGCCGACCAAATAAGCTCAAAGCACACTCTTCTAGTAAATCTGATCTGCTGGTGTTTAGATGGAGATGCTTTCTTCTTCTTCTTCTTTAGTGAGCTGAAGATGCTGAATTCCGTTGATGATTGATTGATCCATATCCATGGGGGTTATTCAAGCCCTAAGGCTTAGAAAACCCAGCGATGACCCGTAGCGATGAAGGGAGAAAAAACTCAAACTAGGCAAGAGAAAGGGACTCGTGCAAGGCGAGAGAAAGAGAACTCCTACGATGGGAGAGAAAAGTTTTTTTAGTATCTGCCTTCATAGTACTGTTTGTCTTTTACTAAATTACTAGAATCATTGGTTTGATGCGTCAAACTTTTTAGTGTCTGGAAAGGTGCAATTTTGGATTTTTTTTTTTTTTTTTGAACTTCAGTTGTCTTATACTGTTTAGACTTGAAAGTCACTCAAATGAAATGGGATGTTTCAAGAGATATCCATTAGTAAATATTATTGCTAATAACAATGTCTTATAGTTACCAAATGTATTGACATAATGCATTGGCACTGAGATTCTATTGTTTTCTACTACTTTTTTGCTTTGTATTAGGTAATTTTTAAATTCAACAATTTTTTTTTAATTAGTAAAAGGGACATTAGTAAAAACTATTTAATACTACAATATATTAGACACAAACTGATATCAATAGAAAAGGTGGAAAAAGAAAAAAAAGAGAGAGATAGAAATGTGTGTTCGTTACTCCAAAACGAGCTCCCTGAAAGTTTTTCAAACACAAATCCACTGAAAAGAATGACCCAATATACAACTCAGTGACCCACATACACATATGCAAACATATTACTTCAGAATATATGGAATTGATGTTTATTTGAGTTGAGGTCAGAAACAATAACAAATCTTATGAAATTCGTGGGTTTAATTTGTTATAAATGATTTAGCCAGTGTGGTATCTTTGCACAAAGTGAATACATATGTTACTTTTGTTCAACTTTTTTGTGCATTGCACGGGTTAGCGACTAATTGGATAAAATTTCTCTGATTGCCGTCTTTCTCGATGTCCACAGTAACTCACAGGTCACAGTCATACCCCCATGGTTTTGTATTTGTGTAGAGTGAAAAAGAACCCATCTGAACAATTTGCATAGTAAAGCAAAATGCTGAGCTTGAGAAGAAGTCTGATTAGTGTATGCAAAATACTCAATTCCAATCGAAGCTCCATTGCTGCCACTTCCCCTCGGGCCCTTTTCAAGCCTCAATATTGTTCGGTTTCTGGGTTTTCTTCAAATACCCAATCACTGGATATTGATTTCTCAAAAGAAGAGAGCAAGAGACAATTATTTAACAGGTTTCCCTTTATTTCTTTGTCTTAATATAATCTTACTCTCGGGCTTTGATTTCTTTGTCAAAATTTAATTTTGATGGAGGTCTCTCAATTTTAATTTTCTTTTTAAAAACTTTTCTCCCTTGGATGTGGGAAGCAGATTGATATATAGGAGCAAACAACGAGGGTTTTTGGAGTTGGATTTGGTTCTTGGGAAATGGGTGGAGGAGCATATTCATTCCATGGATGAGAATGGTATTAAAGCTCTCGTTCATGTCCCTGACCTGGTACAGCCAGTCTATACGACTCTTCTATTCTAGTGTTTTTAAGTGGTGGTCATGACCTTTTATATTTATAATTCAATTGATTTTATTTATTTTTTCTTTTATTAGCAATTGCTGTATGATTGCATGCCCCTATTTGTTGTTCATGCAAAAATATGTTGTATGTATCCTCAAAAAATTAGAGGACATCTGTGAAGTTTTAGTCATTTTAAAAATTTATTATCGCTGATGGACTCCTTCGATTTAGAAAGGCGATTCTTTTGATACCATAATTTTCGGATTTGGGGTATATATCTTCGAGATAAATAATTTCATACTCATTGATTTGTGACAATGATGTGGGTGTATCGTGGAATGTTGCAATTTGTGACCTTAAACTGTATGTTTGCAAAATATGCATGTTACTACATTGATTTCCTTGGTAATTTCTCTTTATTTGGCCTTTTTCTTACAGCACAGTCTAATTATAGAATATGACTGTATCCTTTAACCTAAGGTCCTTTACCAATTGAAGACTTTTGCCCCACACACCATTGTGCCAATTTAACCCTTTAAGACAATCATATGAAGACAGGCTCATTCTTGCAGCAGTTTCCAATGTCTAAATTGACCTGTGTATTTTATGAATAAATTGAATATTCCTTGCTAAAATAGTAGCCAAAGTTTTGTTCTATGGAATTTGATGAGACTCTAGTTTTATGATATTTAGTCATGTTGGGTTTCTCATAAGCCATCCATTTCACCAATTATGCGCATTTCAGTTTGCATATTTCTAGTTTCTGATACAGTTCGGAAGACTTTCTGTAATTCTATGCATTTTGTTAATCCTAATAGTTATCTGAATCTGATGAAGCCAAGATCAAACTTATAGTGATACACAATCCTAAGCTAGTTGAAAACCCATAACTGACAGGTAGTCAAAAACATGTGAATGGTGCTGATTGTCAAGAGAGATTTCCATGACTTAATTGAAATTGGCCTGAAATGTGATAAAGAAAACATCTAAAGCATTTGACTGATCCCAGGGATTCAGGATTTCAGTTGCTTTTTAGATCATGGGGTTTTTGGCAAGTGACATTGCGGCAGGTTGCTCAGTCATTATGTTTTTGGATCACTAGCTTTCTTGTTCAGCACTTTTCCTAAAGTTGTCTCTGTAACTTGCAACAGGCAATGTGTTACTGTTACTTCGAGTCTCTTTTTTGCTTGATCACAATATGTTTGGTGTGAGATGGGTTTACTATTAGGGGAAAGGAATTGAATCCGCACTCTTATGTTCTAATTTCTCTAAATATCATGTAACATATTTCCTAATTGAGGAGCGCTATGCAAGTTTTATTAGTTGAGTGTGAGTTTAGACTAAACTGATGTGTTTCTCATTCTTTTTATATTCTCATTTTGCTAAAGATCAAGTTACAAATTTCTTTACAGGGGAGGTGTGCAAGTTCTATAGTTGAGTGCCAATTTAGCATAAACTGAAGTATTTCTCAGTCTTTATACTGCTTACAACTTTATGATTTCTATTGGAGAATAAATTATCTTCTAGGGAAGTGGCTTATTGCCCAGGAGCAACCCCCTGAAGCAGTTGAAATAAATCCTGTGAGTTATGATCAAGAGATGAAAGTTCAATTTAGCTATTTTCCTTGCTTTTCTTATGTCTTGAGAGTTCCCATTCTCACTCTCAAAATATTCAATGTTATAGGTGTTTACTGCCCTGCATGACAAGGTTATGAACAACCTCAACAGCCACTCTGCTCCTGAGACACAAGCCACGCCTGGGCAGCCATGGGTAAGAGGGTGGGATGATATTAAGGGTCTGTTTGGATAGAACTTATTTTGCTGAAACTGAAAACTGAAAATACTGTAGCAAAATAATTTTTAAATGTGTAAATAGTGCCGTGGGACCCATTTTTAATAAAAAAGTTGATGAAAAGTGAAGTTTGTGGGTTCATGAACAGTACATCATGGAAGAAAAGTCAACATAAGCTGCAAAAAAAAAAAAAAAAAAAAAAAAAAAAAAAGAAAAAAAAAGGAGAAAACGCAGGAGAAGAAAACGCAGCCGTGAATTAAGATGGATACAAACAGCACCTAAGAAAGGTCGGGACGACCCTATTGCAGGGAACTAGTAGCTTTGCAATCCACCTCTCAACTAGGTCTTGTATGATGCATTCCTTTGTAAGAATAGTATATAAAATTTCTTTTATATGGTTGCTATTTGATGTCCCATACCTTCTCAAGAAATGAATGAGGACAATGGTGAGACAAAACCATTGTGGGAATCTTGCCTCTAGACCTATGTACTGTATCCACAGCTACTAATACTGTACCTTTTTGTTCAAATTTTGGGCTAAGACTCATTGTATTGTGGTTTTGAGATAGGTCAAAGAAGTCTAAATAGATTACAATAAGATTAGAAACATATCAAATTTTATAATGTTTTTCGTAACTACTAAAGCAGTAAGTTGTAATTTGTGTATAATAAAAGTATTGTCAATGGTAGTCTCATTTGAAAGTCATGTTGGAATAATCACAATCTACTATCTCAAACACTAACAATGCATTTTGTATTGTTGAATTGAAAAATTATACAATACTCTAGGAGTACAGTAATGTGGTACTTTCTTCTATCACATAATAGTGAGTTCCACCATAAATTAGTGTGATCTACTATTCATGTGAGACGAGAAAATACAACATTTTTTATTATACTTCTAAAATTACTCCTTGAATTGATTATGCTTATGAGCTTTTTTAACTCAAATGACATTTATTGATGATGCCCTTAAAAATCTGGTTTATAAGGGATAGTGCACTTCAAAGTCCAGATTGGAGATGGACCAACCAGCGGGAATGTCTTATTTTGTATCATTTACATCATGTCACATATCAAAGAAAGAAAGGGAAAAAAAATTATAAAAAAAAAAAAAAAAAACTTTCAACCAAAAAGCATTTTCTTCCATGATCAACTTCAATTTCCTTTTTTTTTTTTTTGGATAGAACTTCAATCTCCTTGATCCAGCTTGAACCCAGATTTCCACTCTAGTGGACCTGTGGAATGAAACAATTCCATCAAAATTTCAAGCAATGCTTGCAAACCCATAATTTGGATAAAACATCAAAGTTCGGGTAGCCCGCCCCTAAATCAGTCCATTAGTGAGCTCTGCTGACTGCTAGATCCAGTGAGAGAGATTTTTATTTTATTTTAGTTAAATATAAGATTTGGAGAGAGAGAGATCAGCCATCAGAGATTCAAAATCTCATCTCAGATGATGACTGATTAATTGGGGCCATACAGCGCCACTGGGCCTTGTAGCCTAGTGGCACCCGGTTTCATTGTATACCTTTAGCTTGGAGATTCTATCCCCCGCATTTACCCAACAAAAAAATAAATAAATAAATAAATTGGGACCATATATATGGCAATATAAGTTTTATTTTTAATTTATTTTTATTTGTAAGTTATATATATTTTGGAATAGGTCTCTTAAATTCTTAATCTTTTCTATCTAAAAAAATTTTAATCTTTTAAAATCTTTATTTATTCTCATTCAATTGTATTTTTTTTTTCATAGTCTCTTTTAAATTGATTTCGGCAACAGTATTTTCATTAATTAAGTATTATTAAGGGAGAAGAGAATAAAACAAAATCAAGTACCTTTAAATACGTGTGAAGAGGAAACTACCCTTTATTTATATTTTAAGGATAGGGTAGTAGTTAACTAATGAGTTTCAAACATGATTTTGTGGGTTCTAGTTAACTCAATTGGTAAATTTATTTCATCAACAGTATATTCATTAATTAAGTATTATTAAGGGAAAAGAGAATTAAAAAAAAAAATCAACTACCTTTAAATATGTGTGAAAATGATATATGTAAAGTCTCTGATACTTGAATAAAATATTTAAGATTTGATCATCACCTATATCAAAAACCGATTGGAGTCTTAATTTGATGATAAAAAGTTATCATCAGGAGCAGACACTATAGGTTGAAATTTTCCCAAAAAAAAAAAAAAAAAAGTTTCGAACATGACTTCATCTTTTGATAGCCTCATTAGCTTGTGCCTAAGCCTATTCGCTTGACACATGCTCATAATATTGGGAGAAAATAATAGAGTGAAAACAATATGGGGACAACAAAAATTCCCTGCGTAGCATGACTCGGTTTTTCCTGTCCTAACGAGGTGAGAGGTGAGGATAAGTTTTGCTCACCCTTCCTACCCCACCTTATGCTCAGTCCACATTAGTGGGCTCTACTCACCCTGGATTACAACTTTGAATGAAAATCAGTACTCATGTCTACTTGCATCAGTGCATATCTCGTCAAATGTCTGATTGAGAAAATTTGTTTAACAAGTTTGCAACTGATAGTGTATAAAATCACTGTAACTTGCCTCTAGGTAGGTCAAAACCATTGGTTGACTAAAGTATGAACTGTTTGATTAATGGATTAATCCCATAATTATACAACCAATTTAGAATTTAGAATCAATGTCTATAAGGTATTAATCCATTTAGAGAGAGAGAGAGAGAGAGAGAGAGAGAGAGAGAGAGCACATTATTAAAGAGAACTCGTACGGCTTTTTTATTCAATATAACCGTGCATTACATAATACCATATCATCATGACTCAAAACTATAACAAAAGGACACCTTCAAGTTCAAGGCATCAACAGAAGCTGATTACAGTGCTTCATATATAAGCATACAATGCTTTTTCAATGAGGCATATATAGCAAAATGGACCAGACCAACCCAAACCACTGATCAGAATTAAAGTAGCGGATGGTTAATTAATTAAAAGCCCACCACTGCCAATATTTTCTACCTACCTTTTCAAAAAAAAAAAAAAAGGGCAGAGCAGAGTACCCCATATCTCAAATCTAGCGCATATCCACAACTAACATACACTAATGACTTCAATACTTAGCATCCTTCTTCTATACTTTGTAGACACTACTAAATGCTGAGAACTTGGGTTTTTTTTTTTTTTTTTTTTTTCACCTACTCCTTATAAATGTCATTTTATAGTTTTTCATGGGAATTGAAGACCACTAAAGGTCTGGCCAAAGGACCAACCAGCAGGGACAACATTGTTAGAAACCACAGTGCGACCATCACTTGTGGTGACCTTAAAAGAGAGAGCTTGTCCAATGAGGTAACTATTGCTTTGCCAATTCTGACCCCAGTTTCGGAACATTGGTTGCCAATTGGTTCTTGAGCCTTTGATAGAGACAGCATGAACATCACCAGCACCTCCAACATTGGTGATTAAGACTAGGTTGAAGTTACTTTTGCCGTTAATGGTGAATCTGATACCCCCTCTCTTTCGGCAAGGGACCCTACATTATCACAAAATATATGGAATCAAAGCCTTACCTTAAGGTCAAAGAGGAATGTATATCAAGTAGATAAAAAGGCCAAGGATGATTTGCTTTACGCAGACCATGTCCAAAAGTTACGTACATAGTTTGACTAAAGTAAAACAAATTAGCCAAGTATGATATGTATGGAGTCCATTTTATTTAATTAAGCTTGAATAAATTGTATTAAAATGATTTTTTTTTTTAAAGTATATCTAATAAGTTAAATTAGCTAATATATAAACCATATTTTAAACATGCCAAACACAAGTAATTCCAAGCTATAGAGGGCTGGCAGCAAGTTCAAAATAAAAAATCTGTTAAAATTTTACAATTAAAAAACTTATAATTGATGTAATATGAATATGATTGAATTATATATTTGTTTAGAATTTATAAGTTGACTGTATAAAAATTATAAACGATAAAATTTATAATGGTTGGAGCACTCTAGAAATAACCAAGTCTACAAAATGCTTACTTAATCACATATTAAGTATATTTCTTTAAAAAAAAAATTGTTTTGTCTTTAGAATTTGACAAATCAATTTTTAAGTCGTATATAATAAATTTTTTATTTTTCTAATAATTCTTTTATTATTTATTTATTTAGAATTAATTAGTGGCTAGAGAGTAGAAAGTATCTTTTTTTTTTTTATTATTAAATTAATTAAGAATTTAAGAAGACCAAAACATTGTACCTTCTGTAAGCCACAGGAACAATCCCAGCTCTGTATAGAGCAATCTTTTCGAAGATAGGCTGAGAGAGATCAAAATGGTGCTGAGGAGGGTTGCACCAACCCCCATCATTGTTAGGGAGGTTGATGTTTGCTGGGCATAAGTTTGTAGCAGTGACCACAACTGAACCAGGTAGGCACCACTTTGGGTCATTCACACACTTAATCTCAAAACAAGCCCCACAGCTCAGTCCATTGTTGAACATTGCTGTGCTCAAAGCTGCTGTGTTTATCCCATATCCCTGGCTGTATAGGTTTCCATACCCACAAGCCCCACCTGCATGCATTAATTAGTTATTGTGGTCATCAACATATATGTTGGTTACAGAGGAATCAAACAATTGTGTCTTCACAAAAATGATCTCCAGATGCATGTACTTACAAGTATTTATTCTTTTAGAATTACATCATTTGTTACAATTTATTAAATTGGTCAAGAACGGTAAACAATCACTTTCATATATATATATATATATATATATATATTTATCTATTTTTGTCCGCCATTCATAATGGACTATATTAGAATTATATCGAAAGTATGCTTGTAGAGATGTAATTAAGTAAAAGTAATGATGTAGACTTTACATTATGTTTTTGTATAATTTTTTATACAAAGTACCCATGTGACAAATTATTATTGATTTGCACAGCTTTATTCACAGTTCTTTCAACAGTAAATGAAATAAATTGTCTATTTGGTTGAAGTATATACACGGATTTTGTAAATAAGGCTTAGAGCATTAATTTTGAGACTTACCCATTGTACCAGAGGCATCACCACCCCCATAGAAAGTGGCATGGGCATTAATCCAACCTCCACCATATCCATAAACACACGAACCCAAAGAGAGAAACACCAGGAAGAGAAGTCCAACAAGTGCCATTTTTTTTTCCTGCAGAGAGTAGTGAGTTTCAGTACCATGATATCACCTCCCAATAACTTCGATCAATTTAGAAAAACAAAAAGAAAGAAAGAGAAAAAATGCTATAGATGGAGACAAACCTTTTGAGAGAGAGAGAGAGATAGCTAGCTAGAGAGGTGGTGAGGAAATGGGAGGGTGAGGTGAGGAATATATAGATGGTTGGAGGAGCTAGCAAGAGAGAGAGATAGCTAGCTAGAGAGGTGGTGAGGAAATGGGAGGGTGAGGTGAGGAATATATAGATGGATGGAGGAGCTAGCAAAAGCGATTCCTCATGCAACGTCATAATATAAACTGACACTAATTGAGGTGTGGGGACCTTAAACCGCCAAGTGCAATTGGTTATTTCTCTGTGGAAAACAAAGACCCTTTTCGTAAAACCACGTACTTTTCAACTTTCCTGTGTGTTTTTGCTGAGCAAAAGTCATTGGGATCTCAAAGATTCAACTAGGGTATACCTTAAAGAACCCAATGTGGTTTTGCTCTTTGATACTTGATAGTACTTTCAACTGTACAGTACTGTCAGTACATACACCAGATTCCGCGCTTTTTACCAAGAACTATTTGCTATTATTATAATTCTTTTATTTTTTCTCTTGAGTTTCTATGCTTTATATATGCCAGCTAATGGGGTTGTTGTTTTGTATACGGCATTCGTTTTGTGTTGAAATTTCAATGGAAAAGTGATGATATATTGGACAAAATTGCACTTCTTTACAGGTGCGAGCTTGTGTGAAAGTCTTATGGTTATAGTATCCATGACAAAGCCTCTTCGATGGACTCAAAGTAAGGTCAATTTTGCATGCTTTCTAGGTCTTCAAGTGCAAGGAATCTTCCTTCAACATTCAATGCAGTTGAAACCATATTCAGAAATCCCAGTGAAAAATGGACTACCAAAAAGTACCTAGATAGCAAAAATTGTTTTCTAAACAACAATGTGTCCAACATAGTAGCCTAAAATAGCAGTACAGTAAAAGAAGAAAGCTTTAGCTAACAATATATCTTTCCTACTACAAAAAGTTGGAATTTCAATTGGATCAATCTTAATTCACACTTCAACTTGTTTTCCTTTATGTTTCATGATTAAAGATTGAGCATTTAATACCAAAATTCCATTAGATTGAAATTGCTGCTACAACCATTTTCACAAAATTCCTTATTTTATTAGTGTTTCAAACATTCAAAATGTTACAAACGTGCTGCACCGGCACTACTAAATCTCCATATCTAAGTATAAGGTTCAAGTACACGTTGGAACCGACCAATTTTTCTGAATCCCTCATGTTATTTTCAATTTTGTGAACAAATTTAATAGCAATTTTGACCAATTTATCATGCTAGAGAAATTAATTCCAAGGCCTTCTCAGTCAATGTCACACCTGCTTAGTTGAACACACCTCTTCTTCTTCTAAGAAAGAGAGAGAGAGAGAGATCTATGGCCATGCACATGGATGATGTCAGATGTGGTAGATGATGTATGATAAACACAGGCTGTTGCACTGGAAGGACCAAGAACAGTTCAATCTCATTATTACAATTCATTTATTGCCAATTGGTTTTGGTTCTCTTCTAGAGCTAAAACCTTAAACCTTTTCTTGCAAATGTTTAGATCTCAAGTGTGAACTCGTTATAATCTAAGAAACAAGTAAAGTGGACTAAGTGTGTTTTTTTCTGCATAGTTCATAGTTCATCACTTCCACAGCCAACTTTCTTATCTTTCTCTTATTAGTATATTAATTTCTTTTCATTGTTTTTCAAAGATTCTTTGCCCCGGTTTACTTCAGCAATTTCTTTCCAGCTTCTTCTTTCTTTTATGTTATCCAATTCCAACCCCATTAACATCTTTTCATATTTTACCTTATAAAAGAAAATGATCAAAATATTCTTAAAAATAAAAATAAGTTTAGTTAACGGATGTCCTTAAAATAAATGTGAAGTTTTACAATAAAAATTTACCATTAGTAAAATGAAAGTAGAGGCCAAATTATACTTAAAATCATTTAAGTTTATAATATTTTCATTTTGATATTTTATGTTTGATTTTTTTTTTTTTTTTTTTTTTAATTTTTATGTTTGAAACCGTTTTCAAAATAGTCTTTTCATCAAACCCCATAAATTTTGCTCCATCAAATCACTCATGTGACTACGTACGTTTGAAATTGAGATCATTATTAAAACATTTCCACTTCATTGACCGACTGACTTTTGTTTATTTCTTTTCTCAAAAAAAAAAAAATAAAAGACTTTTGTTTATTTTTACTTTAAAAAAAAAAAAACCTCCACCATCAATCCCACCAACATGCCTCAAATAGTCTCACAACCACCACCAAATTGGGCATAAAATTATAAGAGTGAAATCCTACGAAGACTCACCTTCCCAATACTCAAACCCAAACAATCGGGGAATCCAACTAAATCAAGGAAAATAAATCTCATGGGGAACGAAAATGAATACTTTTAAACATGAAATAATAAAATAAAAATACTCTAAAAATAAACGGTAAAAAGTGTAATTCATTCAAAATTAAATGTTCAAATTCATCGAATTACTTTTTTGTATTCTTTCTAAAATCAACTAATGGTGCTCAATTAAGAATAACATGCTGTGAAAAATATGAAGAATTTTTTTTTGAGAAGAAAAAAAAAATGAAGACTTTTTTTTGATGAAAAAGTGAAGACTTAGTGCAAAGTGTAAACAATATGTCTATATATATATATATATATATATAAGTGTGACCATAATTTTCCATTTTTTCTTCATTGGTTTACCATCCAGTTCAATGTGTGCAATTGTAAACATGTAATAGCAAAAATAATATTAAACAAAAAATTATTAATAAATGTAAGAGCATGCATGCACTAGATGTTGTAAAATAGCGGAAGCTCAAATTACCAAGATTGATTGTAAAAATATTTTAGACTTGTGAAAGATCTTCAAACTAACAATAAGAATGAAAAAAATTAATCCAAAAGAAAATAGACATAAGAAACACCAAGATTTACGTGATTCAGCAATAGCCTACATCTACGGGCAACGACGAACAAATTTCACTATATCAAATTTGGGATAATACAAATTTGTGTAGAGGCACTCTCACAAACCTAAATCCCAAATATTAATACAGCCAAATAACTCTCTCTTACAAATACAAACCAAAGGACCCAAGGTTCACAAATACCAAATACCAATTGCGCACAAACCAAAGAGAGAGCTACAAAGCAAATCCAAAAGTTGCAACGCACTAAGAGAGAGCAAATCACCAAACCGCAAAACCAAAACCAAGCGGCAACAAACCTCACTCACTATTCCAAATTGCAACCCACAAATATCAAATAACCAAACAAGAGGGAGCCTTTTTTCTCACACACTCTCATCCATTTCTCTAATTTTTCGTAGTAGCACTATGCTTATATAGGAGACTTGAGTAGGCTAGTATATCCAAAATCAAGAAAGACTAGACTTTATTTCCACACATAAAAGGAGAATCACTCATATTCTATATAGAACTCAAAATCAAGTAATAGACAAGACTTCTAATAAAACTTGATAACTTCAAAGAACAGTAATCCAAAAGAAATAAAATTTCTTCCTTATCCAAATCCAACAAGGAGTTGAAATCCTAATTCAAGCCATATTCTACACTAGATACATATACATACATACATACATATATATATATATATATATATATGTTTGGGTTCAAGTTATACTTAGTGTAACTTTAAGTAATATTACATCACCGAATAACTTGTTATTAAATTAATATTTTTAAAATCCAACTGTTGAATTACATGTTCTATATGTTCTTAACATGCATGCCAATTTTCATATCAATCGGATGTTATTTACCATTAAATACATAAACTCATCTTTTATACAATATTTTAAACTACAAAAAATTTGAATTTTAACAATTGATTGATAATATGACTATTAATCTTTAATCATCTTGAAATTTTGCAAGCATGGAATTATACAAAAATAATATAATCTAACAGTGAATTTGTCAATATTCACAATTAATTAAAAAATATTGAGTGATGTAGTATTATTTAAATTTATATCAGTTACATGAACATGATCCATATATATATATATATATATATATATATATTCACCTGCAATCACCGCGTTAAGAAAGAAACTAGTCTTCTATTCACCTATTAAATTACTTAATATAAAATAAAAGCACGCATAACGATGGCATAGCTGTGTGGTCAATTTGACATAGTAAGTTCTTCTTATAAAGCCCGCATAACGATGGCATAGGCTGTGCAGTGAATTTGAGATAGTGACTTCTTCTTATCATCTCCAGCTCTCTACTATGATCACGTTAAAATATCGTATAAAATGGACATGGGGTAATTCCAATCCTCCAATGCATTGGATTCAACGCCAAACAAAAATGACCACGTGTTTATTTTTGTCATATGTTCACATCATGTTAACTCTAGTGCATTAAATCAAACTCTCTCCAAAAAAATATGTCACGATTTTATGGGTGTCTATCCATATGTTTTATTCTTATTCTTTTTTTTTTTTTTAATAATCATAGCTAGAAATTAACTGTGTGATGAATTGGAAGGATGTATTTCACATTAGTAAAAAAAAAAAAATGTTCACTATTTGTTAATGGTATGAAACTAACTTTATCTTTTGTAAGCATTTTTATTCCAAGTTCAAAGATTGGATAGTTTGGCTAAGGTTTTGTAACTCAATTGACACTATTCCTACCATAATATAGAGTCAAAAAAAAAAAAAAAATTGAACTAAATGGGTTAGCTCAAATCCTTTTTTCACTCGATTGAAATTTTTTTTTTTTTTTTTTTTTTTTTTGGTTGCATACAAGTACACTGCAAAACTTTTCCGGTTTTGAAAATATAACATGAGAAATGCTAACAAATGCCTTTAGAGCATTGGTTAAGAATCCAGTTAAAGAAAATTTTGACATCATTTTTATGGAAAATAAAAAAAGCTGTCAAAACATTAATTACTTTTTTTTTCTTTTCCCATAAAAACTTTCTTTAACTGAATTTTTAACCAGTGCCCTAAGGGCACTCGTTTGTATGACCAATATAACATTATATATTATTATATGAAAAAAAAAAAAAAAAAAAAAGACATTGAAATGTGGCTGGAGTTGGGGGTTCTGGCATGCATTTAGCTTAGCATAATGAAAGCAACGTGAGGTGGGTTAACAGATCGCACACGTATAACTGCGCTATTTACGTAGGGCTGCTTTCTCACGCGGTTCTCGAAAACTCATTTCCGCGTTGTTTCTTTTTCCTCCGTTGAATTCCCTTTTCCCTCACGGATTCCTCTTTCCTCAAACCAATAAAAACCAAAACCTCATACCCAACCATGCATCAAGATAATACAGACAACTGCATACCAACCTGTAAAATTACAACCTTTTTATTACTGAGAGAGTTTCATTTCCGAATATTCGTCTATATTTTGTGATTTTTTTTTAAAAAAAAATTTCGGTGGGCTTAGATAGCTGACACTGCATGGTGTGATAAAATTAAAATGATCGGCAATATAAGGATCTATTTATTTAATTAGTCATTTTTCTGATCTTTGTAGGATATACTTAGAAAGCGAAATCTTGCCAATAGTAAGAGCATTAGCATAGAAGAATGCTAATGCCATATCTAAGGACTTTTTGGTATTTTATGGATCAAAAACGTTTGCATCAGAAAATTGTAAACCCCACTATTGCAAAATTTTTTGCAATAGTGCTACAGTACAATTCTAACTTTAGAATTGTACTGTAGCAGTATTCTAAAATATATATATATATATATATATATTTTATTCACTTCCAAAATTTCTCTTTCATCTCATTATTTCAGTTCTCTTCTCTCTATTCTTTCTCTGTTCTCTCCTCTCTTCAGACCCAAACACCATTCTCCATCTGCTCTCATCACAGTGGCTCATTTTTTCTGGTGGGTTACGATCCGATGGTTCTGTGGTTGCTTTTTTTTTTTTTTTGGCGTAGGTCACTGTGGTGGTTGTGGTTTTTTTTTTTTTTTTTTTGCTGTGACCAGTGCTTAAAGGGGTTGTGGGTCGTGGTTGCGTCCAGTGTTTGGGTCGCTGGTCATGGTTAGGCCTGGTGTTTGGGTCATGGTTGGGTTGCGACTGAAGTGGGTTGTTGGTCGTCGGAGATCGCCAGTGTTTGGGTCCGGCGAAGTTGGGTTCGGTGTTTCACACGGCCTCTCTCTCATCTCTCATCGTGGATCGGCGAGCTGGGTTTGGATCGGTGGGCTGGGATCGGTTGATGGTGGGTTTGAAACGATGGATCTATTGATCGGTGGGTGGATTAGTTGGGTTGATCATCGATAGCTTTGATGGTGGCTCCGGTGATGATTTTTTTTGAATGGGTTCGCTCCGGTGGGTTTCAAATCGGCGGCATGGGTTTCTGATCGGTGGCTTGGGTTTGCTGACCGGTGGCTTGGGTGGTGGCTGTGGTGGCTGTTGTTGGCTCCAACTGGTCTGATGGTTTGTGTGTATGTGGCTTTGTTGATGGTTTGTGTTTGTGTGTGTGTGTGTGGCTCTGTGTGTGTGATGATGGGTATGGATAGGTTGATCGGTGTATCATAGGTCTATGTGCGTGGCTCTGTGCGTTGAATCGGTGCTAAAGGTTGAGGGAGACTGAGGAAAAAAAATACTATTGGAAAGCTCAGGAAAATTGATTCATGCCAAAGTTTGAAAAAAAGTGACGGTTGGAAAGAAATAATAAAGAAAGATTAAAAAATAATATTTTAATAAAAATAGAGTTTTGGGATGCTGAAGGTATTGTAAAATGGTATGGTATAAATAATAAAGTGGCTTTTTGAATGGTAAAATAGAATATGATAGAATTCTTTGATGCTGATGCTCTAATGAGTTGATGTGAGTATGTGAGCATGGCGGTGGTGGAGCCATGATAAATCATTATTTTAATATAGAAATTAACACACACGCGCATAAAGGAAAGGATGAAATTCTAACACGCAAAAGCACGTTATAAACTCCACTGAAAAGTCATGCATGGTATGATAAATCTAAATTAGAAAAAATATTGTTTATAGTTAGATATTATATATAAGGTTATGATATATGTGCAATAGATAACTTGTCCTTAACTATGCAGTTTAAAAATTTCAAGAAATTTGGGGTAATACCCCCAAATGTCTGCTCTGGCCTGTATGTGAGTACTAGTAAATTTGAATATGAACACAAAAGTTTGATTACTTATTGGAATTTGAATTATGATGATGAAGAGTTACATATTTATTATAGTCACCCAAGTTAAAGAACATATGACTATGATTCTCCAAATAAAAAAAAATAAAAAAATTTAATGAACAATAATGTACTATGAAGTTATATTTTGTATTTTTGGGGTATATTATTCTTTTGGTCTTCAAATTTAAAATATTTGATTGGTCTCTTAATTAAAATTTTAAAATTTATAACTTGTCTTTCCACTGATTGTCTATTCATATAGACTAAAAGAGATTGAGATGCACCAGATTTAGAGCACTAGTATCTGGAGTTGTAAAACTCTAAATATCCTATATTTTAGCATCAAACCAAAAAAAGGGCATTATCCGGCATGTTAGTTGTAAAAAAATTTACAATTTAACTATAGTAATGTCTTACTTGTAAGATGTTAATGTAGCAAGTTGTATAATTTTAAATTAATTTTGGGGTAAAGCTATTGCCCCCAAGCTTCAATGTCTGCCCTATATGTGAGTAGCGGTAATTTTGAATATGAAAACAAAAGTTTAATTACTTTTTGGAATTTCAATTAAAATGAAAGTTTCATATTTATAGCCACTTGTGAGGGTCCTTTTTTGGACAGTGTCCAGATTCAAGTTGAAGTAAGGACCCTGGGCCTTTGAGTTGTTGTTTAAAGGGACTAGGCTTGGTTCACCACAGCTAAATGGGCTGTTTGCAAAAACCAAGTGCTGCACAAAGCAAAAATCGTACAATACGTACATACGAGCAAGAATATATATATATATATATATATATTGAACAGCAAAAAACAATAAAGGAACAATGTAATAAAGAGACAAACAAATATATTGTGAAGGATCCTTAAAACACTATGAAATATTTCATTACTTTCTTTAGTTGTAAATCACAATGTGCTTACTAAGACGTGTTACAAGGTTTAAATAAGTTCAAAAATTACAGACTTAGATAGCTATCTAAGCCTCTAAGACTTGCAAAGTTTGAATCCCTTTAAATCCAAGTATGTTTTATAGTGACTGTTTTGGAATACCAGACGATATTTCTTTTTCTTTTACTACTTTCTTTGAGTTTTTGACAGAGTTTTCTTAATGATTCTATTATGATTCACTATTACTGAATGCCCCTTCAATGTTGACTGCTTATCCCTTTTATAGCGTCATTCGAGGGTTCCGGGGTACCACTGATTCCCCTTCTTTGCTCCCTTGGGTACCAAAGCCCACGTTGTGCCAGCCACTCTGATGACTGGTCATTTCCTTATTTCTCATAGTTTTCTTCTTTTGGTGCTATTTCCCTAAAATTTTCTTGCTAACTTTCCATTCTGGGGTGTCCTTAGAGGGCTGACCTTCAATCTCTCTTCCCTCAAGGCTTCTAATCCTTACCTTTTTCAGACTCAGCTTTTTTGGCTATCCTTCTTTTGTCATTTTTCCCAAGTGAGTCGAATCCATTCTTGCCAGGTTGAAGGTTTTCCCAGCTACTTCTCTTTATAGTTCTTCTTTCTGGGTTGCCCGAGGTACCAGTCCCTTGTTCATGAATTGTTATTTTCCAAGCCTTCTGTTTCCTTTCTGCATCACTGGGTGACTGAGAAGGATGTTGTCTTTCTTGGTGCTCTTTTTGAACTGTCTCAATCTCATCCTAGCTATATTGGACGTTCTGAGGATCCCGAGCCCTTGGCAACTTCTGGGTATCCTAGCCCAGTTCTTCCCACTGGACTTTCTTTGATTTTCTGATCTTGATGGGTTGGGCTTTTTCCTTTATTCCCTCTGTTTCATGGGCCCTAAGGCCTGTCCTTTCATGGGTTCTGGGCTTCAAATCTTTCTTTTGATGGACTTGGGCCATCCTTTTCTCTTGTGGTGAGCTCAACCCTTTTATATGAGGTTCACCCACTATGCTTTTTCTTTTGGGCCTTGGTGTTATAATTTTTTAGACCTCAACACCACCCAAGTTAAAGAATCAAAATCTTTTTGCTGTTGTGGTGTTGTGAAACTAAAATCAATTGAAAGATAGAGAGGAGTGTAATTTTTTTCGGGTGTGTTTTTTTTTTCAAAGGTTCTAGTAATGCAAAAGTCTCACTCGAGTTTCTCTGTCGTTAAGTAAGTGAGTGCTCTCTCTTCACTTAGGCAGTAGAATTTGTTGTCCCTTCCATTCGAAGGAGAGTTTTGTTTTCTCTTGGGGTAACAAGGTTATCTCTAAGCTAGTTGGGTTTTTTTTCTTGGGGTTTAGCGAAACACATTTTCTATTGAATCTCACTTACTCTTGTGAGACATGGAGGATTTGGCAGAAAAATGGAGTAACTTCTCTCTCTCAAAAAGGGAGAAGACAGGTTTTGTTCTGAACAAGGATCAACGATCAGGCGGATTTATTATCGCAGCACAATTTTTAACTCCCCATTTTCTAAACATGGAAGCGATGGCGAGAACCTTCAAACAATTATGGAGATCCACCAACGGCTTCAAGATTCGCAACCATAAGGATCACATGGTGCTTTTTGTTTTTGACAACTTAAGTGATGTTGATCGAATACTACAGAGCCAGCCATGGAGTTTCGACAAACACTTAGTTATGATACAGAGATACAATACAGATGTACTAGTCCATGAGTTGGTGTTTACAAAAGCATTATTCTAGGTGCAAGTTCATGAATGTTAGAAATACTGAATGATTGTATTGTATTTCTTAAATAAAAGAATATACATCACTGCCTTTATATAGGAGGCATATGTGTGCAGTACAAGTAGAGTGTAGTGCAAGTACAAGTGTGCTATACAAGTAACCTAATTGGGCCTAAAGCCCATAACACAATACACGTTAACAGCCCCCCTCAAACTCAAGGTGGATGTGAGACCAACTTGAGGTTGTCAACCAAATCACGAGTGCGTCCCTTAGGAAGTGACTTGGTGAAGATATCTGCAAGTTGATCTTTGGAGGAGACGGAGAAAAGCTTAAGAGCACCATGGACAAGATGATAACGGATAAAATGACAATCAATCTCGATGTGTTTAGTCCGTTCATGAAAGACATCATTATGAGCAATATGAATGGCACTCTGGTTGTCACAATAAAGGGGAGTAGCAGAGGAGGTGGACACACCTAAATCCTTAAGGAGCCATCGTAGCCAAAGGAGCTCAGATGTGGTATCAGCAAGAGCACGATATTCTGCTTCAGTACTGGAGCGGGCCACAAAGGTTTGTTTCTTGCTTCGCCAAGAAATCAAAGAAGAACCAAGGAGAAAACAGTAACCTGTAGTAGACATGCGATCAGTAGGATCTCCTGCCCAATCAGCATCAGAGAATGCACGGAGTACAAGAGGAGACTGAGCTGAGTAGAAAATGACATGAAAGAGGGTGCCCTTCAAGTATCGAAGAATGCGCAGAACAGCAGCATAGTGAGTTGATCGTGGAGCAGAGAGATACGCACGGAGTACAAGAGGAGACTGAGCTGAGTAGAAAATGCCATGAAAGAGGGTGCCCTTCAAGTATCGAAGAATGCGCAGAACAGCAGCATAGTGAGTTGATCGTGGAGCAGACAGATACTGGCTCACCTGATGAACAGCATAGGAGATGTCTAGACGAGTAACTGTGAGATAAACTAGGCTGCCAACCAATCGTCTGTAAAGAGAGGGATTAGACAATGGTTTCCCCCCTGAGGGAGTCAGATGCGCATTAAGCTCAACTGGAGTGTCAACAGTCTTGCTATCAGTGAGTCCAGCTCGAGACAAGAGCTCAGAAGCATACTTAGCTTGAGTAAGATAAAGTCCATCAGTAGAATGAGTGATTTCAAGACCCAAGAAGTAGCTGAGATGTCCAAGATCTTTCATCTCAAATTGTTGACTAAGAAAATCCTTGAGTTCTTGAATGCCACTGAGGTCATCACCAGTTATGATTATATCATCCACATACAGGAGAAGTAAAATAGTGCCTTTGTCAGTGCGACGAAGAAATAAGGCAGAATCATAATGACTGGCCATGTAACCCAAATGAGAGATGGTAGAGCTGAATTTGGCAAACCAAACTCGTGGAGCTTGTTTAAGGCCATAAAGTGCACATCGAAGGTAACAAACCTTGTTTGAGTCAACAGAGAGACCAGGAGGAGGTTGCATATAAACTTCTTCATGTAAATCCCCATTAAGGAATGCATTTTTGACATCCATCTGAAAAAGATCCCATTTACGGGCAGCAGCAACAGCTAAGAGGGCACGGACAGATGAGATACGAGCAACCGGAGCAAAGGTCTCTTCATAATCAATCCCATACTCCTGTGTAAAGCCTTTTGCAACAAGACGAGCTTTGTAGCGCTCAATGGACCCATCAGAGCGAGTCTTAATCTTGTAGATCCACTTACAACCAACCACAGATTTCCCGGGAGGGAGTGTCACCAAATCCCAAGTATGGTTTTTAGATAATGCATCAAGTTCCTCTTTCATTGCAATCTGCCATAAAGGGTCAGTGGAAGCCTCACGATAGGTGTGAGGCTCATGTAATGTAGCAAGAGCAGTGTAACAATGATAGTCAAGTAAATGTGTAGGAATAGATCTTACTCGAGTTGAGTGACGAGGTGGAATGTCTTGTGCAAGATCTTCAGGCGGAGCAGGAGCAAGGGACCCAAGCTCAGGGTTGGGGTTGGGTAGCTCGTCTTCAACCTGTTCATCTTCCACCTGTTCATTAAAGGGTGAACTAGGAAAGGGATCAGTGATATCTGGTGGTTGGACAGAGAAGTCTACAAGAGAATCAGGAGCAATTACAGGAGGATCAGGAGCAGCTACAGAAGGAATATGTGCCTCATCTGGAAAAAGATCTAAAACAGAAGAGGAAGATAGGGAGGCACGAAAGTGAGAGAGCTCGACAAAGAGGCGATGTTCCCAAAAGACAACATTGCGAGAAATACGAAGACGATGAGAGACAGGGTCATAACACCGATACCCCTTTTGAGTTTCACAATAGCCAAGAAAACAACAAAGCCTTGACCGAGGCTCAAGTTTGTTATGCTCATGTGGCTGAAGAAGAACGAAACAAGCAGAACCAAAGGAGCGAAGGTGGTGATAGTCTGGACATGACCCAAAAAGGCGCTCATATGGAGTTTGATTTTGGATAACTGGACTCTGAATGCGATTAATAGTATGAACAGCATGAAGAGCAGCTTCACCCCAAAAAGGAGCAGGAACTTTGGCAGAGAGAAGAAGAGCACGAACAGTGTCAAGAATATGACGAAGTTTCCGTTCGGCTCTACTATTTTGCTGAGAGGTACCTGGACAAGTTAGTTGATGAACAGTGCCATAGGAATGCAAAACAGCTTGGAAAGCATATTGAGTATATTCAAGAGCATTATCAGATCGAAAAATTTTGATGCGTTTGGAAAACTGAGTTTCAACCATTTTTGCAAAATTAGAATATACTTGCAATAATTCAGAACGATGTTTCATATTAAAAATCCAGCTATAGCGAGAGTAATCATCAACAAAGACAACAAAATATCGAGATCCACAAATACTAGAGACAGAAGAAGGGCCCCAAATATCAGAATGAATAAGGTCAAAGATATCAGTGGATATTGATTCACTAGTATTGAAAGGCAAAGCTGGTTGTTTTCCTAATTGGCACGAAACACAATCAAAATTTTTTGTAGACACTGAACCTAACAAACCTCTAGAAGCTAATTGTTGTACCCGAGAGGAAGATGCATGACCAAGTCGAGCATGCCAAAGTGCAAGGGAAGGAATTGAAGAAGCAGTAGCAGCTGCAGCAACAGAAACTGGAGCAACAAGTGGAAGACGAAGGTTGTCCACGGGAAACATACGCCCAACTCTGGGACCAGTCCCAAGCTCCTGTCCCGTCCTCGGATCCTGCACAATACATCCAGAATAATCAAAGATAATGCGATAACCCAACTCAGCTAATTGTCCAACAGAAAATAAATTATAAGAAAGGTCAGGAACATTAAAGACTCCAGGAACTGAGAGATTGGAGGTCGCAACGGAACCTATACTATGACCAGATATTGTGGAACCATTTGCTATGCGAATATTAAGAGGGTGCGGTGCAGGTTTAAGGTCAGAAAATAAGGACGAGTGAGGTGTCATGTGATTGCAACAAGCAGAATCCATAAGCCAAGAGGTAGGAGACATACCAGATAAAGCTGAGAGAGAAGAGGAATAAGATGCATTACCAACCATACGAATGACATTGGCGATGATATTTATAAGGTCATCTCTGGAAATGGTGAAAGTGGATCCAGAAGACTGAGACTTTGCAGAGACGGGAGCCATAGGTTGGACACTCTCAGTGTTAGCAACAGTAGCAGCAGAGATGGAAACAGCTGATTTGTTGCGTTGATAGCAAGTCTCAATATTATGGTCAAAACGTTTGCAAAAATTGCAAAAACGTTTGTTGGATTGTCGGCGACGATTGTTGCAAGAGGAAGAAGACTTGTCCTTATTCTTCATTTTGAAGCAAAATATGCAAAAATAGACTGCAAAAATGAAATCTACGCGAAAAACTGTAAGAAAAACCTGGACTAAAAAAGTCAACCCTGGAAAAGTCAACGGTCAACGGCCAGTCAAAGTCAACGGTCAACCTGAAAGTCAACGGTCAAATCCAGATCAGAAGGTGACGTCAGCGGATGACGCAAGCAGTGACGTCAGCAAGCTGTTAGGGCTGACGTCAGCGATGACGTCAGCGAGGCCGTTGATGCATGTGACGACGCGTGACGGCGCGTGGAGGCGCGTGACGGCGAGTGGTCGGAGCGTGAAAAGAAGATGTGGCGCGTGGAGGCGCGTGACGGCACGTGACGGCGCGTTGTCGGCCCGTGAAAAGAAGCTGTGGCGCGTGATGGCGCGTGTGGTGCGTGATCGGCGGAACAGCAACTTTGAACGGCGCGTGGGGGCGCGTGCAGTCTCCGATGGCGACGAGGCTTCCACGAGTGTGTAGATCGGCGCTGGACGATCTCAGTGGTACCTTCAAAAACGTAATCGGAGCAATAATTGCAGTGGCGATGCAAAGAGCAGTGGTCTGTGCAGTGTGAAACTCCTTAACGACGACAGCTGCAGGTCCGGAACCCAAGGACGACGACTGGATGACGTCGGAAGTTCAACGGCGAGAGGCTGCGGCAGCAGTGTGATAGCGGAAGCATTGTTAAAAAGAAATTCACACTAATGAAGACAAGACTGCTAAGAAAAGGTCAGAGCAGTGGCTCTGATACCATGTTAGAAATACTGAATGATTGTATTGTATTTCTTAAATAAAAGAATATACATCACTGCCTTTATATAGGAGGCATATGTGTGCAGTACAAGTAGAGTGTAGTGCAAGTACAAGTGTGCTATACAAGTAACCTAATTGGGCCTAAAGCCCATAACACAATACATGTTAACAATGAAATTCTGGTCCATTACATGACTAAGACGGTTGCTGAAAGCCTTTGTGAAATTGTCGGGGAAGTCCAAAAATCAACTGATGATGTTGATGATGAAGATGGTCATTTTATCCGAGTTCGTGTCCTAATAGATGTCACCTTACCTCTGTGTAGGGGACGATTAATTACAATGGAGAATGGGGTTAAAAATTGGATCCAATTCAAATATGAAAGGTTGCCGAATATATGCTTCTGGTGTGGGCGATTAACTCACAGTGACAAGAATTGTGACTTGTGGATTGATAACAAAGGCACCCTTTCGCCTGATCAACAACAGTTTAATTCTAGCTTGAAGGCATCACCATACTCGGCCAAAGGAAAAAATGTCATCTTTGTTCCAGAGGGTTCTATGAAGGAAGAAAATCCAGTTTTTAGGTACCACAGGAAGCCAGGCCACATTCGGAGCCGGTGGTGGATAAAACAGGGACTGGTTCACCGAAAAATGTGTAGTCCGACATAGAGCTAACAGTTGAGAAAGAAAGCAATAAATTGGAGGAGCATTTAAACGCTAAAATCGTAGGTGTGGAGAATACGTTACAAACGGATGTTGGAGTTATTCCAAACATGGACTTTATCTCAAACATTTCTTATTCAAATTTAAACCTGAATATTATGGATGAGATTAACTCTGAGATTTTAATTCCCAAACCCATTTCTTTTGCTAAGCTGTTCAACATCCAAATAAGGGAAATTGATGAGGCCCTAATTAAATTTGGTTAGCACACGAATGAGAGAGTAAATTTGTTAGAAGCAATCAATGTAGCCATTATTCCCCAAACTCAACGTGAAGATGTCAGGAAAGGAAAAGAGGCACGTGAGGTAAAGTTAGCAAGCTCACGTGAGCAAGAGCAAGGACTGAGCCGTGAGCCTACACAATCTGCCTCTCAAAAAATTTGCACGAGCACAAGCAAGAAGCCGTGTACCAGAGGAAGAGTAAAATACCAAGCACGTGCAAAAACTGTGGAGAATAACACAACAGGGAAAATAATTTATGCAAAAGATTCGATGATGTTCATTTAGAGTTACCAGGCGAAAGCAAATTGGTTTCAAAGGATGATGGGAATTCTTCTTTATCAATAGTGGAGGTTGTGTGTCAGCCCCGCCAATCGCAATGAGTTGCTTAATTTGGAACTGTCGTGGACTTGGAAACCTATGTATAGAGAATGGAGCTTGCTGAATTTGTGCAGGCAAAAGATCCTTCTGTCGTGTTTATAGCCAAAACATGGGCAGATGAAGCAAGGCTAAAAGAAGTAAAACGAAAGATACAATTTGAGAACATGTTTGTTGTACCAAGAGAAATCAAGGGAGGAGGTTTAGTTTTGTTTTGGAAAGAATCAATAGCTGTTATAGTCGAAGGCTCTGACAAAAATCATATTGATGTGATTATAAATAAGAATACGGAATAGGAATGGCGATTTACTGGATTCTACGGAGAACCAAAAACACAGAGAAGAATTGAGTCTTGGAATCTATCCGAAGGTTAGAGTGGAAATTTCAGATACCATGGCTATGCGCAGGAGATTTTAATGAGTTGCTCGGAAGCGAAGAAAAATTAGGTGGCAATAGAAGGAGCCACAATCAGATGAAACTTTTTATGATGCAGTGGATGCATGTGGTTTTTTGGATCTTGGATATTTGGGTTCCAAATTTACTTGGAGCAAGCATTTTGCAAGCAGTCATTCAATTTGGGAACGGCTTGATAGGACATTTTGCACAAATGATTGGCTTCAACAGTTTGCAAGAACAAAGTTTTTTCATCTCACTAGCACCACATCGGATCGCATGCCTATTTGGATAGTTCTTGATGCCTTGAACCACCCCCTAGATCAAACCCATTCCGTTTTGAAGAAATGTGGCTCTCTGATAAAAGGTGTTGGTGAACGGTGGAAGTGGTGTTGAAAGCTTCAATCCCTTGTGATCCTAAGGTTCAAGTATTGAAGAAAATTGCCAATTGGGACTAAATTAACCCAATGGAGTCGTCGAAATTTTGGGAATGTTCGTAGAGGGCTTTGTTAGGTTCTAAAGTTTTAGGATTTTATGTATTTAGAACTCTAATTTGTTTGTTGGCAAACTATGATCAAAACAATGTGTTTAGAAGTGTTTAAGGCTAGCTCAAAGTTGTGCATCTATGTAAAGTTGGAATCGAGTTAAAACAGGAAAGGATTGTGCCTTTCGGCCTAGCTCGATCGATCGAAAGACAGGCTCGATCGATCGAAGCTCGGGCAGAATGTTTTTCTGCAGATTCATCCAACTCAGCCCTAAGTGTTTTAAAACATTTTTAGGGTTTCTTATTTGTCCTAAGTATAAAAGGCAAACCCTAGCCACGTTTTAGTGTTGCTCATATTTGCGGTTTGTGTAAATCTCTCGTGAGATCTAGAGGAGCTTTCCTTTACACAAACTTAGGGTTTTCAAGGAGAAGATTTATCTACACCTTAATGATCAATTCAGTTGCTACCATTGAAACTTAAAGAAAACACAAGCGGGTGTGCTTGTATCTGGTGGTGAATTCAAGAAAGAAGGAGTCCGTGGATTCGGAGCTTGCACGTGGTCGTGTCAGTAAGTTCTACTGGTTGGTAGCAATAAGAAGTCGAGCGTGGGGGCTTGTAAGTCTTATTGTATGAACTTCGATTCTTTCAAGATAGTGGATTCAAGTTTACCTTGAGGATAGCTAGGTCAAATCTTCCCTAGGTTTTTACTGGTTTGGTTTCCTGGGTGATCATATCTTGTGTTATTTATTTTTCGCTGTTTTGCATGATTTGATCTTTTATATTGTGATAACCTAGACTTGTTTAATTGGATTAAGTAACAACTTGGCTAATTACCTAGGTTTAATCAATTGTTTAAGGGGTCTAAAAACAATCAAGTGGTATCAGAGCGAGTAGCTCTTTTGTTGTTGATCCTTTGATCATTGAGCTGATCCTTGACCCCTGTTGTCATGGAACATGGACACGCTCTAGTTATTCCTCCTCACTTTGATGGGAATAATTATGCTTACTGGAAAGTAAGGATGAAAGCATTCCTGAAATCCATTGATGAGAAGGTGTGGAACTCCGTTGAATACGAATGAGAGAAGCCCACTACTCCTGTTAGTGAATGGGAAACTTCTCAAAAAGAAGTAGTTTCGTTTAATAGCTAGGCTATGAATGCGATCTTTAACGCTGTTTCTATGGAGGAATTTAAGAGAATCTCTAATGTTGAGATCGCTCATACTGCTTGGAATATCCTCCAGACTATGCATGAAAGCACAAAGGCTGTCAAAATAAATAAATTGCAGCAATTGACTTCTAAATTTGAAAGCATTAGGATGTCTGATGATGAATCTTTTGATGAATTCTATGTTAAATTGAATGATATTGTTAATTCTGCTTTTAACTTGGGTGAAATCTATGATCAACCTAAAATTGTTAGGAAGATTCTTAGATCTTTGACTGAAGACTTTAGACCCAAGGTGACTGCCATTACTGAAAGTAAGGATGTGGACTCCATCCCTGTTGATGAACTTGTAGGATCTCTTCAATCCTATGAGTTGGATATACCCAAAACTACCAAATCAAAATCAATGGCTCTTAAGTCAGTTGATGATATTGAAGGTGGTGGATTTGATGATGAGCTCTCTGCTACAGAGATTGCCTACCTTGCCAAGAACTTTAGAAACTTTCTCATGAATAGTAATAGAAAGGCAAGAGGCACAAACATTGCTGAACCTAGAAATTTTAGGAAGCATGATCCCACTAAGGTTAACAATAATGATAAATTTAGAGAAAGAGTAGGTCAATCTTCCAATAATTCCTTGGGCTCTCAGTGTTTTGGATGTCAAGGGTATAGATACATGAAATCTGAATGTCCAACCTATTTGAAGTCTAAGGGTAAGACTATGGCTATAACCCTTAGTGATGGTGAAGTTTCTGATAATGAGTCTGATTGTGATTAGGATGGAAACTTCATTGCTTTCACCGCTACTGCTGTAGTTGATGAGAGCATATCTGTTGAAGAGAACCCTTCTGATGGAGAACTCTCTCAAGATGCAGATCTTCAAGAGGCCTATAATAAACTTTGCAAAGTTGCTGTAAAGGATGCTATGAATGTTGAACTTGGCCTGAAGAAAATTGAATCTCTTGAGCTTGAAAAGAAAAATTTGCTTGTTAAACTGTTTGATGCTAATGATCTTTTGAACAATGTGAAAACTGAAAATATGCTTTTGCTTGATAAAGTTAAATCTTTGGAACTTGATTTATTTGTTGCTAGATCTGCTAGTTTTAAACTTGATCAAATGCTGAGTGTTTAAAAGTCTTCTTCTGACAAAACTGGATTAGGTTATGTTGAAAGCATCTCTGTGTCCACTCCCCATTCCACAAAGTTTGTTCTTTCATCTTCTTCTTCTGAACTTTCTGTGAGTGCGATAGTGAGTGAAACTGTCAAACCCCCTGTGAGTGAGGTTGTTAAATTCTTAGAAGGTTCATCATCTCAGAAGATTAGGGTTGATCTAAAAGAGTATAAGCCTAAGAAGCCTACCCTATTTAAGGACAAGACACATGATAAGCCTGCATGGGTTTGTCACTTTTGTGGAAAGTTTGGACACATCCGTCCAAACTGTTACAAGCTGCAAGCTGCTAAGAGAGCAAACAAACCAAAAGTACCTGTGCCTCAAGCACTTGATCCTATGGTACTTATTGGTGATTTGGTAAAGGGTTTAAACCTTTATTCCAATCCTAGAGTTGGTAATCATTCTCATGTGAATAAGAACTCCAATGCTCGTGGTGCATCTAAAAGGTTTTGAATGCAAAAGACTCGATCTAACTGAGTCTTTCTAACATGGTCCTTGTGCTTCATTACTCTACCCTTTGTGACCATTGTTCTTTGGTTTTTTTTTTTTTTTTTTTTTTTTTTTTTTTTTTTTTTTGTTTCTAGGATTTGCATAGCATAACATTCATGCATTTCATTCTAAGTGTTTTTTTATTTTTAATATTAAAAAAAAAAAGGGAAGAATAAGGAAGCACATTTTGTTTTGTACTATTCTTCTTGGTTTTTGAGAACAAGGTTGGTCAATTTATTTTCACATAACATGTCTTTTGTACCTTATTTAGTTTTGATGAGCTTATTTATTGCACTTTACTAGCTGAAACTTTGTAGTGTATGTTGTGTGGGAAAGATGTTTATTGCTTTTGATTACTATGTCTTAATCTTGAAGTCACATGTTTTTAAATGTTTGACTTGAACTTTTAGAGAAAGGCATAAATAACCATCTCACCACTGTTCACTAGCCAATCATGAACACCTTAGTGCATATCATAAGATTTTGTGCTCGAAAAAATGTAGCACATGCACAAAAAGAACATAAGGTGAAGTCTCGGGTTAAATTGCTTAATTCTTAAAATCAAAATTGGTGTGTACTATTAGGTTTGATGCCAAACTCAAATAACTTAAAATTGGTATGTATATTATGAGGCATAAATACAAGAAACTTACATGATTGCAAGCTTATGATCTAGGAGATGTGGGAGTTATATGATGTAACTCTTTAGGTGATAGTCTCTTTTAAATTCTTTGTGATGAATTTTGTAGACTTTGTGATTGATTGCTATTCACATATCACCTCACATGTATCTCAAGTTTTTGCTAGTTACACACACTACACGAGTTATTCTTTGCTAAACATTGTACATGTTATTATGTGTGTTTATGGTCTAACCAACCAAGTTTTGCAAATACTTCGAATTTTGTGCAAAATTAATTTGTTACTGGAAAATTTGTGGAGAATGCAAGAAATTTTTTTTTTTTTTGAGAATTTGGGCTTAAAATTCTTGTTTTGAAAATCATATCATCACATACTTATGCATTTTTGTTCTTAAATTTGAATGCTTTGAGTTAATTCTAAATGTTTTTCAAAAACTGTGTTTTTTCCTGAAAATTTGGTGAGCCACTGCCTATTTCGATCGATCCATTCTGTTTTTCGATCGATCGAAATTTTTTTAAATTTGATAGAGAAAGTCTCTGTCTGTTTTGATCGATCGAGGCTTATTTCCGATCGACCGAAACTCGTGAAACAGGTTTTTTAAAAAGACAGATTGGACTTTTCAAAGTTACTTTTTCAAATAGTTTTTCAACTTTTCTCTCTCTCCGCGTTGGCTATAGGCTCCACCATTAATTTTTTGTCATTTTCCTTCAAGATTTTTGCAAGGTTTTTGTCCTTGAAGGCCGGTAAGTCTCTTTTGCCATTCCTTTTGCATTTTATTTCACGTTTTCATGCATTTTTCATGCATTCTTGTGGCTATTTTCGGCACTTTCAAAATATTGGGGTTTTTGATGATTCAAACCTATTTTGGTGAAATTGATCAATGGGTTTTTGTTCTATGATGCTATAATAATAATTCTTATAGTTTAATTTGATCAATTTTGTGGTTTTTGAAAAATTGGAAATTCTAGGGTTTGAATTTGATCCGAATTGGGAATTTTGTCTAATTGGGTTAAATTGATGAAATTGGCTTATCAAATTGATGTATTTGGTCATTATTTTTGTTATTCTATCATGTGTGATGATCAATTCGTCAATATTTTCAAATTGCTCAAGTGGTTTTCCAAATTTTGGGGTTTTGTGTTAAAACCTTAATGCTCAAACCAATTTTGTGAATTTGAACCTTTTGGACTTAATTCACTGCATTAGAACATGCATCATGTCATTTAACTTGTTCATGCATCATATAGATTTTTATTCTATATTCTGTTTTTGTGCTAACTTGCAGTCTGCCCTTGGTTTTGTTTTTTTTTTTTTCTCTATCTGTGTGTTGGTCCTTATCCTAGCACCATGCCTAGGAAAACTAAAGCCCATAGGACCACTTCCACTTCCTCTGAGTCTCTCTCTAGGGTTGAGGAGTTTAGGAATGATAAGTGTAGAGAGGCTTTTGAGACTTTGAACCGTAAGCGTAAGATATGGGTTGAGCGAGCTGTGGCCTTAGATGAGCTTGATCCAGCCATTAGGGCCAATTTTAAGTCTAGAGGTTGGTTGCCTCTCTTAGAGATAGATCATCCACCCCCGACTGCCCTGATTAAAAAGTTCTTCTCGAACCTCTCTTACCACATCTATGATTCCAACACCCTTGTTAGGAGTTGGATACGAGGTGTAGAGTTCACCATTACCCCTCGGGTAGTGGCTGAGGCTCTTGGGGTGCCAGTTGTTCGGGAAGCTGACTATCCCTATGATGAGTCACCCTCATTAGATGTTGTTCTGTCTTACATCACTGGGTCATCTATCCAGTGGGGTTCTGATCCTCGGATCACGTCCTCTAAGCTTACCGAGACTGCCTATCTCTTCTTTAAGATAGCGTGTCATTCGTTGTGGCCTATCTCTCACTTCCATACCATCCCTTTAAAGCGATGTGTGTTTTTGTATGCCTTTGTTTCTGGAGCGTCTATCAGTTTTCCTCACTTATTCCTTCGTTCTTTGAACGAGGTTCATAGGAGTTCTGTCGTAGGGCATGTGTTGATTCATCCTATTTTCATTCATAGGATTTTGCTCTTCTTAGGTCTAGATGGTTTTTCGTCTGGTGAGCCTGTTCATGTGATTGCTCCTATAGGTGCCACTTTTCTTCGTCAGAAGGCTGCTCAGTTGAGAGTTGCTCCTTCTCGTCCTAGAGGTGCGTCATCTAGTGGTGTTCCCCCTCCTCCCTCTTCTACAGGTACTGCTGCTGCTGAGACATCAGGTGCTGCTGCTGATGCTGATGTTCCTCCACTGACTGCTTCGGATGATTCTGACATTCGTCACACGTTGGATCATGTCTTGACTGTTCAAGCGGCTCAAGGACAGATTTTGGTGGACGTGCTCGATGAGATCCGTGCCTTGCGTGCGGAGTTGGCGCAGTTTAGACCACCTCCCTTTTGATGATGGGTATCTTGTTTGCCCTTTGGCATTCCGTCACAAAAAGGGAGAGTACTTTGTAGAGTTTTTGCTTTCAGGGGGAGTTTATTTGTTTTTGGTTGGAGCTTGTGGAGTTTAGATTGTATCTAGGTGCTTTACTTTATACTTAACTTTTTTAGCTCTTACCTTGTTTTTGATGGGATATTCATGTTAGGGGGAGTTTTATGTTTTTGTTGGTACTTTATATGTTTCTTGTTTCAAACTGCTTATTGATTTATATTTATGAGTTATTCATTGATATATGTCTTTATTTGTGTGTTGTTTGAAATCAAGAAGTTATTTTGATTACTTGTATTGTTTCCACACATGCGGTTATGCATTTTGTTTAGTGTTTCAGGAAATATACATGTTGATTCAATTGAGCTGCTGTCTACACTTGCAACTGATGGATGGTAGTTAGGATTGAATTTGTTTTATGAGCATTATTTTGTAAAGGGCTTTTTATTTTGTAAACTTTGAGCTTCTAGTTGTGTTTTGTCACGGATTGCCAAAGGGGGAGTTTGTTAGGTTCTAAAGTCTTAGGATTTTATGTATTTAGAACTCTAATTTGTATTGTTGGCAAACCATGATCAAAACAATGTGTTTAGAAGTGTTTAAGGCTAGCTCAAAGTTGTGCATCTATGTAAAGTTGGAATCGAGTTAAAGCAGGAAAGGATTGTGCCTTTCGGCCTGGCTCGATCGATCGAAGCTCGGGCAGAATGTTTTTCTGCAGATTCATCCAACTCAGCCCTAAGTGTTTTAAAACGTTTTTAGGGTTTCTTATTTGTCCTAAGTATAAAAGGCAAACCCTAGCCACGTTTTAGTGTTGCTCATATTTGCGGTTTGTGTAAATCTCTTGTGAGATCTAGAGGAGCTTTCCTTTACACAAACTTAGGGTTTTCAAGGAGAAGATTTATCTACACCTTGATGATTAATTCAGTTGCTACCATTGAAGTTTAAAGAAAACACAAGCGGGTGTGCTTGTATCTGGTAGTGAATCCAAGAAAGAAGGAGTCCGTGGATTCGGAGCTTGCACGTGGTTGTGTCAGTAAGTTCTACTAGTTGATAGCAATAAGAAGTCGAGCGTGGGGGCTTGTAAGTCTTATTGTATGAACTTCGATTCTTTCAAGATAGTGGATTCAAGTTTAGCTTGAGGATAGCTAGGTCAAATCCTCCCCAGGTTTTTACCGGTTTGGTTTCCTGGGTGATCATATCTTGTGTTATTTATTTTCCGCTGCTTTGCATGATTTGATCTTTTATATTGTGATAACCTAGACTTGTTTAATTGGACTAAGTAACAACTTGGCTAATTACCTAGGTTTAATCAATTGTTTAAGGGGTCTAAAAACCATCAAGCTTGTTGAGGAAAGAAAACTCTTGGTGAGGGTAGAACATGCGACAATGCAATTTGGTTGAAACTTTCGGGTAAGGGAACTCACTAAGGAAATTAATGGTTTGATGATTAAAGAAAATAAAATGTGGAGGCAACGTGCTAAAAGTTTCTGGCTAGTAGTGGGAGACAAAAATTCCAAGTACTTTCATAGTAGAGCAACTCAAAGGCATAGGCGTAATTTTTATTACCAACTCCACAGGCAAATGGGTTAAAAATCCTGAAGAGATATCCGAATCTTTCATTGAGTTTTACCAAGAACTTTTCGTTTCATCAAATTTGGCCATTGGTGTTAAGGATATGGATTCAATTCCAAATATTGTCAGTGATGAAATGAACTCTCAGTTATCATAGGAATTCATGGAATGGGAAGTACAGGCAGCCTTGAAGCAAATGGCTCTATTGAAAGCTCCTGATCCCAACAATATGCCTTCACTCTTTTATCAAAATTATTGGGAACTTGTTAGTTGTGATGCTACAAAAACAATTTTATGTTACCTCAATTCAGCCATAATGCCTCACCCTCTAAACCATACCTTCCTTACATTAATCCCAAAAATCAAAAATCCAGTTTCTATCTCTAATTATCGCCCCATCAGTCTATGTAATATGCTATATAAAATTTTTTCCAAGGTATTAGCCAACAGACTTAAAAACATATTACCAATCATCATTTCAGAACTTCAAAGTGCTTTTACAAAAAACCGTGTAATTTCTGACAATATTCTTGTAGCATTCAAAACTTTACATAGCATGAATACTCATAAATCTACCAAATTAGGTTACATGGCAGCTAAACTAGACATGAGTAAGGCATATGATAGGGTGGAGTGGATTTTTTTGGAGAAGGTTATGAGAAAATTGGGGTATAATGAGAGGTGGATAAACCCCATAATGATTTGTGTGAATACTGTGTCCTATTCGGTTTTGGTTAATGGTGAACCTAAGGGATTGATCCGACCTACAAGGGGAATTCGCCAAGGCAACCCACTATCACCATTTCTTTTCCTCCTTTGTATGGAAGGTCTGCATAGCCTTATTTCTAAGGCAAAAAGGGAGGGAGCCATCCACGGGTCTGGCTTAAGCAGAAGAAGTCCTAAACTAACTCATTTGCTTTTCGCGAATGATAGTTTTTACAAGTCTAATAGAAGTGAATGCCAAAAGGTGCTGCAAATTCTGGCTCATTATGAAAGGCTATCAAGTCGGCAAATCAATTGTGGTAAAACTGCTATCTTCTTTAGTAAATCCACCAATGATGCTATAAAGTTGGAGATCAAGGAAGCCTTAGGAGTTCCAGAAATAATGCACTATGACAGATACTTGGGGCTGCCATCACTGGTAGGTAGACATAAAAAAGCAAGGTTCGAGTACATCAAAGAAAGATTTGGAGGAAATTGCAAGGGTAGGAAGAAAAGTTGTTGTCTCAAGCAGGTAGAGAAATCTTGATAAAGGCCGTAGTTCAAGCAATTCCAACCTACTCAATGTGTTGCTTTAAACTTCCATTAGGCCTTTGTCATGAAATTGAAGGATTGATTCGAAAGTTTTGGTGAAAGAAGGAAGATACATTGGGTGAAATGGGAGGATATGTATGAGCCAAAATCTGAGGGTGGTATGGGTTTTAAGGAATTACCTTTGTTTAATGACGCTTTCTTAGCAAAAAAAAATTGGAGACTTTTACATAATAAAAACTCTCTATTTTATAGAGTTTTCAAATCTAAATTCTTTCCAAATTGTTCTATCATGGAGGCTAAAGAGGGTCATGGTGGATCGTATGCATGGAAGAGCATCTTAATTGGAAGGGAGGTTATTCAAAAAGGTATAAAGTGGAGAGTTGGAAACGGTGAGTCAATCAAACTTTGGGGTAACAAATGGCTGCCTTCTCTTAACTATCCATCATTGTAGGGGCCTTTAATAGCAGAAATGCAGAATGCTAATGTAAGTTCTCTTCTAAATCCCACTACCCGTTCATGGGATTTAACTTTTCTGTCCAAAGTGTTCAGCCAAGAAGAAGCAAGGGAAATTCATAAAATCCCTCTCAGCCGAAATCCTTGTGATGATGCTCTTTTCTAGCCATTTGTACAGTCCGGACAATAGTCTGCCAAATCAAGATATTACTTCCTAAAAACTGAAGTGCGAAGCTCATCTCCACCAAGGCACCAAGTTACTTATCAGAAAAAATCAATGTGGAAAAATATATGGCAGTTAGCAGTCCCATGTAAGGTGAGGAATTTTGTTTGGAGAGCATGCCGAAATGCTATCCCAACAAAATCAAACCTAGTTCGCCGATGTATTATCGATAACCCAACTTGTCCCCTCTGCTCACAACACCCCAAAGACGTTCTGCATTCTCTGTGGTCATGTCCAAGTTTGACACAGGTATGGGCGAATGATTCGCAATGGAATTTTAGAAGCAGCACACAATTCCAAACTTTCCCACAACTGCTCCTTCATGTCCTGGATTCAGATTGTAGTGGTGAACTATTTGCAATGCTTACCTAGACTATCTAGTTTAGCCGCAACAATGTGAGGACTGCTCCACCAAGTTTGCCACTGAACCAAATTGCACAACGTGCCTTTAATCACTCCTAGAGTTTCGGACAGTCCAGCCAAGGAAGCTGACAGCAATAGCACCATTGCGAGTAAGGTGGCAGCCTCCTCTAGTTAATTGCTTCAAAATTAATTTTGACAGAGCAGTGTTTAAGGATGAAGACAGAGCTGGTATTGGAGTGGTTGTTCAAGATAATCGGGGCATGGTCATGGCTTCATTATCTCAAAATATCCCACTCCCACATTCAGTCATGAACCTGGAAACCTTGGTAGCATGTAGAGCACTCGAACTCTCCCTAAAACTAGGCTTAGACAAAGCAATTCTCAAGGGAGAGTCGCTGATCGTCATTAATGCTTTAAGGGACTTCTCTCCTTCTACAGCCTCGTATGGTCTTTTAATCCGTGATGCTCATTTGTTGGCAAACTTGTTTACTAGTATTAGTTTTCAACATGCATGTTGGTAGGGATGGAAATTATGTTGCTCACAACCTAGCTAGACATGCACGTCATGTTACTAGTTTTTCAGATTGGATGGAGGATGTTCCAATCCAAATTTTTGCAACTTATCAAGCAGATTTTTTTATCACTTAATAAAATTCAAGTTCTTCTTTCTCAAAAAAAAAAAAAAAAAGTTAAAGAACATATGAATATGATTCTCCAACAAAAATAAATAAAATTAAAGAGTACGGATGTACAATGAAGTAAGTTTTTTTTTTTTTTGGTGATAAATTATCCTTTTGGTCTTCAATTTAAAATATTTGATATATTGGTCTCTTAAAATTTTAAAACGTCTTTCCACTGATTGTCTATTCAATAATACTAAAAAAAATTGAGGTGCCCCACATTTAATGGACTAAAAATAGAACTAGCCTCATATTTTAAGAGAAAAGAATTAAATAAGCAATGAATGAATGGAAGATGATGATGCCAAAAAACAAGGACAGAACCATGTACAAGCAGAGGGGGGCTGCACACACCCCCCCCAAATTTTTTAAAAATATTAAATAATAGGTATGTATTTAAGATTTTAGAAAATAAGTCCATGAAAAATTATATTTGCCTCTCTCAAGAAAATTATATTTGCCCCCCTCGACTTCGAATCCTAGTTCCGTCCCTGCCGAAAAATCACCAGTAAGTCACACGGTCCTCACGTGCTCGAAACAATACCCGCACAACACAAAAGAGAAGACCTAATAGAGAGCACTGGCGTGGTGCCGGCCAAAAACTCTCTGAAAGTCAAGTTAGAACTTCTTATAACTCTAGAATGCCAGAGCTAGGCTGAATTATGCGTACCTTGTTTTCTGAGGGTCTCTAGGTTTTTATAGTAGTGTAGAACTGACTCCATTTCTTGTGTAGGAAGGTGTTTCCTTATAGAGAAGATCATCATTAATGAGCGTATATTATGGAATCCTCCTCATACTAGAATTCCATCCATATTGAGACTCTATGAGTTAGGGTTAACCGTGAGACGCAAGTTGTTTCTATTTAGGATTCCTTAGAGACTACTGAAACCAGGTGGATGCCACGTGGCCCTCTAGACCCGTCCACCTTGTGTCCATACACTCTGGATCCGTCTACCATCAATCCACTGTTCCAAATCCGTCATGCTTATTAAAATAGATCCATCATCCATACTTTTACCCTCTTCAGAAGAAAAAAAAAAGGATAAAAAAATGTACACAAAATATTCTCAATTTTTTAAATTTAAATGACTAAATTAAAACTTTTTAAACTTTAAGAAAACCAAGTGAAAGTTGCAATTTTCCTTAATTTTTGTTGTAAACATAAAATTTTCAAATTCCTCGTAGCAATTTTATTTTTATATCTTCATAGCAAAATTAAGATGTACAGATAGATGGTTGCAAGTGTGGTACCAAAAGTTTTTTGTGGTCAAACTTTTTGCGTGTGTGCGTGCCCAATTCCTAAATCAAAATGGAGAGCGCATGAGATTATTGAATTGCATGGACTCAATATTTTATTTTTTGTGGCACCAAGATCCCCCAATCGCATGAAGAAGCCCTCAAATCAATCTCACCTAAGTGGAAGAAAGTTGTGATAGAAGAAATGAAGGCTTTAAATTAAAGAAGATCCGACACTTTGGAAACTGATCACAAAAACAAACGTATGGTTGGCTGCATGTGCCATGAGCTACCGGATATGCCCTAAAACACAAAGTTTGTGGCTCTGTGGGAATTTGGTTCTATCTTCCGTGTGGATATCAAACTATAGCTTTACCAACATTGTTGAATATTGATTCATCTACCAATCACAAAGGCTTATACATGAGTGGAATTTTTTCTTTCTTTTTGGTCTAAGAGTGGAAGTATGTACCTATCATTTTCTTCAAAGTAAAGTTAAAGTTAAGAGAAAAATAAGGAAAAGGGTTTTAATCAATTCAATGTCAATGCCCCCTTTTCTCTCTACTTTGGTTGGGGGTTAAAGAGTGGACAAGAAAAACCTAAAAACATGGATGCGAGCTTTAAGTATATCAATCCCTTTTTCATTATTACATGCATAACTTAATCCTATGCTACTTTCTTTGTACTTTGTTCTTAGATGGCATACTGGATTAGTTTGGAATGGGTCATTTCAGCAATGCAAATGTCATATAAGTATAACTAAGGTCAAGTAAAGAGGCTGCGGCGCTTAATTTAAAATTTTAAACAGTTTTTTATATCTTTATAATCACGTTTAGTTTCAAATGGTCCATTGGATTTGGAAAGGGCTGATAGTTTTTGATGATACAGTATACTGTTTACCACTTCTAGTAGGTTTTGATCTGAAAGAGCTAGAGTAATCAATACACAATATTAAGGTAAAAATGATTTAGGAATTTACTCCTACGTTTTGAAGTAGTAAACTTGTGTAATAAATTCTAAGGTTAATGAATGTAACTAAAAATTATTAAGTGTTGGACACAAATTACTATATATGGACGATACTATTAACTAGACAAGCACATTGGGTGATAGCTCATTTTTATTCTCTATTACATTTCATTTTTGTTTTTCATTATAAAGCTCATATGATCAATCTGGGAATTTAAAGATGCATTCTTATAGAGGATCTCTCACTGTTCTCAAGTTTTTTTTTTTTTTTTTTCATAGAGTAAAGAATGGCTATTTTCTTGATCATATCAAATTTGAATGGAAATTATAAGCTTTTTACGGAATTCATAATCATCCATTGAGTGAGTTAAATTACAAAGATTACTGATGAAAAAGGTGATCAGAGAGACCAGAATATTCATTAATTAATTTGGGTTCTAAAGTTTACGTTAAAGTACTTGGACTTCATCAAGATTAAGACATGCACGTTGTGGCAATGTGTTAAACAAGGTTTCATGAAAGTCCAAATCTTGAGGCAGCCATGAATCAGCTCCATGCCTCCATGTGCATATTACACGGTCTAACAAAGAGGCGTGAAAGAATTGTTCTTCACCTCTTCTAAGAACTAAGAAGATGGCAAGGGGTCATTAATTTAGGATACAAGGATCAGAACTCAGAACCCCCTGTATTGTATATAAGGACAAAATATCTTAAAGCAATGATAAGAGAATTCTAATTGGACTAATAAAGCTCAATGGAGTTTGATCAAAACCAAGTCATAATCAGGCTTCAACAAAACTTCAATTTTTGAAGCCCTTCTTTCTATATCTTGGTAAAGCTTCTCTACATAGAGATTAAGAAAACATTGAACTTGAAACTCTACTACAAGGAACATGTTAGATAAATCTATAATATATATAAAATAAAAAAGTCAATATATAAAATAAAAAATATTTGACTTTTGATTGACATGCCACAAGTATTTAAGACATTACAATTTTAAATGTCAATTATTTTAATATATACTATTTTTTTTAGTTAAATTTTATCTTACATTTAAACACTCCATAGGAATCTTGGTACATGCCCCTTTATTTTATGATGAAGAATAGATTGTTCATATATAAACTGAATAATAATAAAACAATCCACTATCAAATAGAATTTTACAGTCAAGAATATTTAATTCATAGTAAACTTAACTATGATTATCAAACTTAGCTCTGAAACCCTCAGACTTCTTTAATATGGATCTGCTCCAACATGAACCTCCAGCTCACACTTTGCTCTTTATTACAGTTGATATCTGAAGCTTGGGTTGCCACTTGATTCCACCAGTACTTATGATATAAGAATGATCTCTGGTAGATGCTTGAAAGAGTAAGAAAGTACAAAACCTCTCAATCTCAAAAGAGTAGCTTTTCAAAACTTGAAAAACATGCTTTAGGATTTTCTTTATATACTTAGTGAATATGGATTGAAACCCTAAACGTTTGATGGGTTGTTGGCATCTCAATCGGTCAAAGATCAGTCTCGATCAATTGAGTTTGGTAGATTGTGAATTCTTGAACTTGTAACTTATATGTTCTTGAATTCTAATTTCCAGCACTTTGAGCAATGTCTAACATGATCTATAGACACTATAATCTATACCTAGACAATTGTTTATGTACACAGTTTGCCAATTTACCAAACATTTAGAACTTAAAAATTTTTAAGAATCAAACAAAGCTCAATTTAAACATACGAATAAGGAGACAAAAGGGATATATATGAACAATTATGAAAATTCAAATAACACCTAGCAACTAATGAGAATTGTTATTGAAGTGTGAGCAAAAGATGGCAGTCCACATGGCAAGAAAGGAGAAAACAAAGGTTCATTTTTACTCTTAAAAAAATCATTTTTACAAATTCTCTAATCGACTCTTTATTATTTATTAATACTATAAGGATTAGATTTGAATTCCTAGCCCAACACGTGGATAGACTTAGGCCCAAAAAGTCCAAAATAATGAATTTGTAGAGAATAAGTTAGAAAATTGGGCTTTAGTTAACCGAACAACAAGTTAGATAGGTTTGATGACAAAAGAATGAAAATACACAAGTGTAAACTGAAGAAAAAGAACGTCCTCAGTGGAATCCGAGGACACTGGTTCTTATATAAAGTTCTAAGGTAACGTTACAAATTTGATTGTAGATTGCTACAGTGTTTCTTTCCTGGATTTTTTTATCCCCCTATCTTACTCCCTCCTCCATCTTTTATACTGCCTTTCCTTTTCATATTCACCCTCCACATGCTTGCCAAATAGTCGATGTGGATACTTGTCCCATCAACACTCCCCATAAGTCCTTATGTAGTAACTGTAAGGCTGAAATACATTGTTCAGGTATCACTTCTACATTAATGTGGTTAGGGAGTTAGCTGCAGTGCATTTAATGCGAAGGTAGCAGCTTTCTCTTTAGATATTTTAGGACATCTCCCTGTCCTGAGTTCTCGTAATGCTTATCCATATCAACTGGGTGTTTCTGTGACATTTTTTCGGACAACAAGCCACCTCTACTGACCTTGGCCTTGGTTAGTCGAGGAGGCTCTCATCCTCGGCACAACTCCCAGGGTAGTTATAATCTCCACTAACTTCTCCTTTTGCCAACATGCGCCCTTTTGACAGCGATTACTCCTTCTTGGACGCCATTAGTCCTTAGCTTAGGCTTTAGGCCTATCATATACCCAAATGACGGGCCCCGGAGCCCAAGGCCCCTACAAATACTTATTAAAAAAAGTGTATCATATGTTTTTTTTTTTTTTTTTCTAAATGCATTGGTTACTAGCTAGTTGATTTAATATTTAGTACAATTTTGCAAATAAATATCATAGTATTTGAATTTTATTGACATAGTGGTTATAATTAACTTATAATTATAGGTGTGGGAGGACTTTCGTCTCGGCCCCCAATCAGGTATTGTCCTCTTTGGAAAATGGCGTTGAGCCTTAGTCCTCAAGGATTTGTTCAATCCCACATCAGGGAGAGACACCTCCCACTCATGCCTTATAAGCCTTTGGCCTAAGGATGAGTGTACCACTACTACACATGCGAAGTAGAGCAAGTCTCAAAAACTGCTACCTCATCCTATGGTAGTGCACTCGTTCAGGTCACACATGAACCTATGAAGAGGGAAGGTGGGGGTTTCCCCTTAAACCCCAAAAGGCACCTTTTTGTGGGAGGACTTTCGTCTTGGCCCCCAATCAAGTATTGTTCTCTTTGGAAATGGCGTTAAGCCTTAGTTCTCAAGGATTTGTTCAATCCCACATCGGGGAGAGACGCCTCTCACTCATGCCTTATAAGCCTTTGGCCTAAAGATGAGTGTGTAGTAATGGTACACTCATCCTTAGGCCAAAGGCTTATAAGGCATGAGTGGGAGGCGTCTCTCCCCAATGTGGGATTGAGCAAATCCTTGAGTTAAGACTCAACGTCATTTCCAAAGAGGACAATACCTGATTGGGGGCCGAGACGAAAGTCCTCCCACAATAGGTATAATTGTTTTGATATAGTTCCAATAAGCATAATTGAGTCTGGTTCTTTTAAACTTTCATAAATCATTGCATAGTTTAAAGTTGAACTTCTAAGGCCTGCACTTAAATAAATTAAAAAATTTAAAATTAAAAAAAGAAAAAGAAAAAACCTAAACAGAGTGAAGGGGATTGAAGTATTGAACCAGATACACAAACTCTATAAAGGGTGTGATGTGTCAACAGGTCTGAAGCCCATTGATAATAGAAGACCTTGTATATTGGGCTACTTAAGATCCACATTATTTGTGCAAAACTGAGTTTTCGAAACCCACAGTTACATCAAGAAGGCCATAACTTCTTCTCAAAAAAATCTCTCTGGCCCATAAGTGCCAGAGAGATTTTTCAATATTGATCCATTTATAATGGACACGAGCTTGGGCCCAAATTGATGGACAGGAACATAGTATATAGTATATACTGCGTTTTTTAAGATCCCAGACAGGCCCAGAATATTCCAGAACCCACTGGAACATAGGGCACTAGTGAAAAACACATAAACTATAAGGGTATCACTGCAAATAAATAATTTTTTCTTACCGTTCAAATCAACGGTCCAGATCTCTTCTCAGATTTTGCCCTAATTGTTCTGTCTCTCTCGCTCTATATAAACCCCATAAACCCTTTCTCAACCCCTAGACCACTCTCTCTCTCTCAAAAGATTTTGGCTTCATAGGATTCTCAATTTTCTTCCTCTTGTTCTTCACCGAGTTTGTTTTCTCAAACCCTAAATCTTTCAGTATTTTTGGTTGGTTTTTGCTATGTAAAAAGTCAATGTCTGTGCCTGTGATGGTTCTAAATATACTCCGAGAGAGTAATCTCTGTGAAATCAATTTGATCTGAGGCAAAGGCTTCTTATATTGTCATCATTTTCTCTGCAACAAAATAGATCATAAATTTGATTTTTTTCTAAATAGTTGGGTCTAATTCTCTATATTCTTGTAAAGATTGTGTTTTTCGTTATAGATTCTTAGTTTGTACACTGTGATTGAAAATTTAGACAATTTTTATCAAATGGGTATCTATCTTTATTTTCATTTGCTTAATTTGGCTCCATGATATATGCTTTAGCTAAAATTGGGTCTTTGAAACTCTTACTATAAAACCACATTACTTTGATATAGTATTTGGCATTGCAAGTGATGATAAAACAGACAGGGACATCAGCACTCCTTTGGGAGAATGGTGACAAGTCTAATGGGAATCTCTCTGATGCAATATTGTATAAAATTATTCATCATCAGTTTCTTAACTTGAAAATTTTTTTTATGCTTGTTGCTCTAGATTCTAGAATGGTTGCTATGGTTAGTGTTCATTTATGTGATTGGTTTTTATATACCAATGGTGAACTGGGTTTCATTGATTTACAAATGTCATACATTTGCCTCTATGAATTATGTAATTGAACTGTTTTTATTTGAAATTTGGTTTGCAACTGAATGGTATGTATTTCCCACATAATGTTTTGAGCAAGTGATGATAAAACAGACAGGGACATCAGTACTCCTTTGGAGATTGTTGACATGTCTAATGGGAATCTCTCTGATGTTCACATCTATTGTATTTTTGCTTAATGTAATTGTTTTAAACTTTGTACTAGTTGCCAATGATGCAATTCATTGCACTTATTATCAGATATATTTTAAATGTTGATAAATCTGATTGTCACTACCTCTGAGGCAACTAAAGTTTTGTTCTTTGTGTAAACTTTGTTGGATCATGCATATTGTTAATTCTTAGTATCTTAGCCTATATATTCGTCAATTGGTATCAAACTCTATATTTTATTAAAAAAAATTTGTGATATTATACATTACCTAAACCTACGATGGTTTTTTAAATATACACTGAGCATCAGATATGAACAGAATTTCATTTGAGGCACGGTGGATTACTATGTAGGTGGTGAATTATGGTGTTGTTATTGACAAGTGTGGTGAGCTTAATCTCTTAGATGTCCCTGAGAAAGTCAGTTTCAATTGATGTTCTCTTGGCCTATATACCTCTAGGATCCTATAGAGAAAGAATACAGTTCCAAATCCTGTTGACAAATTTGGTTTTACAGTCTATGTTTTAGATCACAAAATTTGATTTTTATAGTCTTAAAACTTGAAGGTGTTGATATGCAATTGTTCTGGTTTCCTTTTTATGTTTGTTAGTATATATGTATGTTACAATGTAGTGTTTGTAGTGTTTGAATATCGCCAATGATGATATCATTAACCAATAACCATCTTTCGGGACTGAATGGCTTTTTAAGGCCTTGATGTTATTCTGCAATTCTGAGGCGATATGTTATTTGAAGCATTATATCTTTTTGAATACTTTAGGGAAATAACTTATGAAAAAAAAAATTGTAGAGCATTGAAGTTGTAGTTTTATTTTTGTTTTAAAAGTGAATTGTAAGTCATAATGTGACTGGGGATTTTTACCAGAAATCCCTTACTTGAATGGAGCAAACTTATGAGTGTTTGCAAATTCCAAAGTTAATGTCACATAAAAATGCTTGTTGATGTTGACGGTCCTCCTTAGGGAGCTCCTCCATTGATGAGTGGTCTCATATTCCATCGCCTTGTGGAGCAGCGTTGCTGCCTTTACCTCTTGGGACTGGCCATGAGACATACATTATATTGCAACATTTTGTTCTTGATTTTTTCTTTTTTTGGTTTATTTTCGTTCCTTTTTTTTTTTCTTTACAAGTTTTATTTTCATTGTTCATGATGATATCATAAACCAAAATACCTATTTAGGGGGCCGTGTGAATCATTCTTCAATTCTTTGGCCATATTAGCCTATGATGACCTACATTTTTAGCAATAGGGCTTTTGGTCTTGATTTTTGTTATATTATTATATTTTGTTTTATTTTTAAAATATAATAGACATAAAACTTTTATTCTAAACAACAAGCTTTTATCTCTTATATTAATAAAAAAAATATTTTATTAAAAATATGAATATGTTAAGATTTTTAAATATGTTTACCTTCGTGTAACAGTCTAGTTTATTGTTCATTGAACTTGTATTCTCTAGTTCACATAAGATTTAATCATTTCGTTAATAAATGGCCGCAGCCTGATGATTGTTGCACAAGAACGGAGATTTGAATGGTGCTTTTGTAGAAGTCTTAGTACTTAGTTGGGCTCCAGAAGCACCTCATGTGATAAGTTCTTCTATATGGTATATGAGGGCTAAGAAATTGTCGTTTGTTTTTGACTCCGACTTGAATAATTGTGTGCCTGCAATTACATTTTCAAGACGCCCAGGCAAAGATTGAGGGGCTGTTTGATATTATTATTTAAACAACAATAACATTTCTGACATGTATTTTTATACATTTAAACACGAATTTCCAGAGCACTAAAAATTGAACAACAATAACTGAACAGTGCTGCCAAATGGGCTCTGAGTTTCATTAGTTGATGGTTTTTTAAGAACACCCAATAAATCTGTTCTGAGTTTCATTGGTTGATGGTTTTTTAAGAACACCTAATAAATCTGTTGTGGGTTCTGGTCTAAAATGTTAAAAAAAAAGGGGGGGAAAAGTGAAAGGTAAGATTAAGTTGAAAAGGTAAAAAGCTTTAATTGTGTAATGCCTAGAAATAGAATGCAAGAAAGAAAGATGACTATTTGTTGAATTGGAGTTAGTGCAAAATATTGAGTACTGTTACTCATGAAATCAATAGAGTTATAATAAAAGTGTATCAAAAAACACCTTGCCATGAAATCAAATATTCTATTTTCAGACAAGGAAAAGGAGGATATGGTTTTGGGATACTGGATGATCATCTTTATTGGTCTTTGGACTAGTGAAAGTGAAAATGAACTTATTGAGGATATAGTTGTAGTTTTATTTTTAATTTAGGGTTTGTTTGAATTTTGTTTATTGTTGAAAATTAAAAATATTATAGTAAAATAATTTTTAAATGTATGAATAGTGTTGGAAATTTAGTTTTAACGTTGATTTTGTTGAATTTTGTATGGAAATTCACAAAAATTAAATGCAAACGCCCAAAGCCCACTGGGAATGCAATCCAAACTAAGTCTCAAAATGAATTGTAAGTCATACTGTGACTGGGAATTTTTTACCAGAAATCCCTTACTTGAATGGAGCAAACTTATTGAGTGTTTGCAAATTCCAAAGTTAATGTCACATAAAAATGCTTATTGATGTTGATGGTCCTCCTTAGGGAGCTCCTCTATCGATGAGTGGTCTCATATTCCATCGCCTTGTGGAGCAGCGTTGCTGCCTTTACCTCTTGGGACTGGCCATGAGACATACATTTTTTAAATGTTCTTAATTTATTATTTTTTTTGGGTTTATTTTCGTTCTTTTTTCTTTTTTTATTTTTACAAGTTTTATTTTTATTATAATAAAAGTGTATCAGAAAACACCTAGCCATGAAATCAAATATTCCATTTTCAGACAAAATAAAAATAAATAAATAAATTCCTAGGAGAAGAGACATTCGTGTACACAAGAAAAAGGAGGATATAGTTTAGGATACTGGATGATCAGCATAAATGGTCTTGGACTTGTGAAAAAGAACCTTTGGAGGCAATGCCAAAACTTCAGAATGTGCTTCCTCATCTTTACTCTCTATTTCAGATAAAGGAGCTAAGATGCCATGTCCTCTTGGGCTTCGTTGAAACTTGAAACCTGTTTTGTTTCTTTGGTCCTTAATCAAACCTAAAGGCCTCTTCGAATCTTTACTCTCATAAGTCTCATTGGCGTAGGCAAACAATTTGGTACACTGAACGAGTTCTCTCATGCACTACCTCCAGATTGTTCTAAGCCCCCTTCAAAAACTCCTCAGTCGGCATCTTTTGGGCCTTGGCCTCCCTCATCCAAGTCTTGAGCTCAACTGCCTCTTGTGCTTCATCAAAGTCCAAAAGTAAGAAGATCAGATGATAGTGCAAATTCATTTTGTGCTCTTAACTCAACTCAACGGAAGAAAATTTGATTTAATATGAAAATTTATTACTATATGAATAAATCTGTTACACTCCCAAACTATAGGATTTTTATTTTTTATTTTTTTTCTAAAATTAATTAGCAAAATAGCAACAATCATTGTTGTCCTTGTTGAAGGGGGTATTGTCATATAGATTCTGTTTAATTAAGGGATGGACCTACTAGGTATATTTTATGTTTTTAATAGTTGGGCCCCTCTCTCCCAAGACCTTGGCCCCCATTAGCCAGTCTCGCCCAAACAACCCAGACCCATCCCAGCCCAAAAAAAATTAAAAACCCATTAACCCACATTATATACAAACTGAATTCAAAAAAAAAAAAAAAATAGAGAAGTCGAGAGAGAGATCGAGAGACCGAAACTGGAGAGAATAAAGACAGCCCAACTCATGTAAATCCTCAACCTAAAAAATAATAAATTTATTAAATATTTTATCTTGACTTCTTAAAAAATTTTTGAACACCCTACTTTGAACATCTTGGGAAAAAAAATCATCTTTAGCTTACTTTGGAGATGACTGGAGAAGATATTTCAACAGATTAAAGATCTGCATTTGTGAGCCTTTGACTCTTCTAATTTTTTTTCCTAATCTGTTTGTCTCCTTTATGTCTTAATCTCTGGCGTCCTAAGTCTCCTAACTCACTAAGTTTGGTTTGTTTGCTCTTGCTTGTTTTCTTCTTTATTTAGTGATAAATTGCTCCAGGAATTACAACCATAATCCACATGTATGGATTAGATTTACAACCATGGTCCACGCGTTTTAGTTTCAGTAGTTTGCTCTCTCTTTTTTCTTCTTTTGTTTCTCTTTTATTTTACCACCACACATGTGTATGGTATAGTAGGATAGGTATGACTTTTCTTGATTCTTCTTTTCTTGATTTTTGTTAAATTAATTATATTATTATATAACATATTAACAATATATATATATATATATATATATAATAAGCTACTTTTAAAATAGATAAAAATATATAATATAAAAAATAAAACACTAAAATGTGCGAATCATTATTTGATTAGATTTTTTTTAATGCATTTAACTTATTAGTATTTTTTTAATGCAACTTTAACTTATTAGTATTTTTTTTTATATGATAGTTATTAAGTACTTAATGGATAATAATTTAGTTTTGAATATAATCCCATATGCAAGTTAAAAACTATTTGATCTATTCATGATGATATTTCTAAAAATAATACTATACTTTTGGATTTTAATGTTGAGTTATAAAATAATTAACTAATATATTGAATGGTTTTTACAATATTATAAAATCTCATTTTCATTTGGCGCCCCTAAAGACACGTTCGAACGTCAAATTTTATTCACATAATTTAAGTTTCTTAATGACCACCTTAAAAATATTTTTAGAATTGTCACTAGCTATATGGATGCTTATTTGGATTTTTTTTTTTTTTTTTTTTGCTTATACTCCGGCCCCCTTGAACTTGAAATCCTAGGTCCATTCCTAGTTTAATTAGTCGCTTTGAGAGTTTAAAAGAGTCTATTTTACAATCACAATTCTTTGTAATTTTTTTACAAATGCTTATTTTAAATTCAAAACATAATTTTCCAACCGTTTATACAAACACACTCATATACTTTTTCAAGGATGTGTTTGAGATTTATGTATATAAATTTCTCCTCTTTTTTTTTTTTTTTTCTCCCAATTAAATTAGTTTATATATATATTTTTAAAAAAATAAAAATAAAAAAAAATAAAACTAAGAACACGGGGATAGTAATAGTTCCACTATATCTTATTTCATTTTATGATTTAAAAATGAGTGTTCTAAAACAAAAAAGAACACCTACTGAAAATTCTCTTGTTTAATGGTGTGTTCTCAAAAAATAAATAAATAAATAAATGGTGTACATTTACCTTTTTACCAATTTCCTGCCTTTCTCATTAAGTCATAAGGCTAAGGCTAAAAAATTTCCGGATTATTGGTTTTTACTTTTTATTTCTGTGGGGTCACAAGACTCCCAACTTGATTGTCTCACTCTCATCTACACAATTGCACGCTAAATACACTGTCTGTATACTACCAGAAACAAAATTATTCATATAATTCATTGAACCCAAATACCCAATAAGACATATTTGCAATTGGAACATACTGGAAAATAATTCAAGATGAAACAACTTTACCCATTGCGTTCAGGTTGTAAATCTTATCTGCGTTTGCCTTTGCCACCTGTCTATCATAATAATAATAAAAAAGTGATAAAAAAGATTGGGACATTTGGCCACCTTCCACATATCTTAATAATCAAGATTCACATCATTTATGTGGAGCCCAATTTGGCTAAGAATTAAAGCCATCCACGTAAGCGACAGAGCATCCTGAATAATTTTAAAAACTTTGCTTAATTTTTACCAAAAAAAAAAAACTTTGCTTAACTGGTGCATCTTGGACCCATTTTTTTCTGAGGAAAATGAGTGCTCATCACATGCGTCGGTCTCACGGTGTCAATAAACTACAGGCCTTGTTATTCAGCATAAAAAAAAACCATTGGCCTTGTTGACAATATTAACATTACTTTTGCTTTTGTGGGGACTATTGTTAGGTACTGGATTTGGATATTTATATTAAATTATTAATATTTCCAATTTTTTTTTTAACATTGTAGTTTTGACTTTTGAACATGTTTTTTTTGGTGTCGGGTCTTTCACTCCTTCTTTCACAGGTCATTTACTTATTTTTTGTCTGGTTGCCACGTGCTTACTTTTTGTTTAGATGATAATCAATTCCATGTTTAGATGGTAACCAAAATGTGATTTTTTTAATATTATTTTTTTTGTTGTTGTTTGTGGTCATGGTGCAAGATTTTTGTGAATTTGAAGACGAAAAGGTTGAACAGGCTGACTTTTTTCGAAGAAGATTAAGTCAGTCTTACAACCTCTAGTCTCTTGGTGAGTGGCAGTCGTGAAAAATATGTTTCTCTATAATCATTCTTGTTTTTTTGGTAAAGACATTTTAAGAAGATAATATAATCACAAAATAAATAAATTTTGTGGAGAAGGATTTCAAAATTACAGGATTTTTCTGTCATGAAATAAATATGTGAAAATAGTCATGTCTTAGATATAATTTCATTATATTCAGTTATTTATCTATTTATTTATTATTTTTTTTAAATAGTTACAACAATGGGCTAGGAAAATTTTAAACATTAATTCTTAAAATAAAATATAATAAATTGTGCCATTATCAACTACAAGATTCTTTTTGTCTTTACACTATACATCATGTTCTTATAATAACATAATAAAATGCAAGTAGATGAAACTATGTCCTGTTGTATCTGATGTATATCTTGTTCTAAGTTAAATGATATGATCTATTTACCTCGTGTTTGCTAAGAAATAAGACACAAACTTGTCCTTAAGGAAGGTGATATATATATATATATATAGATAGATGAGTTTAAGTTACACATTTTTTAAACTATTGGATTTAAAATAGATCTAACATTCAAAAAAGCTATTTATTAATGCTGATATTTAGGATCTCATTTATTATCCATTATTTATAACATTCCATACTTATCTCTAAATCCAAAATTTCTCTATAACAACTTTATCTTCTAAGTTACAATTTTCTTTTTTTTCTTTTTTTTGAGAAAGATCTAAGATACAATCTAATTTCTCTGTAACAATTTTATCATCTAAGATACAATTTGATTATCATGATCAACTCAACTTCTAACCAAGGATAAGAATAGACTTCTCCTTATCTCTATCTTGTGTATTTGAATCCTTAACACACCGCCACAGGTTGGGAAGCCGGTAGCAAAAATAATATTAGAAAATATCATGTTTAATTAACAGGACATCCACTTTCGAGAGGAACATATATCCTAAAAATTTTCATCATTTTCAATTGTATCTTAACAATAACTTTGATTCTTGTTGTGAACTAGGCTTGGAGTGATGCTTCTATATCCTCCGTTACTGTAAGTAGAGTACATCCATCCCCAGTATTTTACATACGAGTGTTCACCAAATTGCACAAACCGCACAAATCGCAAAATCCGCACCAAAACTGCCCACAAAATAACATAACCGCACCGCACCACACTGCACCGCACCCTCTCTATATGTTAATATATTTATTTATTTTTAATATTAAATATATTATTTATAGTTTAATAACCCTAGTTTTCCAAAAAAAACAAAAAAACAAAAGTTTAATAACCCTAACAAGTGTTGACTAGAAAAGCCAACCAAAAATAAAGAAAAACTAGCTAAATAATTTAAAACACTTGACCAAAAAAAAGGGAAAAATTAGTTTTGGGATGGGTAGGAAATGCCCAAAATTTGAAAAATATACCAACTTCAAACCTCATCTTTTACATAGCACCGCACATGTGATCGCAAAAATAAGGTGCGGTGCGATTATGATTTTGGTTAAACTCTAAATCGCACCACACCGCACCGCACATATGACCACAAAAATAAGGTGCAGTGCAGTTATGATTTTAGCTAAACCGCACCACAAATTGCGGTGCTAAAAATGGCTCAAAACCGCACCGCGAACACCCATTTTTACATATACTAAAAAACTAGGCTTGTTTTTTTTTGGTAAAGACATTTTAAGAAGATAATATAATCACAAAATAAATAAATTTTGTGGAGAAGGATTTCAAAATTACAGGATTTGGCTGTCATGAAATAAATATGTGAAAATAGTCATGTCTTAGATATAATTTCATTATATTCAGTTATTTATTTATTATTATTTTTAAATAGTTACAACAATGGGCTAGGAAAAATTTAAACATTAATTCTTAAAATAAAATATAATAAATTGTGCCATTATCAACTACAAGATTCTTTTTGTCTTTACACTATACATCATGTTCTTATAATAACATAACAAAATGCAAGTAGATGAAACTATGTCCTGTTGTATCTGATGTATATCTTGTTCTAAGTTAAATTATATGATCTATTTACCTCGTGTTTGCTAAGAAATAAGACACAAACTTGTCCTTAAGGAAGGTGATATATATAATATAGTAATCTAATTCTATACCAGATGTTGAAATTTGGACATTTCACCAAAGTCCATTATTCATGTCTTTCACAAACCCATATATATATATATATATATATATATGCAAATTGATTCTTAGGGTTTATCACATTGCTATAACAGAGTACAGGGGAAAAAAATATTTGACTATTTTATCATCTTCTTGGCAGCTAAATTGGCCAAAAGGTGATATTTTCCATTAAGGTCATTCACAAAAATAACTGCTCTTTCAATTACGTGCAATGTGTTATAAAATAACAAACAACTCAATACCAAGATGTTTAAGTCGCACATGATATAACTTATGACAATTTACTTAATTGTTTACTTAATTTAATAACATTTTATTAAATATATTTTTAAAGAATTTTACTGATGAATTATGTATTCTACTTGCATTTTTCATGCTTGCAAAATATAAAGTTTATGACAAAATATATAATTCAATATGGAAAATTTTAAAAATTTTAAAATATTAAATTATATAAAATTAATGTGGGGACTGGCCCAGAATAATAGGTTGGCTGGGCCCTGGGCCCGTCCGAGGACCATTCTGTCCGAGGAGACGTCGCGGCCCAGAATCCTTGCTTAGGCCCACTGGAGCAAAGAGAACACGTCAGAGGAGTAATTCCTCCTCAGACATTCCAAAATCCAGGTCAAAGGTGCATTCCAGTTCCTGTAGTCCTCCCTCCAAGCACGTAAAAAGAAAGGAGTCCCAAAATATCCCAGCAAAGGTTGTCACCACTACATTAAATGCACCACAGCTACTTTCCTGGCCGCATTAATGAATAGAAGACCCCTGAACAGTGCTACCTTGGTCACTGCAACTCACAAAGAACTGATAAGGGTGTCTGATGGGACAGGTGCTCAAGTAGGGGTTTGGATGATCAACAAGTGTAAGGCCTAGATGATAAAAGAGGGCCTATATAATATGTAAGAGTCCCCCAAGAGAGGGGGACGGAGGAAAAAATGAGAGAAGGAACAGAGGAGCAAAATTTCACTGTACGAATGCATGCCCATGAATAAAATTCCCCCCTTCACATCCATTTTCTTCATTCTTGTTTCTATATCTCCTGAGCTCATGCAACGAACCGTTTAAGCCAACTGGAATCAAGTTCTTCAGCCCACACTCTACAAAAATTCATTGTGTGGGACTTTTTGGGCCAAGGTTTAACCATCCAAGATCGGGTCAACTAAAATCGTGTCCCTACAATTAACTTGTTCAATAAATAAAAATAATGTATAATATTAACAAAGGTTATATTTTGTGTAGTTTGATCTAATTGTCTATTTATCTATATTAAAGTATGCATACCAAGCTCTTTGGATTATTAAACTAAGAGTAATGCTTTAGACAAATGTTGTGTGTAATATAATTTACCGTACACTTTTTTAAAAGTTATCGTGACTTTTTATTTAAGTTTGTGGTGTGAATTTGTGTTAAAAACTATTTTCATCTTTCTTGTGTGCATGTGTGTTTGTTTCTCAAAAAAAAAAAATAATACTAGAGACACAATATTTTTATAATATTTTCACAATAAATTTTAGGTAGAGAACTCTAAGTAAAAAAATAATGCCACTGCTGAGGAAATCGGTAACAAATTGTCATCTAGTTAAAAATATTATGGAGTTTCAACTTTATTGATGGAAATTAAAGAAAATGCAAATGATGAATGATAAAAAAGATAAATATTTAAATTTGGAAAGAGTGCAGTGCTGTTAGCACCACAATCTACTTCACTAAAAACAATGATTTCTATACAAGGAAAAAAAAAATCCTAAGTCCAGCTAGATCCCATGTCATTTGAGATCTAAAGGCATTATCCAAATCCTCTTTTCAAAGTTAAAAACAGGAAGTTTCATTAGATGCCTCCGCATCTGGCCATACAACTTGGAAGTAAAAGTACTATCCTTGATCCAATTAGATAGCTCGATTCTGACAACACTCTGCTCAAGAACAGTTAAATCTTTTAGGTTTTTTTTTTTTTTTAAAGATAGGTAATACATAATGATAATCTCGCAACTCGAACTATTTTCTTCCTTAATCTTTCAAACACTTTATACGTTAAGAAAAGCCATAAAATCTCAAGTTTGAGTCTTGAAATTAGACTGTTACAAAAATTTTATGAAGAAAGGACCATACAATCATACATATACAAAATAGGATATTGGTTTCTTTTACATCTAAAAAAACAATAAATAGTTAAATTAATAATGAGTTCCTGCAAATATTATTAATTTACACCCTTGTGTCAATTTCATTCATTAAATTTCATAATAAATCAGTTTCATCTTTGCATCTCCATCTCCATTAAAACTCCTTATGGTATTATTATTATTTATTTTTTTTATACAATATAGAATTTCTAATTTAGCCTAATCTAAGTGTAAATGTGTGTAAAGCTCCCTTCTAAAGACTTGAACCCTGACCCTTATCCCCACACCCTACAAGCATTTATACTTGTGGAGTGATTACCACACCAAAGGTGCGCAGTGGTGTAAACTCCTTATGGTATTATATTATGAGAGGTGCTACATCCACAACATTTTTACAATATTTTCACAACAAATCATAAGTGATTAGTTGTTATAGGTTCAAATTTGAACCTAACACTAAGATTACTTTTTTGCACCAACAATAACAACCAGTAACAACCTGCCACTTAGGATTTGTTGTAAAAATATTGTAAACATATCATTTCTCTTACATTATTTGACAAATGTGGCATATTTCATGCACATTTATTAACCATTTTTATTCATATCACTGTTAGAATTTTAATGAATACAATAATCTAGAATAAAATTGTCTTCATTTAGAAAGTTGAACAAATTAATTAATGCAATCACTAATTGAAGGATCGAATCAAACTCTGCAGCGTAATAAGATGACTAATTAAAAATTAGTTTTTTTTTTTTTTTGCTAAAATGCAAAATTGATCTTCTAACTTTCACTTTTTATCATTTTAGTCCTTTTAAGTTTCAGTTTTGTCATTTCAGTTTTCTAAGTTTCAAATTTTGTCAATTCAGTTCTCTGTTAGGACTCTATTAACTGCTACCATCTACTAACCAAAACAACACCATTTTGGATTTTTTTTTAATTACCAAAAAAAAAAAAATGAAAACGTTAATTACCAAAAAAATTTTTTAATTAATTAGGGGAAAGATGTCGTTCTCTAAGAAGTGAGAAAGCAAAACAAACACACAAAATTAATCAAATTTAATCAAAACCCATTTCACAATTTGCCTGGAAGAACCATAAATGTAATCTTTAATAATACCTCGATTGCGATCTCTGACTTCATGGGCTTACTACCACCCAACAAAATCAAAGAAAAGAAAGTGAAGAGAATGAGAAACCCAAGCACAAAAGCAAGTACAAGCAACGACAAAGAAGACCCTTTACACGCTCTTCATCTTCAAGAAGTCCTTCTTCAATCACATCACACTGGTCCTTCCATGGCTTTTGACCTCTTCTCCCTCTCCCTATCTCGATCTCTCACTCTTTCTCTTTCCCCATCTTTCTTTCTTGGTTTCTCCCTCAGTCCCTGAATTTTTTTCTTAGAGAAATCGGTTTCATGATTTGAGGCTAGGTATTGTATTGGTGGGTGGGGGTGGGGGTTTTCTGTATTGTTTTTCAGTTGGCAATCCCTTAATTTTTTTTTTTTTTTTTTTTTTTTTTGGTAATTAAGAAATTTAATAAAAAAAAAAAGTCCAAAACGGTGTCATTTTAGTTAGTAGACGACAGCAGTTAACAGAGTTCTAACGGATGATTGAATTGACAAAATTTGAAATTTAGAGAACTGAAATAACAAAACTAAAACTTAGAAGACTAAAATGACAAAAAACGAAAATTAAAAGGTCAGTTTTAAATTTTAGCCTTTTTTTATTAAAAAAAATTGTTCAATCAATGTAATCTTTCCACAGTCACGCCCCCTATTATTTAATTGAGACAAGAGATTTGAATTGGTTCTCATTAAAATTGAGAACATGTTATGCTACTTAGTTATAACTTATAAGGTTCTTGATATTAACTTTGACGATTTCATGGACTAAATAATCTAAAAATTGTATCAATCATATGTTGATTGTGAAATTAGTGATAAATTTTGCAACGAGGAAAAGTCGCTGCCTTGACTCCCTACGCACACCAAAGAATAAAATTCAAGGGTAAGAAATTAATTTTTTAAATTTATTGTCTACAAATATCATTTTAATTTGAGGTAATTGAAGCTCTTAGCTGTATCTAGTATCCACCCATTTTATAGAATCATTTGTAACATTAATATTCCCTCCGTCCTACTTTGTTTGTCCTCTTATTCCATTGTGAGATGTCCCAAAATATTGTCCTATTTCTAAAAATAAAAGTTATTAATTTATTAATGTTCCTACTATACCTTTATTTTATTAATAATTTAATTTTTTGATAAATTTATTTAAGGGTAGTTTTGGAAACTTATACATTTTTAAAAGGTAAACAAGACAATAAATGATGTTTCCTTAAAAAGTTTGACTTTTTAAACCGGACAAACAAAATGGAACGGAGAGAGAGTACTAGCCTATACATTTTTGCCATAAATATCCTAATTTGAAACCAAAACTATTATTTCTCCAAAAAAAAAAAAAAACAAAACTATTAATATCCATATCAACACTCCAAATATTCAACGTTGAAATCCATTAATTTTGGATGGTACAATGGACATCATAAGCTAATCTCAAGTTAAGGTTTGGGAGTTTAAAATAGACATTACAAATGATCCAATAATTTAGAGTGAATAATTATAGATTATAAACCCTAATATGTTTATATATTTTTCTTGCAAATACAGAAGGCAGGAAAGGGAATAGTAGTATAGAACCCCAACCTCTTTGAATGATTCAAAATAATTTGAAAAGTTCATAAATAATTCAATGGCTTCTTGGATAGATTTAAGAATAAGTTGCCTTAATTAAAAGACATACAAAATTATATTACCAAAAATCAGACAAAATATGAATCATGGTGGATCTGTATAAACTTCTACAGCAGATCACAATATCAAATCCGACTTACAGATTAACCAAAACCGGCAGGGCTCAACTAAAAAAACCAGAAGCCCGCTTAAGGAAAACCCAACAATATATGTACAACTAAAAAGCAATATGCAACACTCTCAAAAATATGGAGTTGCTTTACTCCATAGCTAATCTCTATAATAACCTTTATATTTGATTTCTTCAACAAAGCATCTCCTTCTTGAGTTCCATCTTATTGCCTGCTTTGCTTAGAACACCAGACAAATCTATGCTTTTCATAACCAAATCCTTCATACTTTCTTCCTTGGTGGATGGCAATGAAAACCCTTTTGAAATTTGACCAATTGATGCTAAATTCATTAGCTCAGATTCATCTAGACCTTTTGCCGGGCCAAGACTACATCTTTCAGTCCCATACTTTGCCAAAGCATCTTTGAATTTCTTGATCTGTAATACAATAAATTTAGACTTAGAATTTGGATACAAATAACCACTTTAAAGTTATGAGAATTTAAGAAATACTAAAAAGTTTGTTCAATGAAAAACTTACAGTAGCGTTGGTGCAGCTGAAACTACATAGACGACCCTCTGCACCCCTGTAGAACCTAAAGAATGGTAGGACGTGAATTCGTAGACTGTAACACATAGCTTTGAGCTCATCATGGTTAACTTTAAGAATAATTGCATTTGGGTTCAATTCAGCAAGCTGACAAATCTGACAAAGAAGAATCCAAATTCAAAGTTTAATAATCAAAATAGAGTAATCTAAATTTGTGATGGGCTTGTTAAATAAAAAAGTATGTGATAAATTTCTTAACTTGAATACAATTCAGAAATCAAATATACCTTAGGATGCAGAGTTTTGCAACCTCCACAAAAAGGTGAATAGAAGTCAACTATAACCAATCTATCACCAGCATTAAGCAAGGAATCCACAAGTTCATTAGCCGAATGAATCTCCACCATGTTGGGTTTAAGAGTCTTCTCCCACCATCTCAAACTTCGGCTTACACAGATTGATGCTTGTGCCTGAAATCATATATTGAAAATTAGTTCCCAGAATGGAATAATGACCAAAACTTTCACCAAAATATAAAGCAGGAAAAGGCAAAGCATTGACATACATGAGGAGGGGAGATATTTCTTGGTGATTTAAGACTCCAACCTCCTAAACCCTTTAGATCTGAAACAGGGAGGGGTTTTCCCATAAACTCAACACCTAGCATAGGTAAAGCTCTTGATTTTGAGTCCCTACGTTGTACGGAGACAAGAGAGGGACAAAACCCTCTGGATTTTGAGCCAACAATAGTCCCATTCAAACAGTATAAACAACTCTTCATTGAACAAGCCATCATAGCAGTGTTAAATCCAAGGCCTTTTTGGGGGCTTATAGAATGAAACAAAGAAAACCCACTTCACAGTTCACCTTTAGGATCAAACAGCAACCTTTTTGAATCAAAAGTGGCTGGGATACAGAAAGTTCAAGACAAGAAAAAGCCACAGGATACTCTTAAAACAGAAAAGCAACAAAGACCTACTTCGAATTTTCAAGCAATAGTGCAAGATTTGAGAAGAAAATGTTCTCCTTTTGACCAATATTCGCAGTTTTGAAGAGAGAGAGAGAGAGAGAGATGTTTGTCTGTCCTTTGAAATTCAAAGCTCAAAAGTTGAAGAAGAGGGAAGTGGGTTTATAAAGAAAAAGAGAGAAATAGGGATCTTTTTGATTTTTGGAATTCACTTTATCCAATTTGTTACGATAATAATTTAATAAATTTTGTGTTTTTTTTTTTTTGGATAAGTATTTTTTTTCACTGAATTTGAGCAGTGTCTGACGTGTATGTTGACTGTTTAGAGTTTGTTTTATCTAAGAATGGGATTGCGTCGTCGGCCATGTTTTCTTATATTAATATTATCGAGATATGTTTGGAACTACCCATGTTGTCCCATTAAACGGCTAAACCGCGTGGCTGACTGTGTTTCGCATCTCCGAGGTGTGGATAAGGCCCCACTTTCTTCGCTAAAATAAATTTTCTTTTCCTTGTTTTGATTAGGTGTTTCCAGATTTCATTTCCCTTCTATTTTCTTTTTCACCAAAAAAAAAGAAAAGATAAACTTTTTTTTTATTTTTTTGAGTTTTTGGGAACAAATATTTTTAGAAAAGATAAACTTGGTTGTAAACTCCACCGAAAGAATTAAGGAAAGATCTTGCTGTATACTAGTACGCAATAATCACTGTATAATGTGATATGTGGCTGCACGAGCAGCACGACATGTATTCAAGGGCCTACTTAATCATGATTCATATGTATGACATGATCATTGGCTACGACTCCACTACAAAAAAAAATTAAAGTAACTACATATTATAAAATTTTAATAGTCAGATGACTTTTTATATATATATTTAATATGTGTAGTAGGCCTTTTTTGGTTAAAGTGGGCTGGGCAGTCTCCTGCGATACTGGACCCAAGTATTCTGAGTATATGAGTTGAGACCAGTTCAACTGCAACTTAATTTGGTCCGGCTTGTGCACAAACTATGCCTCATCTGTAAGGAGCACACTTATGGCAGGCAGAACTGTTTCAGATGGGTTGTGGCAGGTAGATATGATAATAACAAGATAAAATAAAGTACTTTGAGATCTTTATTAAGGTAAACAGATAATCCCTACTTAAGAAAATATAATCACAGTTTAATAACAATTATTTTATAAGAAAAGTAAGAGAAACAAGTGGGTAGTATATGAGTTGATTGAGAAAGGAAAATAAATCAGATTAAATCTAATCCGCAAGACCAAAACCAGAGAGGGAAGAACGCCTCTTCTCAAAGTGAACAATCTCTCAGGGAGATCCTGCCATGAAAATTAATCACTTTGAGGGAAGCGGACCTGAATGGTTGGTACATAAGAACCCCCTTTGTTTCCGGCAGAGAGCAAGATTTTGAGAGGGAGAGAGGGAATCAACCTTATTGATGCATGCCTGCCATTCTAACTCTCTATCTTTTTCTTTCCTTCTCTTCTAATATTTCTTTTTCTTCTCTTTTTTCTTTCTACTTCTTTTTCTTAATACTTGTTTTCTATTTTCTAGTTTTTCAAATTTCTAATATCATGGTGCTTGTCGCCCTACTTTCTTGTACACGGCAATGGCCTCTTTATAGTGCCTGTCATGACCGGATTTTACTATTTTAACTCTTAACCACCTTTGTCTAGTCTGGATGTACCTGCCGACCACCACTGGTCCATCTGTGTGCCACTCCCCATCGCCAAACAAAAGAAAGCTATTTTGTTTGTTTGTCTGCCATGGCACCCTTTCCTACTATGGTATGAGCGTCTTCTCTCTCCCTATCCTTTATGGCATGCACCTAGTGGTTCCAGCTCAGTTTTGCTCCTTTGGGTGGTATGTCATCCCAGCAAGACATTTCCCCCAAAAGAGCCCTAACAGGAACCTCAAAATAGGTTTTTCCCCTCTCCCCACTACCAAACCATGCCCTCTTACCTCTGACCCATGACCTCACCATGTCTTGTATTGGCTGGGTACAGGTTAGTGAGGTCTGGGCCGTGCGTGTGCCTCTCTTCCATGTATGTTCAAAATCTGTCTGCTGCTCATGCATCTGCCATGGTTAGCCTACACAATCTACCATCCGTTTTCGACTACTTTCTATTTTCCCTTTCCTTTATGGCTTGTCCTACTCGGGGCTGGGCCTTGCTTGACAGTGGGTTTTGCTTTTCTTCAGCCCACCCTTTTTCCTACTACCATCTCCTGTCATACCACTCTATCATTCCTATTACGAAATTGTTTTACCTCAATCTAGCTGGACATCTTTGGGCCTGCCTTTTATTCTTCTCCTAATGGCCCAACACGGCCATTGGTTCTTTTTTTATATTACTGGCGGGCTCTTGTGTCCCATTTGTTTTCTATTGGGCATCCCAGACCCATTTGCTTTCCTTGGGCTTCCTCAGCCATTTTCTTAACTTTGCATTCCCATAGGCTTTTACTGAATTCTTTGGGCTTCCCTGGCCCAATTACATTATCCCTCATCCTTGGGGTTCATGGGCTTGTCATCAACCCCTTACTTTCTTTACTTTCATTACTTTGGGCTTGTCGTGGCCCATTCTCACTTTTCCACATTATATACTGCCTATAGTTTGCTTTTTTTCTCTTTCCGGACTCCTTTAAGCCTATTTACTTCCTCAAGACCCATTTGTTCATCTTATGGGCCTGTGATCCATTATTCCTACCGCTTGGGTTTAATAGGTTTTCTATCCGTTTGTCAACTCTTTTCTGTCCGTGTTGCTGGACCTCTCCCTTCCACTTGGGCTTCCGAAATAGCCATCAACAATATGCATATAAAATTTTGTGTCAATCGAATCTTATTTACTATTTTATCTATAAACTTATATTTTGTGTATAATTTTAAATTACAAAAAAATTTAAATTTAAATATTTGATGGATGACATAGTTATTAATCTTTGATATTATAGAAATTTTGCAAGTATAGAGGATCCAATAATAAATTTATCAAAATTTGCATCTAATAACAAAATATTGACTAGAATTGTACCCGTTGGCTACAACTTGACTTGATGAAACATATTCTTGTTCTTATTTTGACCGGCTATTTACAATTTTCCCCACTATTTAAATATAAATATTTAGCTAAAGCTCAATATTAAGGGTCTGTTTGGTTGGGATGATGAAAAAGTAAAAGGATAGAAAATAAAGGAAGGATGGAAAAGTGGGAGGATAGAAAAAATTTTAGTTGTGTATAGATGAAAGTGGACATTTCAAAAAGTAACATAAGAAATCATCCAAAAGTGTTTTCTTAAAAATATAATAAACATTAAAATAAAATTAAAAAAAGGAAAAAAAGAAGAAGCCACCACGTCCTGACAAAACCAAAGAAAAAAGAAAAAAGAAAAAAAAGGGGCCAGCTTTACTATAGAAAGGAAAAGTTAAAATAAAAAAATAAAAAAAAAAAAAAAAAAAAAAAAGAGCCAAAAACGTTAAAAGAGGTGGGGGCAGTTTTGTCCAAATATTTTTTCCACTTTTCACTCCAATTTTCTCTCTAATTTGGAGAGATTGTATTTTGAAGGGGGAGGAGAGAAAACTTATGGGCCCCACCACTTTTCTCTCCCCCTCCTCCTCTCAACCAAACACCCTTCCCACTCATTTTCTCTCATATTTTCCACACTTTTTTTTTTTCCATCCTCCCTAAAATTCACCCAACCAAACATACCCTAAGATTCTATAGGTATAATTAATCCTAAAAAAGTAGTGATTCTTACTCAGCTATATTTGGAAAAAACTTAGGTGCTCTAGGAGCAATGCTCCCTCCTCTCACATGAGGGATGGGCCCCACGGATGGGTCCTACCATGAGACCCACCCCTCATGTGAGAGGAGGAAGTATTGCTCAGAGCATGTAAGAATTACCCATACTATTTGACATCATAGTGTAACTCAAAATTTTTTTTTTTTTTTTTTTGAGGGGGGGATTTGGAGGAAGGGGGGGGGGGGGGGGGAGAGGGACGAATCGAAGCGACACAGGGCTGACTCTTAGTGGATCGTGGCAACAAGGCCACTCTACCATTTACAATACTCCATCACGTATTTAAGTCGTCAGCAAAGGATTCTACCTGCCGCTCGGTAGGAATTATACTTTATGGCGGCCCACGCGGCTCGTCTGCCACGGGGGCTTGGCCAAAGACACATGCCTCTAGGGGCTCGAAGGCCCCTACTGCAAGTCGGTAATCGGGCGGCGGGCACACGCGTCGGTGTAACTCAATTTTGAATGCAAGAGACAATGCACTGATTTCTATGTGCTATAGCTATAAAACGGTGGTCCAAACAATGCAGTGATATTTGTGCGCCACATAATTGTGGTGCGCAAGGAAAAACCCATAACTATTAAAATATGATTTTTGTGTGCTACACAATTGTGGTGGAAAAGGGAAAAAAAACCACAAATAGCAAGGGAAAGTTGAATAAATATGAATATTTTAAAACAAATTATTTTCTCTTTATTTTCTTTTATAAATAAATATGAAATTTGATATTATAATAATTATTAATAGATATTTATTATAATCTTATTTCTGTATAAGTACTCTAAAATATGAAATTTGATGATAGTTATTAATGAGTATTTATTATGATTTTGTTTTATATGAAACTATTAAATATATAATTATAGTAATTATTAATAGGTTTTTATTATGGTCGTGTTTTACATGGAAGTATCTATTCTACTAAAGATATAATATGTTAATGGAAGTATCTATTCTACTAAAGATATAATATGTTAAGATTATGAGTGTTTAAATATAAATACATTTTTTTTGCATACAAATATAGAATAAAATTTAAATTCAATCAAAAGATGTAACTTTTGCAGATAGAAAGACCTTAATTAAATAAATCTGTAACTTAAAGGACTGAAATGAACGAAAACAAAGTTAAAGTACTGAAATGAAATTTGAAAAAAAACTTAAAACTGTCAATTTTGCATTTTATCTTATATAAATATATTGATTTATAAAATTGTGAAACCTCCAAAATATATGTGATAATATATTATGAAGTCAACTAGAGTCACACATATTTAGTTATATATATATATATATATATTGGTTTTTTTTTTTTTTAAGAAGATATGTTGGATTTTTTTTTTTTGGGAGAAACAAACACACACACATACAAGAGAGAGGAAAAGAGATTTTAACACAAAAATACACTACAATTCCACTAAAAAGCCATGATAACTTTTAAGGAAGGGTGAAACAAGTTATACTACACACAACACACTATCTTGAGTGATGTTGGACAATTACTCATTCTTTTTAAAAAGATATGTTTGTTATTCTATTTTATTTTATTTTTTATGCGAAGATATGTTGGTTTTGTTAAAAGCCAAAAACTTTTTATGAACTAGGTGAGAAAATTAAAGGCCTTTTATGGTAAGTTTGATCATTCTATATGTTTTTTTTTTTTTTTTTTTTTTTTTTAAGAGTTTTAATCTATGGCGTTTGTTTCTGATGATAAATTTTTAATATTAGACCAAAACACCGATCGATTTTTGGTGTAAGCGGGAATTGAACTTCAAATTTCTCATTCAACCATAAAAAAAATTTACCAATCGAACTAACTGAAACAAACCATTTCTATATGTTTTGGTTAGCTAATAGCTTAGAACTCTGTGGAATTCTTTTTTCTCAGTTCATTATTCAAGCTGTTGTGGTGGTTAGCGTAGCCTTTTATGGAGTATTTTATTGAGTTCATTATTCGTGCTGGTGGGACAAAAAGAAAAGCACTAATTATGTCTTGCATCTTAGATCTAATATTATAAAGTATATAGTTCTTAACTTAATTTATTTATGATTCAAGAGGTGCAATCATAAAACAACACAGCAACCACTGCTAACTGACCCCAGAGAATACAATGCCAAGGGAACCATAAGCAGAGGATAGCTGAGAGAGTATGCAACAAGGGACAACGATTTGCATCGACTTTCATAACTGCCAACCGACCCCCTTATCCAAAAAAGACAAAAGAAAAAATAATAATAAAACTTAAAACCAAATAGAACTCCACCAACTGGGTTCTTGGGATATAAAAAATGGCAATGTAAGGACTTTTATTTTTAGTCTGAGGTGGAAATTTTACTAGCATAATTTAAATGTATATGAGATATTGATCTTATTTTAACATAATTTAAATATATGTGTGAAACTCTTTCTTAGGAACTTGAATCCCAACATTTAAAACTTTTACTTGTAAAATGTCCATCATATGCAAGGATGTAGTATATGTGAGATAGAGATCTTATTTTAGCATAATTTAAGTATATGAGTGTATGAAACTCTTTTCTGAAAATTTGAATCTCAACCCTTGTACCCCTCCTTTAAAATCTTGTATTTGTAGAATGTCCATCACACGCAAAGATGCCTGATGGTATAAGCACTTCCAAATAGCAAAAAGTTTCAAATAATTATGGATTTGTCAAGAAAAAACACAAAACTAAAGATTCAGCACTATTCAAGTGTAAAATGAACTAATTTGCATATGAATTTAAAAGAAAAGATTTTGCTCGAATGCAATGTCCTGTGCACCAGACCTGGTAAGATGCTACCATAAAATTGTCACGCGTTTGCATCCTATCAGGTCGAGATGCACTAGACACAAGCCTTTTCCTAAAAGAAAATGAAGGTTTTTTGGTATAAAATTTTCCTTTGTTGTAAATTCTACTATCCTAAATTTATTTTTTTAGATGAATTACCCTTAATTTTAAAGAAGTCTAAATTAAAAGACAAGCTTTTATAAATAAGTAATAAAAATGGGTGGAGGACTTTTTAACATTATTTTAACCATTTCGACCAATTTATTCCATTCTAGAAAACAGATCTCAACTAAGGTGCTCTGTGCTTAGTGCCGGATTAGGGTTCATTTAATGAAAAAAATCTTGAACGAATCTCAGCATAGCACGAATACAAGGTAGAATTGCCGACTAAATTAATAAAGTGGCCCCCACAAAGCATATATAAATTTAGGATTTGGATCCGGTGTAATTATTGGACCGTGAAAATTACTAGTATATTGGTGTGAGATGAAGAAGTCAAAAAAGGTACATAAAAAAAGTAAATAGTTGAAATTTTATTTATTTTTTATTTAATGGCTAAGATTAAAAATAATTTTCTTTTTAATCTCACCATTGATTTAATATTACATGATGTCATGGGCCTGGATCTAAATCTATAAATTTCTTTTTATTTTTCTCTTTTGACTTCTTACAAGAAGCATATATAAATAGGATAAAATTTAGTTACAAAATTGGTAATATTATTAAATATGTTTTTATTAGATGTGAATTTTAACAAATTCACAACTGGATTACATATTCTTCTTATATCCTTCATGTTTACAAAATTTCTAGAAAATTAAAGATTAATAGTTATGTTAGCAATAAATTGTTTAAATTATAAGTTTTTATAGCTTAAAATTATGAATAAAATATAATTTTATAAATCATATAGTAAATAATATCTAATTGGCACAAAATTTGACGTGTATTAAGAGCATAAAGAATATGCAATCCAATGGTTAGATTTTTCTAAATACGTAGTAATGTTAATGATATTGAGTAAAGTTGTAACCGATTTTATAGCTAAACTTTGTCATTTTCATTTTCATTTTCTTTCTTTTTTTTCTTTTTTTTTTTTATGAAAAAATAGTAAAGTAAGGGTTTTCTAAAAACTACAAAATTGGTCCAGTTCTAATAAAAGTTGAATTAAAAATAGAAATATATATATGTATATATGTATATTTTGTATAATATCAAGTTGAACCAATTTTAGTTAATACTTAATAGTTAATACACAATTCATACAAATGTCAAATAATTTAAAACTAGTTTATGACGAATTTGAAAACCCTAAATTTTTTTTTTTGGAAGGAATAAATCTAAAAGAATCAAACAAAAACTGGAATTTTGTAGAAGAATGTATACTCATTTTGAATAAAAAATTACAAGATGAAAAACAATTAAAACCAATTATATTGTTTTTGGTTGGCCTGGTTTTGTGGTAGGTCAAACACGCTAGGTGAAGATATTATTATTATTATTATTATTTGATTTGAATTAACCAAAGAAAATATCCTTCAAGCTTTCTTTCTTTTATTCATTTATTTTTTAGAAAATGTTCCAGTTCTTTTTTTTTTTTTTCTTTTTCCTTTTTTTCTTTTTTGAGGTGACAAAATGCTTCACTTCTATTTGATTCTACTGTAAGATATATAGGTAAACTATAATGGGTCAAAGCAGCTAAGAAATATTCAAGCACTGAAAAGAGCCAATCATATCAGAGTAATTATGTCATCGTAATCAAAAAGAGATGTGATAAATAAATATATCAACCATCTTTCAAAAATAAAATCTCTCTCTCTTTTTTTTTTTTTTGGTTAATTTCTCGAGGGAATACTTTTCACAATAATGTATCATAGAGATAGAGAGAGGTGGTAAAAACAAAAAACAAAAAAACAAAAGGTAAATCAACAAGTATCAAAACATTTTTTCCTTTTAATTTCTTTCAACAAGCCAAACTAATGCAATGTTGTACACTATAATGTCTCATAATTGTAAAGCTATTTGCCATGTGCCTTAATTTGTAAAAATTGATATTTTACGCATTTGGATCATGTCCACGTTTGGATGTTTTGCGTTTCAGCCTTTTTTTTTTGGACCAGTGCATTAAGGCATATGAACAATGTTTTTTAGTGTGAACAGTAACCGAAATTTTTTTTTTTTATTGTTTTCAATTTTCAGCAGAATAAACGGTATCCAAACGCCCCCTACATAAATCAATATGTTAAGAATTTCAGATGTAAAAATTAGGCCCAAAGTTTGGTCCTTTATGTATCTTTAGATGGATGGCCCATTGGTTTAGATTTTGGAGCAGCAGTTTATATAGAATTTTGGGTGCAAATAAAATTAAAGAAGCATGGAAAATATTGAAAAGGCAATTTGGAGTATGACAAAATAATCTCCATTAGGATACAAACTATTTGGAAAGGCATCTTATACCAAAAATTTGAAGCAACTCTTCCACATGAAAAGGTTGACAGTAAAATATTTAAGACAGAAAATTATGCTCAAAGTAGAAAGCACTAATATTTGCTCCTACAAATATTCAAATAATTGTATTAATGTAACGGATGTTCTCAATGTGTTTTGGGAAAAAAAAAAAAAAAAAAAAAAAAAAAAAAAAAAAAAAAAAAAAAAAAACCAATTCAGATGCCCAAAGCACATGAAAGAAATCTTAGTCTGGACTGAAGGAATTGACAACCTGAGTTGGCTTTTCCATGTAGAGGATCACTCCGTTTGACTCAGCCCAAATGGGTAGCTTTTGTTTGAAGGAAAGTTATTCAAGACTCCTCTCACATGAAATTATTGGATGATCACTTGAGTTGTGCCTAAATTTAACACAGAATTTCTGACAAATTTTCATCAAAATTTCACTCAACATCTTTTTATTGGAGGTGAATTTTGAGAATTTCACCATTAGATTACATCTTCTTCTTATATTTTACATGCTTACAAAATTTTTAAAAAATTAAAGATCATTAACCATGCTATCAATAAATTGTTTAAATTGCTAGTTTTTGTAGTTTAAAATTATGCATAAAATATAAACTTATAGATCATACAGTATATAATATCCAATTGACATAATTTGACATGTGTATTAAGAGTGTAAAGAATATACAATTCAACGGTTAGATTTTTAAAATATGTAGTAATGTTTATTTTATTAAATAAGGGTGCTTAGTCTATAATTAATTTTGTAGCTAAATTTTCTCATTTCACTAAATAATGGCAATGGCTCATGCCAAGTATTATGATTATTCCAATGAATTATGGGAGAAAAAAAGGGGGGGAATTACAACTGTTACAAAACTCGAAGGTGACATTCCATTAGGACTTCCTGCAATGTTAGCACTTGTTATCACAATGAAAATGACTGAGAGAGAGAAACCTTAGACTGAGAAGCAAATTTTGCTGCTGTCTCCAGTTCCTGCATAGTCAATAGCCTGGTTGAGGGGCAAAATTTTGTATTTGCAGAAGTCTCAATGGCTTCTAAGTCTGTTGATCTTAAGGAAAAGTGGGTTTTAGTAGCCTCTATGGTTCTGTCAATAAATACTGATCTTGGCAGGTAATCCTTCATACGGCATATGAATTCCAAATGACCCCTTGCCTAAACCAAAAATAGATAGGCATAATCATCATAACAGGTGGCTAATAAGAGAGAAAAGAGAAGGGGGGTTTTTTTTGGGGGGGTTATTAAAGGGAGGAAGGAATAGGAGTAAAGGAAACGCCAAAATATCCACAACATTAGAGACAACAGGACCATCATGAAGAGTTCCTTCCCCATTGTCCCCCATGTATTGGTATTGACTTTTCAAAATAGTGCTATATTAGTAGCACCATATATGCAAACAATTTTTATATTGAATGAGATAAATAGATAAATCCCTATTTGAAAAGATGGATGTTAAAGATCTATTACAAACCAAACTATATGTGTCAACATCACATGTTTTACTTTTAACTGTTCATTTGACTCACCACTGGCTATGTTTACATTAATTGGAAACACCATGTGTTTATATCTAAAATCAATGATGAAGCAGATACTGCTTTGAGAATGGATGTATCAAAAGAAAGGACAAAATATATATAATTGGAGAAGTCATTAACATACCAGTCGATATTCAGGAACTCTTGCAGGAAGTTTCAGGTTAGCCATGTTCCGGACCTCATAGTCCCATAAAAAAGATGTGTGGTGGATCCACCGGTTTTTAGTAATTGACTGAGCATTCCCACCAAATTTGCGGTCACCAAATACATAATCTGAAACCAGATGAGAACAAACGGTATTAATTTACAGCTTTACTTATTCCTCCATTAGAATCTCAGGTCACATATAAAACCAAAAAGAAGAATATGTGGTAAGTGTCAAATAGTTTCAAAAAGGTAAACAAACAAGCATTCAGAGAGATATGAGGGATGCAATTATAGTTAAAGAAATTGCTATCCATAACAAAGTTGTCACATTTTGACCACGGAATAGTTGTTAAAACAAAAACTCAGGAAAAAAGTATGGTAGTTAAAATCAACACTTTACATGCACAGAAAGGTTCATTCCTTCATTTAAGGTTTTTTTTCCCCCAAGAGTTCTATCATTAAAGTTAGAAGCATGGCATTGTGCTTTTGGACTGGTGATAATAATACTTATCGAGTGTGGCCATGCATCTAATCCCTAAATTGCTGGACCTTGGGAACTGATGGACTGTCTCATTTCAAATCTATTATGTAACTAGCAAACGGTTTAACAACAGCAAATAGGAACTTCTGCTTACAAAATGTGTGCCACACTCAGTAGGGTACAATTTCATGATTGAGATATATATATTTTTTTATTCATGTCCCATTTCCACATTTGTGCTGCCCATTCATATGTCCATTTTAACAAATCAGGAAGTATTAACACTGAAACATTGTTTTCACACAGTAAACCAGTGCAAAAACATTTTAACCAACTGTTCAGATTTCAAACACACAACCAAGTGCCACCGCAGCAGGTGGATGAGCGGTGGGTACGATCTTTTACCTCACCCATTGCCAAGTTCAAATTCCCACTACACTCATGTTGCAGTGGAGTGGTACCTACTATTGGGTGCGGTAGCCAGACCCTTCTCAGGGATGCCTTCCTAGGGAAGTGAGGAGGGAGTGCCATCCCCCCACCCCCACCCATTTTAAACAAAAAAATTAAGTAACCATATTCATTGAGAGACTCTGAATTTGAGTCCCAGTTAAGACAAGTTTATGTTTGGTCTTGAAAGTAGGAAATTATCTTAAATATAATTTGACATATTCACACATGCTCGTGCACACATCCCACACATACCCACCTTAAAGCATAGATATAGAGTTTATTCATTATACTGGTCCCTTTTGATATGGGATTGGGATACTCATACATCAAACAATATCTATAATAGGGATGAATTCTTATGTAAATACTAAATAGTCAGCAAGAGAATACCACATTTGATAGCTGACACTATACCATGCCCTCAAAATGGATCAAGCCAGGCCCTTTGTGAATAACCAGTTGTCCAATAAGTGCCATAGAAAAGAGAAAGCAGTTCCATTTCATGGAAATAAGATAAATGAAAATGCAGTTCAAAATGGTATATCCCAATAAGATCATCAGAAGAAAAGAAGAATCAAATTGGAATATCCACTTGTAATATCATAAACCAGAAGCTCTCTATTAGTGAAAATAGTATCATTAAGTCAAGGGTTAAACACAGTTACCATTTTCACGAAGGTGGAAATCCCCAATTCCTTGGAAAACTTTGTTGTACAATGCGCCACTCCAAGACATAATAGGCTGAGGATATGGTTGTACGCCAGCAACAGCATCTTTGTTGCATATGAAAGTGACAAATATTGTGCCAGGATCAACAAGGACAGTACCTCCCCCGGTAAATCTTCTCACAACCGGAATCTGATCACATAACACAGATTCAATTTCGAGAAGTTCTGCAGGCTTCCTAAACAGATTATTCATATAATCCTTATGAGTTACTCATGTCCAACACAAAAATATAGAACCACAAGCCAAGGGAAAGAACAAATCTGAAAAGCTTTAGGATTGCAGACATACTTTAACCAAGAAATACTCTCTCATACATTATCAAATTAGGAAAGTGACAGCTATAACAAATGATATAACTCAGAGGTTAATCCAATTTAGTGCACCCTGATCAAGCAACCACATTCATTTTTGAGCAATTTATTTCTTTATGGCCAGTTGTTAAAAATTCAAATCCCATAAACTCCACTCAACTAAGCCTTAATCCCAACTAAATCAGGGTCAGCTCCATGATATATTTTTTCATGATTCTAATGTCACATAGAAGATCATATACCCACAAACTCCATCTCTCTGTTTTTCATATCCTTAATATTTCTACCCACGTTATAGAAATCAATATGTCAACTCGCAAAATAATGTGTTAAGGTAGATTGTTAACCCAATTTTAGAACTTTATAAAGGACAAGGAAAAAAAAAAAAAAAAAAAAACTAACATATGTTTTGGACACCACCATTCAACTGGATAAAAAATGGCAAGGTGGGATGACTACCATGCCAACCCTACCTAGGCATTACCATAGTAGCTCTCCACCTGCTAAAGAACCCAATTGATAGGGGGCCCTAGACTCTTCCTAGGTTGATTGAGCCATAGTTTTTTTTTCTTCTTCTAAGAAATGGGCAGGAGGTGGAGACCAAAGTGGCTTCCCTACCTCAGCGTGACTATAGTAGCATCCTACTCACTGGGATTGGACCTCATGAGACATAGATGTTATTCGGCACTAGTGGGCATTGAGCCAAGAGCGTGGAGATTTTTTCCCCAAGCACTTCCCATTGCAAGATTTGACCCTAGGACCTCCACCACCCAAACCACTTGGAGTAAACCCAATGACCACTAGCCCACAACCCTCACTGGTGACTAAGCCATAGCTTGACCTCAAACCCAACCAGGATCTGGTAATCAATAGTTCATTGAATTTCTAGAAAAACCTAAAGTCCATCCGATTATTTCAATACTAGAAATCAATGCAATAAATTTTTATTCATAACTTTTACATGTGAATTCCTCAACTTCATACAGTCACAAAACAATTATTCAAAACATGTCAAATGCCACAAGCTTAAGCTAATACAAGATTCAACCCAATTTTTAAACTTTAACAAAACACTAATATGAAGAAGAAGAAAAAAAACACAGGAGTTGATAAAACAAAGTTTAAGGAAATACCCAGAAACGCCCATGACAATAGTAGGTTGATTGGTACCATCGTTAATGATGCACCAATTGTGGGACGATGTCCGAAGCAAACGCTCCTCTAGATGTAATTGCTGCAGAATTGGCACCCCTTTCAGCCTAACCAGATTCATCATTGGAACCCCAATTTTACCAGGAATTCCCATTTTGCCACCCTTCTCTCTACTTCTCTTGCAAACTCCACAACAGTCTCACAGAATTTCCTCTCTCTCTCTCTATCTCACAAATTCTTTGATTTTTTTTTTTTTTTTGGTTTAAATTTTCTGGTTCAAAGTTTTTTTAAAATCAAAATCACAAGCCCAAAACCACAACAGCATCCACCACCCAAAACCCACCACAGCCTCTCCGATGACCACCACCCCAGCGGCCCAGCCAAGAACACCGACCACACCGACTCAAGAATGACGCCCAAGAACGCCGACTCAACCCGATCTGAACGCCTACTCAAGAACTCCCTTGAAGCTTCGGTTTTTGAGATGAAAACGGAGAGCAGATGGGTTTCAAGCTTGGGTTTTTGGCAGATGGGTTTCAAGCTTGGGTTTTTGGGTTCGGTCAGAGAGAAGGGAAGGGTTTGGGTTGAGCGAGAACCAGAAGTGAGTAGTACAAAGTTAAACCCAGAGAGAGTTTGGCACCCAATCAGATCATGCCACGATTTTTTTTCAATTTCTTTTTTTAACTGAAATGGTAACCTAGACATGTTTTCTCGGTCAAAAAAATTGTGTCTTATTAAAAAAAAAAAAAAATTCTGTATATATTAAAAACTAATTGGTATATTAACCTGATAATAAAAATAATTACGATTGAATAAATTAACATCATAAGTTGAGATTCTTAGTATCTATAAAAAAGAAAAGGAAAAAAAAAATGAATCTTTTAATTTTAGATAAATATTATGTCTATAACATTTTCAACTTTCATAATAAATCCTAAATGTAAAGTTGTTACTAGTTACGACAAGTGGGTAAAAAAGTAAATTAAGTAGTAGATTCAATTTAAAACTAACAACTTACCACTTAAAATTTATTATAAAAATGTGTGAAATGTTCACTTTTTTTAGTTTCAAACATGTTTATAACTCCAACCAACTATGTCGCAATTACTTTCTCAAAAAAAAAAACTATGTCGCAATTAAAATGGTCATTCATTTGTAGTTTTAGTTAAATTGAATTCAATATAACATTTTAAGAACATTCAAGTTAGGGAAGATACAACTTTGTAGGTACATTGTCCTAGGACTGAGCAAGGACCCGGCCCACCCGAAAACCCGACCCGACCCGACCCGGAAGGGTTTGGGTGGATCTGAGAATAATCGAGTCGGGTTTCGGGTCTTATTTTCGGGTTATTTTCGGGTTCGGGTCGGTCGTCGGGTCAGATAAAAATACTAGTCTGAACCCGATTTTTTCTTTTGAATCAAACCCTACTCTGTTGTCTGTTGTGGTTCTCTCTCCGCCTCCCTCAGCTCTCCGCCTTCCTCAGGGCCTCAGTTATCTCTGTGTAAGTCATCCTTCCCGTGTTGTTGTGTTTGTGTGTGTGTGATAGCGTTATTGTGTTTGTGTGTGTCTAATATTTTTATCTGTGTGTTTGTGCTTTCTGGGTTTGCTTCTGTTTCAGTTTTTAGGAACTGGGTTTGCTTCTGTTTCTGGGTTTTTGTCATTTTTTAAAAATGATTTTTGATTTATGATCATGTTTCTTGATCTGGGTCGTTCTTAATTTCTTATAATTTTAATGGGTTTTCTTTGTTTTTAATTTTTTTTTATTGTGTTTTTCTATTCAGTTTGAGCTCTGATCTGATGGGGTATGTGGGTTTTTGTTGTTGTTTATCATTGGTTAGTTGCTTGATCATCTATGATATAGGAATAGGATTAGTTGGTCATTGTGACTCGTAACTACCTGGACTTCTTGTCTTTGCACACGTGTTCTTTCTCAAACTTCTTTTTCTTTTCTGCTTCCTTCTTGTTTCTTTGGTTTTCTGTTTTGTTTTCACTTTCTGGGTTTCTGAGCCTTTTGTCTTAACTTTTTCTGGGGTTCTGTTTTAATTTTGTTATAGACTAACTAGTATTGCTTTATTTATTCATTCTTTTTCTGGGTGTTGGAGTTACAAATTTGTGAATTTTTTGGTTGCCAAGAAAAACCTGAAGGAAAAGAGAAAACGTTTTGGAGTTTTGGGGCATTTGTACTACTTGATGTTAGCTTCTTTTAATGGGTTCAATTTCATGAATGGGTTTCTCCAAAAACTTGCCAATTGTGATACAAAGAAACGCTTTTGTGCTTTCTCGTTGAAAATTGCACTCATTGAACCTGAAAAACTTGTTACTGCACTTAAGGTATCCGATTAGATGACTTTGTTAACTTTTCCTCAAGTTTATGATGATTATTCTATGGTGTGATTGTTAAGAAATTTTATGTAGGATCCTGTGATTAGATTCAAAAGGATTAAAATATTAGGCTTTGTCATTTACTTAATTGATTTTTGCGGTTCTTCTGGTGTTAAATGAGGACTTTGGCTTGACTTGGGCAGCTCATTGCAGCTAAAATATTAGATCCTGTGTTTTGATCTAAGTTATGTTGAATGGGATATGAGTATATCTTAGAAATTTGACTTCTGTTAAATGACTTGTTTATTATTGATTTTTCCCCCTTGGTGCTGTAGATGGAAAATATTGGAGCAACTTTCACTTGGAGTTTGGAAATGGAAGCTCTTTTGTAATTACTTTAGCTTGTAATTCTGATGTTCAATGATCTGGAGATATCTTAGCAAGTTTTTCATTCTTTAATTTAGGTGATGCGATTTCCACATTAATTGTTTGGTCAAAAGTTGAGTTAATGAAGTTGTACATAGAGTTTTTCAATGCTTTATCTGGGATTTGTTGGGTATTGGATCTTATAAACAGTGAAAACAAGGCTGACTAGTTCTTTCTTTGGTGGGAGTGCTATTGTTGGTTCTGTTGAAAGTTGCATATGAGAGAATATTGGGAACTATTGAGGATTTGAGAACTGTTAAATGTGGCTTGCTGAGGAGATTTTAGCTTTTATTTTCTATTGTTAATAGCAGGTTCAAATAGTTAAATAGTATGATTTTTTTTTTTGAGAAAGCTTTTTTTTTTTTTTAATGATTTGATATTGGATTTTTTTTTTTTAATGAGAGATTATTATTGTAAAAAAGAATATAGTAACATTTAGTATAAAGGCTCCTGGAAAACAAGCAGTAGAGAAAAAAAAAAGAATATAATAACATTTAGTATAAAGGCTCCTGAAAAAAAAAAAAAAAAAAAAAAAAAAAAAAAAAAAAAAAAAACACCCGAGACCCGACCCGAGACCTGGAAAACCGACCCAATTTCAGACCCGATTTTCTGGGTCGGGTCGGGTTTCAGGCAACCAAACCCGATTTCTATCGGGTCGGGTTTCGGGTCACAATAAACCCGACCCGATCCGACCCAATCTTAGTCCTACATTGTCCTTGACACTTTCATATTAACTTATTCTCTGAATTTATGTTTAAGGAATCAAATTACATTTTTTTTTTTTTTTTTTTTTTTGATACAAGATAGAATTCTACTCTAGCATAATCTAAGTGTATATGTGTGTGAAGCTCCCTCCTGGAGACTTGAACCCCGACCCTTGCCCCCCACACCCCACAAGCACTTATACTTGTGAAGTGACCATCGCACCAAGGGTGTGCGGTGGTCAAATTACATGTTTATATTGTATGTAGTTTGATTAATATCTTAATTTGATTTTTAATAACAATAAATTAATTGTTATTGTTTTCTTTATATTATGTAGAAAATAACACACTTTTTCTAAAAAAATACATATATATATATACACACATATCAAATACCCAATTATGTTTTTGGTTTTAAAAAAAAGTTATAAAAATATATTACCAAACACTTTTTTTTTGCATCATGAACACTCAAAATACATGTTTTCAGTATGCTTTTTAGATCACAATTTCACATTTTTTAATTTAAAAAAAAAAAAAAAAAAAAAAAAACCCAAAACCACAGTACTCTTACCAAACAAACCCTTAATTATTATATTAAATTTGTATTACAATTAAATTAGTATATATTTGTTTATTAATTAAATTTTTATTAAAATCAATATAGATTGTAGCTAGATTGATCTTCCATTCAATTTTGTATTTTAAACTTGCTCCTTGAATTGAAATCTTGACTTTGTCATTGTCATTTTGTAACCCACTTCCATGTATCGTGTATGTTACCCAAAAAAAAAAAAAAAAGATCCCATTAACAGGGCCAAATTGACAACCCGGGTCATGCCCACTAAATTTTTTCAAGATGTTCTATATAAGCTTTTCTTTAATAAATTGTAAAATTCCCAATTTTTCTTTCTTCTACAATAACTTTAATTTCAATTATTTAAATTTTGTATGTAACATAAAACTCAAAATAAAATGTCGTAGTATTGTAAAAAGAAAAAAGATAATGTTTCTCAATAATCGACATTTCATCTATGCCACCTTTTGTTTTTTAAAAGAACAAATAAATGCCCATTACAAATGGGAGAAGTGTAACTTTTTTTATTTTTTATTAAAAAAAAAGGTGAAAAAAAGAAGAAGAATAAGTTAAAATATTTTCATCAAGCCATCATATGTGGTTTCACCCCAAATATATAAAATGTAGCAAAATTATTTATTGGATTTGGTTAGTGGGAGAGGAGTAATTTCTAAAACCCAATTACATGAATTAGTATTATTAATAGGAAGGTGGCTAAAAAAGAATAGGAGTGAAGGAATTGTGGCTCTCTAAACTTGGAAAGGGGATTTTAGACTAATATAAGGGGTATTTGTTTATTAGAGGGGGATACCTCTTTGCTTGCTTCTCCAATATATGCTGTCTTTTCATTAATATTTTTTTGATAATAGCTATGAGAGACTGGCTCTCAAAAAAGAGAGAAGGTATCGATACCTCTCTTCTGTGATTCTATGAAGTCGCCACTTATTTTATATGAAAAATAAGAAAATTATATTAAAGAGTATAGAATGCATGAATAATATGAATTCTTATTAATTTTAATGATTACAATTTGATAAAAATAAACATACATAGCTTTGTTTCCTAGTTTACAATCTGTTAGAACATATGTGATTCACTTGTTAGGAACATATGTCACTATTTTATGTAATTGGCTAATTCTTTGACAAAACACACTTTACTTGTATTTGGGTAGATCTAGAATGTGTTTAATGCTTCAAGAAATCTCATTTCAAGTTCAAGTGTTAAAGCCATGAAAGTCTGTCCAAGATTCAAGTACAGAAAGTGATGTTCATTAAAATTCAATAGCTAGTCATCTATCGAGCCTTGAAAAGCTGTTCTAGCCCATGGCTCGACAGCAACTTGACAGATAGGCATCTGTCGAGGTTTATGAAAAACAGAGTTTTAGGTCTGTTTTGACTCTAATTCGTGAATGTATGTTTGAGCTTTCTTTTCTCACAACTCTAGACATATAAAATGATTATTTTAAAGGTTGTCAAAGGTGGAGTAAGTTGCACAAGTGTTAAGCAAATTGTGACCGGAGACAGAATTTATCCTAGTTCATCTTTCTTGTGAAAAAGTTGCTGTGTTTGTGTACCGTAGGGTTTTGTAACTAAGGAGCTTCTCGATTTTCATCGTGTGATGAACTGAAGAACTTTGCAGCCAACGACCTTCTCTAGTTGGTGATTGAAGTCGCGTACTGGGATCCGCATAATTGATTAGTCACGTATTGGGAACCGTGCATTATAAGGAGAGATTGTCACTATAGAACAAGTCAATTGGGTATTGAGGTAAGGGTTCAACTGTAGGTTGGTATAAGGTACTGTGATTCCTTTACTTGTAACTGCTTATTTTGATAATAGTAGATTCTCAGGAGTGGTGACCTTAAAATCACTTGGTGGGGTTTTTGCTGTGTAGGTTTTTCCCATTCGTAAACAAATCACCATGTCAATTTATTTTCCGTTGCATTTAGTTTAATTGATGATTTGTTTATGCTGCCACACATTTTGTATGTTAAATTGATTAATTAAGAAATTTGGCTAATTAATCAATTAATTTATCACAAGAGGTCAATACATTCTTGGCCTATCACAATCTAGTAAAAAAGTTACAAGGCTTTGTTTCCTAATTACAATCTACTAAAAATAGAAAAGACAAGACACTATCTACGAACGTAGGATCTAGACATGGGCTAGATTACGGGATGGAAATGTATTAGATACCCATCTTGCCCGAACAAAGTTCGTTCTTCTAGACTCTAAACAATCAACTAAGTACCCATTAAACATACAATTATGATTTTGAATGCAACATGCGTTTGAATGATAGATCTAAAATAAAGTTAGGAAATAGATTTTATGAATCCATTCTTTTTAAAACATGAGGTTTTGAAAAATATTATAGATCTATTTTTTAGATTAGAGGGAAAATAATAGATTAAAGAAAACATTTCAGATTTGTTTTATTAGTAAAGGAAAATAATAGGTTTGAGAGAAAAATTCCAAATCTGTTTTTATGAAAAGAAACAGGAGATTTTTAGAGAAAAACTCCAGATCTGTTTTTTGTGAAAAGAAAACAAGAGATTTGTAGAGAAAATTCCAGATTTGTTTTTTATTTGAAAGAAAACAAGAGATTTGACAAAAAAAAAAAAAAAAAGAACTATAGATTCATAAAGAAAACTTCTAAAACCCATATTTTTTTTATACAAGATAGAATTTCTACTCTAGCCTAATCTAAGTGTATATATGTGTGAAGCTCCCTCCTGGAGATTTGAACCCCGACCCTTACCCCCCACACCCCACAAGTACTTATATTTGTGGAGTGACCACCGCACTAAGGGTGCGCGGTGGTACCCATCTTAGATCTATGTAATGCATGAATCATGTAATTATCATACGAACAAGTTAATAATGAACATATAAAGGAATGCCATTTTTTTTTTTTTGCTAAGAATAAAGGAATGACATGAACAAACTTAAACAACCATGCAAAATAAACAAATAAACCATCATGATATAAAAAGAAATAAATTCATAAACTAACTACTTACTTGCATGAGTGATTAAAACAAGGGGCAATTACATTAGAAATTCGAGAGAATGGATCTCTCTTAGATCTAAAGAATTGTCACTTAACAAAAAAATAAAATCTTAAAGTAAAAGTTTCAAAGTTTCTTTAACATTAAGGGGAAGAGGGGTGCCGAATTTTGAGTTTTCTCCTCTATTTATAGAGGTGTATCTGCTTAAAAAATAAGCTAAGGTTTCTTTAAAAGTCAGCAGACATGAGTTGGTCAAATTTTATCCCAAAAAAATTGGACTTGGGTCTGTTTGGAATTTGCTCATTTTGCTGAAATTAAAAACATTTTGCTGAAAGTATTGTAGATAAAGGTAAAAGTTAACTGAGAAAGTATAATGGGGCCTATGAATAGTATCAAAAAGTGTAATGGAACCTATGAATAGTAGTAAAAATAAGCTGAATAGTAAAATAAGTTGACAAAATTAATCATGCCAAACGGACACTTGATGAATTTTGACCTGAACAAAATGTATCTAGGCTCATTCTTCCATTTATGCTAATCGACACCGTTGAAGTGCTGATTGGAACTTTCAGCAATTTCGTCCAACTTTCGTTTTTTACACATTCTGGACTCCTTTTGGGAGTTTAAACATAATTAGATTAATTTTAACATTATCATATTATTTCTTTTATTCCAATGCAACCAATCCTATTTTAACAAAAATAAACCACCAATCACAATAACTCATTTAATTAATTTTAATTGTTAACCAATAAAAATTAATTTCAATGAATCATGTGTGATTAGTTCCACCGAAATGAATGCATATAGATCGTTAAACCTCGATCTTGTGATATCTTTCAACCCCACCGTTTGATGTGGAAATAAAATCACTTGTTTATAATTCTTTCAAATCAATATCTTCCTTCAAAAGTCCTTAAAAAAAAAGTACAATGATCTAATAAACTATAACCATTAGATCATTTATTCTTATACATTCATTTACAATTAATTGCATTTTTACAAGTAGACTTAACAAATAAATGCCCCATTACAGATGGGAGAAGTGTAACTTTTAAAAGGACAAAACTTATGTACAATCTTATGTGTTGTTTCTTGGGTTTCCCCTCTTTAGATTCTGCATTGTGGTAACTAAATTAAAACATACATTTCCATCCCATGAGAAAAAAACCACGTGGTAAAATTTTAAGATGAGAACCTAAAGAACAACATCTAAATACTGTACTTAAGTCTTGTCTTTATAAAAAACAGGTGAAAAAAATATGAAGAATAAGTGCAAATTTTTTCATCAAGCCCTTAAATGTGGGTTGGACCCCAAATATATAAAATGTGGTAGAATTATTTATTGGATTTGGTTAGTGGGAGAGCAGTAATTTCTAAAACCAATTACATGAATTAGTATTACTAGTATGTAACCCATACTTATGCACATAAATGATAAATTATAATGGTACTTATTATTGATGTTAGCTTAGGTTATTAAATATATAAAACATTAGTTTGACCAGAATATTTGGAGGTACTAAAATGATTTTCCCTTGCAATTTTAATGATATTGGTTGCGCCAAATTTCTCAATACACTGTTGGTACATATATAATTTTAAAAATCAATTCACTATCATTGTCCATGAAATTCTACTAAATACAACACAAAATAAAAGAATAAATTGGTTTAATAATATCTCCTAAATTGAATGAAGATAGGTGCATGAGATCGTTTAGCTCAATTATAGTTTGTTAAGTTCAAGATTTTCACATACAAAATATGTAAATAGAAACAGTATAAAAAAAAAAAAAATACTCAATGGTTAAAAAAAAAAAAAAAAAAGCAAAAATCTAAACAATTTAATTTGTATGAAAAGCTAATAAAGACAGAATCTAATTTTAAATCTAATCAAATTTTTTCTAAGCTTTGGTTATATATATATATATATATATATATTGGACTCCTCGTTTTAACATTGAATTAACTCACTTGTACAAAAATTAAAATATTTTAAATTAAATGGGACATATGATGCAAAATTAAATTCTAATTGATATCCAATTTTTACACTAAGGGTGTGTTTGGATTGAACTTATTGTTGCTGAAACTGAAAACTGAAAATTGAAAACACTGTAGCAAAATAATTTTTAAATATGTAAATAATACCGTGGGACCCATTTTTAATATTTTTTAATGAATAAAGTGGCTGTGGGTCCCATAAACAGTACTGCTACAGTGCCGTTTGTCTCCCTTTTCAGCAAAATGCGTGAAATGTAAAAAAAAAAAAAAAAAAAAAAGGGTGTGAAAATGCAGACGCAGCAACGCAGACGCAGAACCAAACACACACTAAATCAACTCCTTTGGCACAAAAATTTAAAAGTTTAGATTAGATGAGACACATGGTGCAAAATTAAACTCTAATTGAAGTCCAATTTGAAATGTAATTGGATTTTCTTTTAGTTTTACCTATATATATATAAATATATATATATATATATATATATATATAGAGAGAGAGAGAGAGAGAGAGAGAGAGAGAGAGAGAGAGAGAGAGAGAGAGAGAGAGAGAGAGAGAGAGAGGAATTGTGGCTCTTCAAACATGGAAATGGGATGTTTAACTAATATAAGGGGTAGGTGTTTATTGTAGGGGGTAACTCTTTGCTTCTCCTATATATGTTATCTTTTCATTAATATTGTTTTGATAATTTTCTTTTCATATTAATTATTGTTGAGGGTCATTTGTGGAAGCCCAGGCAGACAGAAAGAAAGCCCAATAATGAGGGCAACAAAGAATTGACAAAATAGATAGCAAAAACCCATTAGGCCCAAGCGGTAGGAATAATGAATTACAGGCCCAACAAATAAATAAATGGGTCTGGAAGAGGCAAGCAGGCTCAAAGAAGCCAGGAAAGAAAGAAATAGCATCCCATGGGCAATGTATGAGGTAGAAAAGTGAGAAAGGGCCACCGCAAGCCCAAGGCAATGCAAACTAAGAAAGTAAGGGGTTTATGGCAGGCCCATGAACCCCAAGGATAAGAATAAGGTTATTAGGCCGGGGAAGCCCGATGAAGTTAGTAAAAAGCCCATGGGAGTGTGGAATTAGCAAACGGGCCGAGGAAACCCAAAGAAAGCAATCGGGCTGTGGATGCCTAAAGGAAAGCCCAAAGGGACATAGGAGCCCATAAGTAAAAGCAAAATAGTGCCCATGACAGGCCACTGAGAAAAGGGATAAATGGCTGGCCCAAAATAGGTCCAACAGAATTAAGTTATTACAGCAGGAATAGTAGTCTAACGTTGCAAAAAATAAAGAAAATCAAGAGTGGACCAAAGAAATGTAAGGCCCATCATCAGACAAAGCCCAGCTCTTGAATGGAGCGGGAAACCAAAGAAAAGCCCACATAAAAGGTCAGAAAACACGGACGGAGAGCCTCCAGATCATGGCAGACGCATAAGTAGCAGGCAGACTCTTGGACATATCTGAAAGGAGAGCACGCGCAAGGCCCAGGCACCATCAGCCCGTACCCAGCCAATATAGGACATGGTGGGGCCATGGGCCAGAGGTAGGAGGTAAAGGGGGGGTATGGTTTGGTGGTGGGGAGAGAGGAAAAGATCTATTTTGCGGCTCTGCTCAAGCCCTTTTGGGAGGTACGTCCTGCTGGGATGACAGACCACCCAAAAGAGGCAAGTTTGAGGGGGAACCGTTGGGTGCATGCCTTGAGAGTAGAGAGAGAGAGCATTTATACCGTGGCAGGAAAGAAGTGTTACAGTAGACTGAGGAACGAAACAAACCTGCCTTTGTCTGGCAAGGGTGAATGTCGCACAGACTTGGTGGTCAGCAAGTACGCCCAGACCAGACAAAGGCGGTTAAGGGGCAAAGTGGTAAAACATTGGTCACGGCAGGCACTATAAAAGGGGCCTTGCCGTGCCCTGAAAAAAGGACCGAAAAACAGAGTATTCACGGAGTAAGAAAGAAAAGCAGAGTAAAAAGAAATGAAAAAAGATAAGAAAGAAAACAGAGAAGAAAAGAGAGGAAACTAAGGAAAATAGTTCAATGGGCATGCACCAGTAGATCGGTTTTCCTCTCTCCCCCTTCAAATCCTGTTCTCTTCCAAAACGTAACAAGGATTCTTTGTGGGCAATAACCATTCAGGTCCGACTCCTTCAAAGCCATTAATCCCCACGGCAGGATCTTTTCCTGGGAGATTATTTGCATTGAGAAGAGGCATTCTCCCCTCTTTGGCTTTGCTTCAGCATACTAAATTTAAAACTTGATTTATGCCCATTTTTGCTTAGTTCATATTATTTTCTTCCTCCTTTACTTTCTCTGTGAATGACATTATCACAACTGTAATTATGCTTTATGCTTTATAAGTAGGGATTACATAGCCATTTATTTAAATAGTCAGAATACTCTGTTTTGGTTATCATTATTATATCTGCATGTCGTAACTCATCTGAAACAGTTCTGCTTGCCGTAAGCCTACTCCTGGCAGACAAGGCATAAGTTTGTGCACAAATCGACCCAAGTTGAGTTACAATTGGACCGGCCCCAATCCCCTTACTTAGAAAACACTCGGGCCCATTATCGCAGGAGGCAGCCCAGCCCAACACACAATACACAAAAAAGGCCCCTACAATTATATTAGAATGATTTAGACCCTCATATATCTATGAGTTGCTCATGTCCATTACAAAAATATAGAACTACAAGCCAAGGGAAACAAGAAGTCTGCAAAGCTTTAGGATTGCAGACATACTTTAACCAAGAAATGTTCTCTTATACATTATCAAATTAGAAAAGTGACAACTATAATTAATGGTATAAGGGGTAATTTCTTCCAAAAAAAAATTTATTCCCAAAATATTGTAGTAATTTCTTCTTTCAATTTTAATTATTTTTTAATATTTATAAATTTGGATAGCTTATACTTTGTGAATGTGATGCTTTTATATAAATATGATGTGATCATTATGGAACATCATATTATGATGTGCTTTAAAATATATATATATATATATATATATTTTTTTTTTATACACAGTAGTCAATAGTAACTAAAATGGGTGTGTTGTAAAATGGTATGAAATAATAGATAAAGTAACTTTTATATAAGAAGGTACAATATGATAGTTTGAAGATAGCAGATGTTAATGCTCTTAGCTAAAGTGCATGATATATTTGTAAATAAGTGATGACATTTGATAATACAATTATGTAATATCATTTGAAAATTATTAATATTATTTAAAAAAGTAAGAAAAATTGTAATTATTTGAAACACAAAATTGAATACTATCCAGTAGATATTGCAATCTTTTAAAAAAGTGAAATTGTAATCATAAATAGTTACACTGTATAACTTAAAAAAAGAAAAGAAAAGAATGGACAATAAGAAAATGAATTACTATTTAAGTAATTGGCAATTCTTTATCATCATTTAAAAAGAATATACAAAATAAATCATTTAATTATTTATACATAAAATTTGTGCAAAACATAAAATTTATTATTATTTATACATATATAGCTATATATACAAGTAAAGAGTTTACAATTAGGGTTCGTTTGGTAATATTGTTTTAGTAACGTTATTTAAATGTTGTGGAAATACGTGTGTATGAAAAGTGTTATAAAAATATATGTAGATGAAAAATGTTATGAAAATACGTGTTTTGTTATTTAAACACCACAAACAAATAAATCCTTATTGTTTTTAAAAATCACTTGTGGCATTTTGGTAAATATACAAGTATCTAGGGACTATACTTTTAATGATGCACTTCCAGAAAGTTTCCTAAATCAAGTTTCAATGCAGAGAAAGGTATTGGACAGATGAATTTGAAGGCCCCCCCCCAAATTTTAAAATGAAAGATACTAAGAAAGATACTAAATTTTATAGATGTATGTGTTTATGAAAATTTGTATAAACTAATAAATTAGTATCATAAGTTAGCCCCCCAAACAAAAATTTCTGGCTACGCCCTTGTTAGCGTGGATTTGAATCTTATTTAGGCCTGAATAGCAATAGATTTAAAAACAGTGGTCACGGGTTTAAGATTTAAGAAGTAATTGGCGGCATTGCTGTGCACCCTTTGCGCGATAATTACTCCACAAATATAATTGCTTGTGAGGTATGGAAGAAAGGATTGAGATTCAAATTTTCAAGAAGAAATTTCATACATATATACATTTAGATTATTTTAAAGTAGAATTTCTAGATTACCAGCCTTCATCACTGGTGAAGTTCTTTTGTTTTTGCTTTCAAAGAAAGCATTCGGGAGATAAATTGGACAAAAAGAGGGAAAGTTTTGTGAAATTGGGAGCCTTGTTCCCCTATTTAAACTGAGGTCTTTTTTCCCCTTATATTTGCATTCTTTTGTGCTTTGTTGTGTATTGTTGCTGTTAACTTGGCCATGCTCTTTTCTAGTGTTAATTATAGGAAATGAGAGAGAGAGAGAGAGAGAAGATATGTACAAAAAGAGGATGAAGAATGAACTGTAGTTTTTGCTGAATGAATACAGTGCAATTTTTTTTTTATTTTTAAGCCGTAACAATGAAAAATTGGTAACTACTCATGTAAGTGAGACGTTGCAACTGTAGTATTATCGTCTGTTTTATTGCCTCTTCATTGTATCTGTTGGTTTGGATTTTGAATGTATATAATCTGACATTTTATTTTATGAGAGATTTATTCTGAAAAAATCAAAAAGGGTAAAAAACGTTGTAAAATGAGAATGAGAAAACGTATTTAACCTTTGAACTTGATTTGGCACTTGACAAGAGAAGTGCTGGTTCTAAGATTGGTTAGCAAATAGAGGAACACTTGTTTGGAGAAATTGATTCAAAGTTGTCCACAAGAAATAGATTTTAGAGAGAAGGAGAGAGAAGGTGAGCGAAGAGTATAGAGTAAGAAAGAGATAAGAAAAAGTGTTTGTTTGATATTTTGTAACTAGACAGAACATTGTGTCCTGAAATTAATATAGGCAACTGACAACCAACGGCACTAAGAATATCCAAACGTTACGCATAAACAGCTATGTTCTACCCTTAAGCAAGTCAATAGAGCGAAGAGCTCATGAATTGCAATGGAAAAGGCTTTTCCTTTTTCAGACACGTGTTGAACTTGCTGGCAAGTCTTGCATTTCACAAGAGCTATCAGAATTCAAAGAAACTAGAAGAGCAAAATGAATCACATGAAGCCAGAAGTCCAAGTAGCAGTCCAGAAGTCCAAGTAGCCAGAAGTCCAAGTAGCAGTCCAGAAGCAGAGATCAACGACATGTAGTTTTGAATGTAAAAGCTACATGTAGTTTAATGTTAGTTAGTGGACATATGCCTTGTACGTGTTTTGCTTAGCTGTACTTTTCTGTTAGTTAGTTAGCAAGTTTGTTAGATCAGATAAGTTAGTTTTGGGTTTGTTTAGCTGCTTAAGTGTTACTATAAATATATGTAATTACCCAAATTATATGAAGATCAATAAATTCATTTTCTCAATAATTCTCATATGGTATCAGAGCCTTCTTGCTCTATTTTCTCCCAAAATTTCTAGGGTTTGTTCTTGAGAGTCTTGAAGCTTCGTCAATGGCGGAAGCAACGAATACTTCGTCTTCTTCCTCTGTGCAAGATCCTGCACTTGTAGAGGATATCTCAAATCCTCTGTTTCTTCATCACGCTGAGAGTCCTGGAGCCATGCTTGTGTCCGAACCGCTGATTGGCGAAAATTATCATGCTTGGGTTCGATCAATGAGGAAAGCATTGGTTGCTAAGAATAAGTTTGGTTTTGTCAATGGTAGTATTACTCTTTCTTCGCCATTGATAAAAACTCCAGCAGCTATTGATGCTTGGATCCGATGTGATAACATGGTAGGTTCTTGGTTGATGAAGGCTGTGTCACCTCAAATTCAAGTGAGCATCACCTACAAGGATACTGCTCTGGAAATCTGGAATGACCTCAGGGATACACATTCTCAAGGGAATGGACCTAGGATTTTCCAGCTTCAGAAAGATATAGCTTCAATGTGTCAAGGCGATTCTTCAATCACCAACTATTTCACTCAATTGAAGTTTTTCTGGGATCAACTCCAGAATTTTAGGCCTACTCCTACTTGTTCTTGTGGGAAGTGTACCTGCAATCTGCCTCAGAAGATTGAAGATCTTCGTCTTCAAGACTCAGTCATGCAATTTCTAATGGGACTCAACGAGTCATACTCTCAGATCAAAGGTCAGATCTTATTGATGGAACCATTGCCAACCGTCAACAAAGCATACTCTTTGTTGATTCAAGAAGAGAGGCAGAGGAGTGTAGGGATTGGCAATTCTGTCCACATAGAGTCTACTACTCTTGCAGTGAAGGGATCTGATGCTAATTCCAATCCTAATTTTCCTGCTTTCTTTGCCAATTCTGGTGTTTTTGGAGGAAAGAATTCCAAAGGTAGAGACAGACCTATATGCACTCACTGTGGGAAGCTTGGGCATGTCATGGAGAAATGCTTCAAACTGCATGGCTTTCCTCCAGGATTTAAGCCTAAAGGCAAGAACTTTAGGGTGAATCAAGTCAATGTTCTTGAGGCTTGTGCAGATGATGATCATACCTCTGCTAATTTTTCTTTCACTCAAGAGCAATGTCAGCAATTTTTGACTATGTTGGGGACTCAAATGCAAGCTGCTCATCTTAATTCTGGTGGCAAGGAAACTCAGTTCAATATGGGGAACAAGGAAACACACATGGCTAACAGTGTGATCAAGCCTAATCCATTTGTATCTTCTTCTTCCAGTGGCATAGATGCTCTCACCATGGCAGGTACATTTAATCATACTTGTCCTAATTTGAGGCATTCAGTTTTTTCTGCCCAAATCACACATAGAACTGCGTTTGGTAGTAATGTTTGGGTTATTGATACTGGAGCAACAGACCATATAGTGTATTCTGTTAATCTATTGACTGATTTTACTACTGTTAATTGTGTAGTTGCTCTTCCTAATGGTGAAACTGCCTTGGTAACTCATATTGGTTCTATATGTCTCTCTGAAAATATTGTCTTAACCAATGTGCTTTGTGTCCCATCCTTCTCGTTCAATCTTTTATCAGTTAGCCAGCTCACCAAGAAAATACATTGTTGTCTCATTTTCTTGTCCACTTTCTGTTTCATTCAGGACCTCAATTGCTAGAGGACGATTGGTGTGGGTGAAGTTCATGATGGGTTGTATCTTCTTCAACATAGCCCCTCTGATACTTGTGCCATTCCAACTCAGTCCAAGGCTATTCAAAGTTTTCATTCTGTTTTCAATTCTGTTTTTCACTCCATTTTTAGTCCAAATAAATCTCATGTTGTCAATAATGTCAAAGTTCCTTTTTCTGTATGGCATTCTAGACTTGGGCATCCCTCTGATGCTAAGATTTCTGTTTTGAAAAATGTACTTCCTGATCTCAATTCTGTCTCTAATGAAATCTGTGAAATTTTTCCTTTAGCTAAGTCTGAAATCTAAGTCTGAAACCAGGTCCTTATTACAATCCTTTTATACGATGATTAAGAATCAATTTGGTAAGTCTATTAAAGTCTTTAGGACTGACAATGGACTTGAATTTCAAATGAATGAATTCTTTAAACTTCATGGCATCATTCATCAGCACAGCTGTGTTGCTACTCCACAACAAAACTCTATTGTTGAGAGAAAACATCAGCACATACTCTGTGTTGCTAGAGCCTTAAGACTTCAATCAAATATCCCTATTGCTTATTGGGGTGATTGTATCCTCACTGCTGTTCACCTCATCAACAGACTCCCTTATCCTCTTTTGAACCACAAATCTCCTTTTGAGCTTCTTTATAATAAATTTCCAGATTATTCCCATCTCAAAGTGTTTGGTTGTTTATGTTTTGCTTCTACTCTCTCTCACAATAGAGGTAAATTTGATCCTAGGGCTCTTAAGTGTGTCTTCTTGGGGTATCCTTTTGGGGTTAAGGGTTATAAACTTTTAAATTTGCAGACCAGATCTTGTTTCATTTCTAGAGATGTTCTATTCCATGAATCTGTGTTTCCATTTCAGTCTCTTCCTGCTTCTGTTCCTTTATCTCAATCTGACCCTCTTTATCATGATTGCTTTCCTGATGCTCCACCTCTTCCTATCACTGATTCTATTCACCACTCTACTCCTATATTAGATACCTCTGTTCATGTTGATTCCACTATTCTTGAAGAACATTTTGTTGATCTTCCTGAGGAGTTGCATGTTTATGTTCCTAATGACATTACTACTCCTATTTCTGACCTTCCCTCTTCTTCTTTGTCCACTGAATCTGTCCATGTTCTTCACTCCCTTCCAGCTGGTTCTGTTCCAGCCACTCTTGGTCCTAGGAAATCTACTAGAATCTCTAAACCACCTGCTTATCTTCAAGCTTACAAGTGCCATGCTATTTCCACCAAATACCCTATTGCCAATTATGTTTCTAGTCATAAACTTTCCCCTTCTTATTCTCATTTTTGCAATAGTATCTCCCAAATTCCAGAACCTCAGTTTTACCATCAGGCAGTTGGTGATCCTAATTGGGATGCTGCCATGGCAGCTGAAATTCAGGCTTTAGAACTTAATAACACTTGGTCTCTTGTTCCTTTGCCTCCACATAAAAGGGCTGTTGGATGTAAGTGGGTATTCAAAATCAAATACAAGTCAGATGGTAGTGTAGAGAGGTACAAAGCACGGTTAGTGGCCAAAGGTTATACTCAACAAGAGGGATTAGATTATACTGAGACATTCTCTCCTGTTGCCAAGATGGTGACTGTTAAACTTCTTCTCTCTTTGGCTGCTGTGCAAGGCTGGACTCTTCATCAATTAGATGTTAACAATGCATTTCTGCATGGTGATTTGTATGAAGAGGTGTATATGTCTCCTCCTCCAGGCCTGCCCAGCAAGGGGGAGCTTGTGTGCAAGTTGAATAAGTCATTGTATGGCCTTAAACAAGCCTCAAGACAATGGTATTCAAAGTTTTCAACAACTCTACTGCAACATGGTTTTCTGCAGTCTAAGGCAGACTACTCTTTGTTCACCAAGCACTCAGGGGCTTCTTTTATGGCACTTTTGGTATATGTTGATGATATACTTGTTGCTAGCAATGATCCTCAATCTGTAGCAGACCTTAAGGTTCTCTTAAATAAGGAGTTCAAGTTGAAGGATCTGGGCAGTTTGAAATACTTCTTGGGTTTGGAAGTGGCTAGATCTGAGAAAGGCATCTCTTTATGCCAGAGAAAGTATGCCCTTGAAGTGATCAATGATGTGGGAATGCTTGGGTGTAAACCTGTTAAAACTCCCATGGAGATAAATCTCAAGTTAAGCAAAAATAAAGGCAAGTTATTAGCTGATGCTGGTATGTACAGAAGACTGATAGGCAGGCTGCTGTATCTTACCATTTCTAGGCCTGATATCACCTACTCAGTACACAGGTTGAGCCAATTTATGTCTAAGCCTAGAGAGCCTCATCTCAGGGCAGCCTATAGAGTGGTTCAATATCTTAAGGGTACTTCAGGACAAGGCTTGTTCTTCTCCTCTCAATCCTCTCTGCATATCAAAGCATTTGCAGATGCTGATTGGGTTGCATGTACTGATTCTAGAAGGTCCATCACAGGTTACTGTGTCTTTCTTGGTGACTCTCTCATTTCTTGGAAGTCTAAGAAGCAGAACACAGTTTCAAGATCCACGGCAGAAGCAGAGTACAGGGCCATGGCTGTTGCCGTATGTGAAGTGACATGGATTTTGTATTTACTTAAGGATCTGGATGTAAAACATAGTTAGGCTGCCTTATTGTTCAGTGATTCTCAAGCTGCTATTCACATAGGAACTAATCCAGTGTTTCATGAGCGTACCAAACACATTGAAATAGACTGTCATATTGTTAGAGACAAAGTGCAGGCAGGAGTTATAAAGCTGATGGACATTCGTACCCAATGTCAGATAGCTGATTTGTTGACAAAAGCTTTGAGCTGGAGTCAATTTTCTGGTCTTCTTACCAGGATGGGCATCTCCAATATTCATTCTCATGATGTCCATCCTGAGGGGGAGTATCAGAATTCAAAGAAACTAGAAGAGCAAAATGAATGACATGAAGCCAGAAGTCCAAGTAGCAGTCCAGAAGTCCAAGTAGCCAGAAGTCCAAGTAGCTGTCCAGAAGCAGAGATCAACGACATGTAGTTTTGAATGTAAAAGCTACATGTAGTTTAATGTTAGTTAGTGGACATATGCCTTGCACGTGTTTTGCTTAGCTGTACTTTTCTGTTAGTTAGTTAGGAAGTTTGTTAGATCAGACAAGTTAGTTTTGGGTTTGTTTAGCTGCTTAAGTGTTACTATAAATATATGTAATTACCCAAATTATATGAAGATCAATAAATTCATTTTCTCAATAATTCTCATAAGAGCAAAATGGTCTTCTTAGCAATAGTGACTGGGGTTCAAACACTTTATCCAATTATAATGAAATCCAAAAATATATGAAAATTAAGTAGAATTACAAATAAATTTGACATGAAATTACTCTCTCTCTCTCTCTTTTTTATTTAAAAAGATGAATGTGCTGCACTTGGTTCATTTTATTTGATGAAATAATAGTTAATCTTTCATGATCAAACATATGGCTTGCCAAAAGTGATTTTTTTTTTTTTTTTTTTTTTGGGATTAATGGCATTTTTTTAAACTCTCCTTCATAGAGGAGAGCTCGAGTTCTATTCCGGTACATCGTTCCCTCAACTTGAAGTGGGGAAAAAGAAAAAGAAACATAATGGCTTGAGTTGTCTGCTTCACCCTTCATTTGTAGGTGTTCTTTTATTTTCCCAAGTCATTGTTAATGTCTCTTAAAATTAGTTGACATCATAGTTAAAATTCCAGCTCTCTCAAAAAAGAAATTAAAAAAAAAAAAAAAAATTCCAGCTGCTTTTAAGGGTTTACACTTAACAAAACTCTCATGGAATGCTGCAGCCTGCAGGGTGTTCTACATACTCCTATATTTTGTTTGATGTGAGTCCAGCCTTTTTTTATTTAGAGTAATTATTCAGTATTTCAGAAGTAAAACTTGCTTTTCTAACATAATAGTGAGTCCCATTATTTAAATTTACCGTGGGATTCACTATTAATGGGAGAAGAAGAGGGCTTGAGAGTTGGGACTTGGGAGTGTCATTTAGCAGAAGCTGTGCTCCACAAGTTTGACGAATTCTTTGAAATCAATTCGTCCATCTCCATTGTCATCAAAGACTCTGATCATCCTTTGGCATTCCACTTCCAAAGGTTCCATGAGCCCCAATGAACAGAGCACTCTTCCTAACTCCCCTGCATCAATGAACCCATCATTGTTCTCGTCGAAAATATCAAATACTTCTTTCACTTCCTCTGGACTTGGCTCCTCCTCAAACAGCCCTGCAATCTCATCTGGACCCATCACCTCTTCATAATTTTCAGCATCAGGGTGGCCATCACATAATGTTCCAAGTTTCTCCATCACTATCTTCACCTCTCCCACAGATAGCTTATTCTCATCACCCTCCTCTTTAAGCACCATTTCCACTTCTTCAGAAAGCTTCTCATTATCCACATTTTCATGGGTGCAAAGTTTGTGGATTGAAGCTTCCTGAATTGTGGCCTTTCTTTCATTCCAAACCTTCCATACACCACAAAAGAAGTCTATGAAGATTTGAGGTATAAGCCGAAAACTTAAGTACTAGTCTCGGAGTATAGTGACCCAACTAAGTATTATGAGAAGTGAAAGAACTACAAGAAGTGAGATAGGGCTGAGAGATTCATCCTTCTCTGTCTTATCCATATTCTAGAATGTGGAAAATATGAGTATAGACTTAAGAGGCAGAGCAATTAAAAAGGGCCGTTTTATTTGGGTTTAGTGAAGGGTGTGAGTCGTGTGACTATGTGTTCCCAATATATGTAGTAGCAATACTAGCTAGTGACAAAGTCAATCTTCTCCTGGGTAAGTGTGGAGAAATTGGACGTCAAGAGCCCCATAGTTTCCACACAATGATGTGAAAATTTTTTGGTTTTTACACAGGATATTCTTCTTTCACATTGTATATGGTTTGATGTAAATTTACATGGTAGACAAGTGTTGTATACATTTGCAAAATATGGTAAATATTGTGCATTTTTTCAAGTATCTACAACATTTGTCTTTTTGTGTGTTTACAATATAAATTTACATTACAAGTATAATGTAAACATATAAAGATACTTTTGCATGTGTTTTCTTTTTGCTATTAATGATAACAAGCGTTTTTAGGACATTTATTAATGGACTATTTTATGAAACTTTCTTTTTATATCATTTTTATGAGAAATATAAAAAGTAGTAAAAAAAAAAATTGCTTTTTAATTTTTGCATAAAAAGTTTCTAAAAATATTTTCTAAATCAATACAGTTCCATCCTTCTTCACATCGAATCATGTTTCCTCATCCTGCGAAAACCGATTTTCATATTTGCCTTGATGAAGCGATTGCAGTTTGTGAAGTAAAGCGAAAGAAAAAGTACCGAGTTGTTTGTTTTATAAGAAGGTTTGACCACTGCATGTCAAAGTAAAGTAACAAAGATGACCCAATATATATAAGAAGGCTGCAGAAGGCCGAAATGGATGCTTAAAGAAATTTGTAAAAAATGAAAAAATAGAGAATGCCTATGGTTTTGCGACTTGCTTATATGAACGGGTCTAACTGCATTTCAAAAGGCATTGAAACGTTTATAAACAAAATCCAATAACTACTCTCTCTCTCTCTCTCTAGCCGAACCGGGCAAGGACAGACAGAAAAAGATAAAAACAAAATTTTTTGTTCCGGTATCATTTCTGCCCCAACTGGGTTGGAGGAGCAAAACTAAAAAATTAAAAAAAAAGGGGATGTTTGACTAACATTCAAATTTGGTAAGTATGTTCAGAACTCTCTCTCTCTCTCTCTCTGTATAAGCAACCAATACAATTTAGTAAATTGACTAAATTCATGTTATATACCTCAATACAAATTTCTCACTTTTGCTCTTCCTTATTTAGCACCATACTCTCTCCTGGTAATTTTTATACTTCTTTTTTTTTGGGCAACCTAACTCATTTGTTGCTCTTTAACTTTTCTCTATCTTATACAATGGTTCTGTTTAAGATTTGCTTTATTTATTATTATTTTTTTCTTCTTTAAATTATGAGAAAGGAGTAAAAATGTTTAATAATATTGGTAAATATACATGTTGTTTGTTCATTTTGTTGGATCCTGGGTCATATGTTTCACGAGTGCAAATCTATTGTTAGATTAAATAAAAATAATAACAATTTCATATCAATATTCCAAGACATAGAGTTCTATGGTTAATTTTTAAAAATTGAGGGAGGTAAATTATAAGAATTTATTTTGACAAGAAATTGTGAATAAAGTGGGTAGCATAAGAGTGTTTCCACAATGCCCCTATTTTTTATTATTCTTTTTCCTAGCATAAGAGCAAGACTTCTATATCAAATGTCTTTCATTTTAAATTGTATCGTTTGAGTCGTGTAATAATATTATTTAGGGACATTGTATTAGTTGGTTTTATATTTTAGTATAACTGAGTCTTGCTACAATGTTGATTGGAGCCTTTGAGGGCCCAAAGTGATGTTTCGTGGAAGTTGAATTTTATACCAGAATCACCAGAATATGATGATTTGTCTTTTATTTGGTATTTCTATATATTTTATAGATTGTCATGTTGGATACTATCAACCAAGCTAGCAAGCTTCTGCTTTAAAATATTCCAACACCCCCACAATTCATGTTGCTTTGGGACTTTTGCATCATTCCCAATTTCCCAGGATGGTTTGTGAAAACTTGTAGGTAGAAAGTTCCTACATTGTGGGAAATAGTTTGAATGTATTTGCCATGTTGGGTGAGCTGATCCAACGCAACCTAAATATGTGGCCGTAGAATTATTTTGATACATTTTTTGATTTAGTATATAGCCATTTTATTAGTTATATGCATGGTTTTAAAAACTGGACCACGAAAAAAATTGTTTTTGCCTCCGATTCTCGGTTCAACCTAGTTTTTGATCGATTTTGGCCGATTTTGAGGAACCGAACTGGTGCTCAATTCCCAGTTGAACTGGTCAAACTGGTCAGTTCAATCTGATTTTTAAAACCATGGTTATATGATATAGTGGAAAACTACTCGATACACATAATTACTTGCTTTTTTTTTGGATCAAGATTACTTGATGTCGTGGCTATTCTATAAGCATGCTTAGCTATGCCACAAACATAATAAACTTTTATATTTTCTTACATTCTTTTTTTTACATTAAACTTTATTTGTATACAATTGACCACAAACATTTTTTACTGCAAGCATATTCTTCTAGGTTCTACTTTATTATCGAGCTGTATTTCCTATTTTTTGTATGCTATGGTTTCAGATGCAACTGGAGGAATCTTAAGGCTGGTTCAAGGGCAAGACTTCTATATCAAATGTCTTTCATTTTAAATTTTATCGTTTGAGTCATGTAATAATATTATTTAGGGACATTGTATTAGTCGGTTTTATATTATAGTATGACTGAGTCTTGCTACGATGTTGATTGGATATTTTTAAAGCCCAAAGTGATGTTATGGTTTGAATAAATATTCCAACACCCCACAATTTTATAATGTTAATCATTGATCATATATTGATCAATTCTAAAAAAACAATACGTGGATGTCTCAAACCATGATTTTTTTCTTGCAGCTGATGTACCCTTCCAATAGTTTATTCATTAAAAATTACACTATTTAAAAAAGAAGTTTATTTGTTTATTTTTTCATCATAGGTATGTATGTCCTGAATTTGCAAACAAAATTAGATAGGATAGGTTTTTTTCAAATTGTTGTTCAATCTTCACAGATTTGAGCATAGGCAAGTGTGTGAATTATTTTGCTATTGAAGATTTAGTATGCTTCAGTTTCCTTGCTAAAGTGGGTTCTTTCTCTGATCCGATCCATATTACAGAATGAATTGTGACAAGTTTACAGAGATGAAGAATTTCATAGAATTAATGAGGTTCCTATGGTGATCAGCGGACCCTCAAAACCGTTGCCATTTTATTTTTAATAATATTTCCTAGCTATTATATATATATATATATATATATATATATATATATATGGACACACACTAGAAAGAAGAATCTGAGTGGGATCTTTGTAGATTCTTTATCAACCATTTGAAAGTTCAATTATGTGTGCGTTTGGATTTGGATGAAAATTATAAATTATTTTATTATTCAGTTTATTTTTGCTACTAATCATGAGTCCCACTCACTTTTTGGTATTATTCATGGGTCCTATTATACTATTTCAACTAATTTTTTCCTTTATCTACGGTACTTTCAGCAATAAGTTTTCAGTTTCAGCAAAATAAGTGATATCCAAACAGACCCTATAGTCGTATAGATTTTGGATTAACTTTTTGTATGACTCATTCTATAATTTTTATTAAAATAATAATAATTATTAGGTCAAAGTTTAGTTACAAAATTAGCTGTAGTATAAGGCTATAATCTTACTCAATATTTTTTTATTAGAGGTGAATTTTGACAAATCCACCATTGGATTACATTTCCTTATATCCTCCATGTTTGCAATTTTTCTAGAAGATTAAATATTAATAGTTATGTCATCAATAAATTATTTAAATTGTAAGTTTTTGTAGTTTAAAATTTTGCATAAAATATAAGTTTCTAAATCATATAGTAAATAATATCTGATTGACACAAAATTTGACATGTGTATTAAGAGTGTAAAAAAATGCAATTTAACAGTTAGATTTTCAAAATATATAGTAATTTTTATATTATTGAGTAAGGTTATAACTTTAAGCTACAACCAATTTTGTAGCTATCTTTTGTCCTTACTATTATAGGCATGAAGTAATAATAAGTACCCATCATAGAATAATTATTGAAATAGAAAATTAAAAAAAATTATTCCCAAAATATTGTGGTAATTTCTTCTTTCAATTTTAATTATTTTTCAATATTTATAAATTTGGATAGCTTATACTTTGTGAATGTGATGCTTTTATATAAATATGATGTGATCATTATGGAACATCATATTATGATGTGCTTTAAAAAATATATATATATATATATATATATTTATTTATTTATATATTTACACACACAAGTCAACAGTAACTAAAATGGGTGTGTTGTAAAATGGTATGAAACATTAGATAAAATAACTTTTAAGATGGTAAAATAGAATAATTTGAAGATAGCGAATGCTAATGCTCTTAGCTAAAATGCATGAAATACATGTAAATAAATGATGACATTAATAATACAATTATGTAATACCATTTGAAAATTACTAATATTATTTAAAAAAAGTAAAAAAAAAAATTGTAATTATTTGAAACACAAATTTGAATACTATCCCGTAGACTTTGCAATCTTTTAAAAAAGAAAAATTATAATCATAAATAGGTACACTATATAACTTTAAAAAAAGAAGGACAATAAGAAAATGAAGTACTATTTAAGTAAATGGCAATTCTTTATCATCATTTAAAAAGAATATACAAAATAAATCATTTAATTATTTATACAGAAAATATGTGCAAAACATAAAATTTATTAATATTCATGCATATATAGCTATATATACAAGTAAAGATTTTACAAAATTCTACCCATATATTATATCTGTTGGTTTGGATTTGAATGTGTATAATCTGACATTTTATTTTATGAGAGATTTATTCTGGAAGAATCAAAAAGGGTAAAAATCGTTGTAAAATGAGAATGAGAAAATGTATTTAACCTTTGAACTTGATTTGGCACTTGACAAGAGAAGTCCTGGTTCTAAGATTGGTTAGCAAACAGAGGAACACTTGTTTGGAGAAATTGATTCAAAGTTGTCCACAAGAAATAGATTTTAGAGAGAAGGAGAGAGAGGGTGAGCGAAGAGTATAGAGTAAGAAAGAGATAAGAAAGAAGTGTTTGTTTGATATTTTGTAACTACTACCCAAGAGACAGAACATTGTCTTGAAATTAATATAGGCAACTGACAACCAACGGTACCAAGAATATCAAAACTTTTCGCATAAACAGCTGTGTTCTACCCTTTGTAGGGAATTAACCCAAATTTCCAACCTATGAGAAACCAAAAATAGAGAAAAACACATGTCAAAGAAAAAAACAATCACACGCACAAGACAATATTTACATGATTCGACAGTTTACCTACGTTCACGAAGTTGCAGAGATTTCACTATTATCAAGGAAAAATACAAAGTGCAGCTACAGTTCATTTCTCACTCAATAAACACGACAACAACAAACCCTAATCACAAAATTGCGTTTTTCTACATCTTGCGTACAGGATTCACAATGGATTACAAAACGAGCTAAAAAAATTTTCTCGAGCCGACACGAAATTAAGCTCTCTCTCTTTATTTTTTATTTAAAAAGATTAATGTGCTGCACTTGGTTCGTTTTATTTGATGAAATAATACTTAATCATTCATGATCAAACATATGGCTTGCCAAGAGTGAATTTTTTTTAGGATTAATGGCATTTTTTTTTAACTCTACTTCATAGAGGAGAGCTCGAGTTCTATTCCGGTACATGGTTCCCTCAACTTGAAGTGGGGAAAAAGAAAAAGAAACATAATGGCTTGAGATGTCTGCTTCACCCTTCATTTGTAGGTGTTCTTTGATTTTCCCAAGTCATTGTTAATGTCTCTTAAAATTAGTTGACATATTAGTTAAAATTCCAGCTCCCTCAAAAAAGAAATTAAAAAAAAAAAAAAAAAAAATTCCAGCTGCTTTTAAGGGTTCACACTTACCAAAACTCTCATGGAATGCTGCAGCCTGCAGGGTGTTCTACAGACTTCTATTTTTTGTTTGATGTGAGTCCAGCCTTTTTTTGTGAGTAATTATTCAATATTCCAGGAGTAAAACTTGCTTTTTCTAACATAATAGTGAGTCCCGTTATTTAAATTTACAGTGGGATTCACCATTAATGGGAGAAGAAGAGGGCTTGAGAGTTGGGAGTGTCATTTTAGCAGAAGCTGTGCTCCACAAGTTTGACAAATTCTTTGAAATCAATTCGTCCATCTCCATTGTCATCAAAGACTCTGATCATCCTTTGGCATTCCACTTCCAAAGGTTTCATGAGCCCCAATGAACAGAGCACTCTTCCTAACTCCCCTGCATCAATGAACCCATCATTGTTCTCGTCGAAAATATCAAATGCTTCTTTCACTTCCTCTGGACTTGGCTCTTCCTCAAACAGCCCTGCAATCTCATCTGGACCCATCCCCTCTTCATAGTTTTCAGCATCAGGGTGGTCATCACATAATGTTCCAAGTTTCTCCATCACTATCTTCACCTCTCCCACAGATAGCTTATTGTCATCACCCTCCTCTTTAAGCACCATTTCCACCTCTTCAGAAAGCTTCTCATTATGCACATTTTCATGGGTGCAAAGTTTGTGGATTGAAGCTTCCTGAATTGTGGCCTTTCTTTCATTCCAAACCTTCCACGCACCATAAAAGAAGTCTCTGAAGAATTGAGGTATAAGCCGAAAACTTGAGTATAAGTCTCGGAGTATAGTGACCCAACTAAGTATTATGAGAAGTGAAAGAACTACAAGAAGTGAGATAGGGCTGAGAGATTCATCCTTCTCTGTCTTATCCATATTCTAGAAAAGTGGAAAAATATGACTAGACTTTAGAGGCAGAGATATTAAAAAGGGTTGTTCTATTTGGGTTTAGTGAAGGGTGTGACTATGTGTTCCCAATATATGTAGAAGCAAGATTAGTAAGTAATAGAGTCCTTCTGGGAAGGGAAAGGGTGGAGAAATTGAATGTGAAGAGCCCCACAGTTTCCACACAATGACGTGAAAAGTTTGTGGTTTTTGCATAGGATATTCTTCTTTCTGGTACAATGTAAACAGTGTTGTATGCATTTGCAAAAAATTGTAAATATTTTACATTTTTTCAAGTATGTACAATATTTGTTACTTTTGTGTGTCTATAATATAAATTTATATTGCAAGTATAATGTAAACATATAAAGGTACTTTTGCATATATTTTCTTTTTACTATTGATGATTAACGGGTGTTCTTAAGACGTTTATTAATGGACTATTTTATGAAACTTTTTATATTATTTTTATGAGAAATATAAAAAGTTGTAAAAGAAAAACAGCTACTTTTTTATTTTCTCATAAAAAGTTCTTAAAAATATTTTCTAAACCAATACAACCCTTGGTTGGTTTAGAAAATATTTCTAAACACATGTTGAACTTGCTGGCAAGCCTTGCATTTCACAAGAGTGAAATGGTCTTCTTAGTAATAGTGACTAGCGCTTAAGCACTCTACCCAATTTCAGTGTAATCCAAACATACATGAAAATTAAGCAGAATTACAAGTGAATTTGGCACCCAAAAAAAAAAAAAACAACAATAAAAACAAGAACTTAATAGCAACATTTGGAAGAGGAATGTTGTTGATCTTAATATGGGATGCTTAGAAACTTACTTATGGTGAAAGTTGTACATTGGACATGTTTTTCAGTATTTCAAGGAAGTAATTACATAATTCAGTCATGATAAATAAAAATAGAACTAAACAAAGTTGCTTATGCACTAATATGTTTCTCTCCAGAAGCTTTACTAATTTGTGCCACATTTGATTCTCTCTCTCTCTTTAAATTAAAATAAATAAATAAATAAGATGAATGTGTTACACATGGTTCATTTTATTTGATGAATTGATAGTTGATCATTCATGATCAAACATATGGCTAGCCAAGAGTGTTTTTTTTTTTTTTTTTCCTTATTTTTTGGGCTCAATGGCATTTTTTTTCCCTCTCCTTAGAGGAGAGAGCTCGGGTTCTATCCGGGTACGAGGGTCCCTCAACTTTTGGGGGGAAAAAGAAAAAGAAACATATGACTTGAGATGTCTGCTTCACCCTTCAAATTTGTAGGTGTTCTTTGCTTTTCCCAGTCATTGTTCACATCTCTAAAAATTAGCTGACATATTAGTTAAAGTTCAAGCTACCTCAAAATAATAAAAAAAAAAAAAAAAAAAACCCAGCTGCTTTTAAGAGTTCACACACTCACCAAAACTTTTACGGAATGCTGCAGGTTCTACACACTTTTTTTTAGGTGAGTCCAACGTTTTTTGCTAGTAATTACTCAATATTCAGTGAGTATAACTCTTTCTTCTAACATAATAGTGAGTCCCATTATAGGGAAATTATTGTGTACTCTCGGAGTACCATAAATATATACTCCCTCCTCTCACAAAAATGATAGGTCTTACTAATTAAATTTATAGTGGGGCTCACCATTCATGTGAGAGGAGGGATTACGCATTTATGATATTCCGAGAGTACTTAATAATTTTTCCCCATTAGATATATTTATGGTTTGACTCATCATTCATGTGAGAAGAAAAAAATATCATAGAGATGTACTAAGAAGTACTTAACAATTTTCTGTCTAGAGAGAACATGGAAGTGTCAAAGTGTGCATATGTTTTGTTTTTACAATTGAATTAACTGTCTTTTTCCTTCTCCTTTCCTTTTTTGGCTTTTGGGAATTGTTACTATTACTCACATCAGTGCAAATCTTGAAGAATCTATTTTTTTTATTTTACACAACTACTTTTCAAAAATATCAATATTAAATTATCTATTTTACACTATATTTTATTAAACTATAATTTCTTTATCAATTTTTTATTACTCTCTCAAATCATCTCTCTCTCTCTCTGAATAAAGATGTATTAAAAAATAAATTTGCATGTGAATAGTAATCATATATATTTACACAATTAATATAGCAACAATGCAAATTTACACAATTTTACGTACAATGATGCGGGTAATTTTTAGAGTTGAATATGCAAAACATTGACCCCTACTAGTCAATGAATACATGAGTGCTATAAGTAGAATTAGGTTGGGTCGTAATTGTCCTAGGAATTTCCTGGTTATTGTCTTGACGTGAAGAACAAAGCTTGTATAGCATGACTCGCGTGCAGGACGTGTTAAAAACAAGTTTAAATTGCAGAGGAAGTTCCAAGTGTGAACTGTGAACTGTGAACAAAATTTCTTGTAGCCATCAAAACGACAGGGATAATGGTCCCTTAAAAGGGTTCTTAAGTCACATTATTAAAATGTGGATCGCATTAATCTTTTGATATCACACTTCTAATGAGACATACGTGATTCACGAAAGGAACCCTCAAAAAATAAAAGACATTTATATTTTAAACCACGTAATAAATAGTTTCTTTAAATAAATAAATAATTAAAAAAAGGATTAACTGGTGTCGTGATCTAAGTAACCATATATAGGCATATAGCTTAACGAAGCTGCTAGGAGAGTTAGAAGATTCCTGAACCATACAATACCTTCTTGTTATTGAAGAGTGGTTTAGTGGAGAAATTGTTGGATGTATATTTTTTTTTTCTGCCAAATGAGTAGTGGTTGGATTATTGTCCTTTGCCGTGGTTTGAAAGCAAGTTTGGCTCCCGTGTTGACTACTTTAGTCAAGTCAACTTTCCACTGCAAAGTTGTGTGTCAGTGTATTCAAATAGGAAGAAAAATAAGGGCTCTGAGATTGGCTGGGGACATTGGTCTTGAGTCTTTCATCCTAGAGGGGGATTCCAAGATCACTATTGATGCTTTAGCAGAAAATATCGTGGAGCATGCGGAGTTTGGTAATCTGTTTGAGGAAGCTAAGTGGTTGGCAAGTCAGTTTGGGGACGTGAGTTTTAATCATGTAAGGAGACAGGGCAATAGTGCCGCGCATAACTGTGCTAGACATGCAAGACATGTTAGCGAGTATACGGTGTGGATGGAGGATGTTCCTCCACATCTTTCTACTGTAATTCAAGCCGAGTTGGCATCTTTTGAATAAAGTTACAGTGTTCCTTTCTCAAAAAAAAAAAAAAATAGGAAGAAAAATAGAAGGCCACGTCTATTGCAATAGTGGTTGTAATAGTTGTTTATTGTAGTGGATATATTGTTTTATTGTGTTGTTTATATTATTTTATTATGTTGAAAGTTAAAACAAAACCATTTATGTTGGGTATTTTGTAAAGTGAAAAGGTAAAATAAATAAAATAACTTTTTGTAGTGTCAAATAACTAAATTTGTGGCTCCACCAATGTGCATGCTTTTTAGGGCCCTTTTGGTTGGAGGATAGGAAAGTAAGAGGATAGAAAAAAATTTAGTTTCCTTCATTTATATTTGATTTGGAGGGTGAAAAGATAGAGGGATGAAAAACTTTTTTGTTTGGTTAAGAAGAAAAATATGATAATAGAAAACCGAGTTTGTATATATTTACACTTATATCCCTATTGCATTTTTTTTTTTGTTGAGATAACATTAATTTTTTTTAATTAATGTATATAAAATAGATACACACTTTATTTTAAAATTTCTGGATAAACACAAAAAAAAAAAAAACAATGAAGAAGAAGACAAAGATAAGTATGATTATCAAATATTATTTAACTACAACCATATTCCAAAAAATTGAAACATATCTTTCAATTCAAAAAAAAAAAAAAAAAAAAAAAAAAAAAAAAAAGCATCCAGATTCAAAAACAAAAACAAAAAGTAAAAAAAGAAAAAAGAAAAAAGAAAATAAAAAGAGTTAGAACTTAGAAGCGAAGAAAGGAATCAGGAGCCGAGTAAAAAACAATAAAGAAGAAAAAGAAGAAGAAAAGAAGTCAAAAGTGAAGAAAGCAAGCAGAGGAGCGTAGAAAGGGGGGAAAAAAGAAGAAGAAGAGAGGAAAAAAAGAACAAAGAAGCATCAAGGACCAATGGTCCGTTTGGATACAGCTTATTTTTGCTGAAACTGAAAATTGAAACTGAAAACATTGTAACGAAATTATTTTAAAATATGTAAATAGTACTGTGGGACATATTTTTAATGAAAAAGTTGCTGAAAAGTGTAATTCATGGGATCCGTGAACAGTGCATGAGTGCACTGTTCACAGTTGACAAGTCAACTATTGCGGGCTGAACAAACAAAAAAAAAAAAAAAAAAAGAGAAAAACGCAGTACAAAAACGCAAACGCCAAAATCATTTGAATCCAAACGGGTACCAAATAGTATTTTCACATGTACATAAGTTTTTTCTCCATTTTGGAGAGATTGTAATTTGGTGAGCTCGCCCTCCCCCGCCCTCTCGACCAAACACATGTCTCAACCATTTTCGCTCTTATTTTTCTCTCTCATTTTTCCATCCTCATCAAAATTATCTCAACCAAAACATAACATTAGACTCGTAGTTTAACAGTGACAAAAGCAAGAAGTGGGTAGATGATAGACCCATCTAACAAGGCCGGGGATAATCTCTTGGAATATGGACTGCAAATTCTTATCACAATCTTAAAACCCATTCTACTGCTGTTTAAATGAAGTAGCTTATGAACCATTGACAGTTCAATTGGGACATTTCCAAATTAGAATTAGTAATTGAATGATGATTAAAGAAATTGCAATTTTATCATATAGATTTTATAAATTGATGTCTAGATTTATATTTATCATATTATTGATGTGACACCAATTACAATAAATATAAGGCGGAAACATCATTTTAATCCTTACATTTTGGTGTCACAGTCAATTGGGTCTCTACATTTTCGAAGCGGACAATTTGGTTCCTACTATTTTCAAGTCACAGTTAATTTAATCCTTGCCGTTAGATGATTAATGGAATATGCTTAGGTGGCAGATGGAATGCACACGTGACATAAATTAAATTAAAATATAAATAGTCATTCCACATCAGCCTTTCCACATAAGCTTCCACTACTATTAATCCCACGTTACTCTCACATGACTCAATTATTGTCAACACTCTCACAGTCTCACTCATTACCATATGCGATTGAATTCAAAATACCCAAATTAAAATTCCAAATCCCTATCCCACGATGAACATGAACTCCTTCTTCACAAGCCTACTCCCCAAACGATACATATCAAAAAACAGACAAAAAACCTCATTAACATCAGCATCGACAGCCCCTTTTAAAAGCAACTTAACCTTTATAGGCTCATCTACATCATGGAGAACACAACTGGTATTTGGTACATAACCAGAAGCCTCAGCCTCTAGCCTCAAGAGTTCCAAAAATCAATGAATATGAACCTAATTTGTACGAGAATCATATCCAGCAAAAAAAGTGTAGACCTAGTTTTCGAATTCAATTAAACTATATCTAGGTGTTTTCTTATGCCCCATGTCCTCATCAAGCCTTGAATTTAATTTACAGAATCCCTTCTCCTTGCTTCAACATAAATATTTGATAACACAACATAAAAATTCTAGGATTTGTGGATTCTAGATGAAGTAATTTATCTGCAGTTTGTATACCCATATCAATGTTTTTATAAGTTTGACGTCCACTCAGAAAAGCGAGAAGAGATTTGGCTGTGAAGGAGTTCATGTTTATTGTGGGTTAGGGATTTGGAATTTTAATTTGGGCATTTTGAATTCAATCGTGTTTGTCAGTGAGGGAGACTATGAGAGTGTTGATGATAAGCAGGTCATGTGAGAGTAATATGGGATTAATAGCAATGGAAGTTGATGTGGAAGGGCTGACGTGGAAGGACTGATGTGGAAGGACTATTTATATTTTAATTTAATTTATGTCACATCTGCATTCCGTCTATCACCTAAGCAAATTCCGTTAGCCATCTAACGGCAAAGACTAAATTGATTGTGACTTAAAAATAGTAGGGACCAAATTGACTATGACACCAAAATATATGAACCAAAATAGTGTTTCCACCTAAATATAATTATAATATTGGTTTGTAAGTTTTGGATTGAAATTCGACTTAATAGCTAGTGTAGGGACACGGTTTACAACCCAAGCCCTAAATGTGTGGGATCTTGGCCCAATGAGCCCAATACAATAAATTTGTAGAGAGTGGGTCAAAAAACTAGGTTCTAATGAATTTGACAACGGCTAGTATGAGTTTGGAAGATTATCAAGCAAGAATAAAGAAGGTAAAGCTGAACGACTTCACTGTTTGAGGATGTCCAACATATATAAATTGATTACAATTGAATACAAGAACAACTTAGATTGTTACAGTGTTCTCTCTCTCTCTCTCTCTCTCTCTCTCTCTCTCTCTCTCTCTATTTTCCGATCCTCTTCTCATGGAGGGTCTTTCACATTATATATCTCCCTCTAGACCATCTTCATCCTACACTTGTTGATCATCTGAGCTCTCACTTGAGTACCTGTCCCATCAGACACCCTTTTTGGTTTTTTGTGAGTTGTGGTAGCCAAGACAGTAATGTTCAGAGGTCTTTTTTACATAAGTGCGACCAGAAAAGTAGCTGCAGTGCATTTAATGTGGTGGTAGCAGCCTTCCCATAGATTATTTTAGGTTTCATTCCTTCTCGTATGTTCATGAGCATGTCCCTATCATTGAAGCTTCTTGGAGGGTCACTCTAATTGCTGGAGTACATATTTGAGCTGCATTCATCATATCCAAGGAGGAGTTCCTCCTCGGACCACCTTTCATTCATTCCTTACTCATGAGACTTTAAATTGGAATTTCTAATAACTATTTGTTCCTCCTTGGACCATCCAACGTCCTCGGACAAAGCCCAAGGCCCAATGCATGATTCTAGGCCCTTAACCCTACAGCTAGTTTATTGCAAAACAAGCAATTCTTTTAAGTAGAGTCCAGTTAATTCAACTAGTAAAGTCTTTAATGGCTGAATAAGATATTTAGGTTCAATCCCCGCCTACACTAACCAAAAACTGATTGATGTCTTGGTTTAATGATAAAGAGATACCATCAAAAGTGGATGCCATAGGTTGAAACTATCTCAAAAAAAAAAAAAAAAAAAAAAACCTTTTAATCGTAACGATTAATTTAATCTAATGATTAGAAAATTGACACCTCATACAATTCACATTGACAAATTGTGTGATATTGCAAAAGGCCCAGCCTTACCTAATCCAAAAGCTACTAATTTGTTGAACTTTATGCTTATGGCTCAAGTGGTGTTTGACAAGGCTAGGTTTGTTAGAACATCTTCAACAGTTTCTCTAAATTTTTGTACTGTTTGGATAATAAACAGTGATATTTACCTTTTACCTATCTACTTTTTTAAATAAACATTTCAATAGATTCTCTATTTTTTATCCATCTTATTTAAATATTATTCTTCGTTCATTCTTTATTCTTTTTTTTTTTTAAATGTTCATTTATTCTTCCTCTCTTCATTCTCAATGGCTATATTTTTCAATGAGAAGTGTTATGTTCAGAACATTTTTCACAATACTTTCACTACAAAATCTTATGTGAAAAATTGTTACTAGTTTTAATTTGAACCTACTTCTGAAATTATTTTTTTACTTACCAATATTAGCTAATAATAATCTGTTACTTAAGATTTATTGTGAAATATTGTGGTAGCATTTCTCAATTGTGATTTCTTATTCTTTATATTATTTTTCCTTTCTTTCATCCTACATTTTTTCTTCTTTTTTTTTTCTTCTTGTTTTTTATCCTTCACACATGTATACCCACTCTTATCTCTATACTCCATTCTTCCTTTTCTACTTAATTTCAGAACACATTCCCCAGCTCTCTTTTTCTACTTAATTCCAGAACATTCTCTAGCTCTCTCTGTGATACTTCTCACATAATCTTGCTTGCCTTTTGGTTTCATTATCTTCAAACACACATAGACACGCATGGAGAGAAAGGACAAATCACCCTTGCTCCACCACACTGCCACCGCCACTCCTTCTCCTCACTGCGGGGTGCATGCAGCTAGGGGTCATATTGGCTTCTATTTTTTTTCCTTGTTCTTGATTAGTTTTTGTTTCTAATTTTAGATTTGTCAGCTCGGCTTCTATTTTTTTTTCTTGATCTTTTATTGTTGTTCTAATTTTTTTTTTTTGTCTGTTCTTGATTTGTTGTTGTTGTTCTGATTTTAGATTTGTTGTTTAAATTAAATTGGTTTTATGAGAACAAGAACTGTTTTGTAAGAAGAAACAAAGAAAGAGAGTGTGAGACCCAAAAACAAATCAAAGAAGAAAGAGAAAGAAGTGATAAAATATTAAGTGCTGGAAATTTTTAATGAAAAAAAATCAGTTGCTAATCTACAATAACCCCTCAAACTTGATGAGCTACTGTTCATAAGCAATTTTTTTTTTTTTTTTTTTTTTTTTTTTTTTTTTTTTTTTTTTTTAGTTTTAGAGAGACTGTTGGAGCCCTTTTTTCCTCTTTTTTCTGGTTTCATTCTCTATATTTTGGCTTTACCTACTCTATTGGAGATGCTCTTATAGCAAAGGCAGCGACTGGTTAGAGAGACGCAACCTAGGGATTTATATGTCCTAGTTCATGTGAAGATCCTAAAAGAGGTTAAAAGTGGGGATTTGGTTGTTCTTAAACAAGTAGTAAATTCTCGGTCTTTGGATTAATCTAATGTCCAAATTCAAAAAAGTTGAAACACAGGTGGTAGAAGTATCAATTCATGAGCCATTAGATTGTCTCAATGGTTAGGATTGAAGCAATTTATTGCACGAGATCTCAATTCGTAAGATTTTTTAATACAAGGTAAAAATTATGTACAGTTCCTTAAATTCTATTCAAAATTTCAATTAAATTCAAGACTAAGGTACATTTTTATTTCTTAAATTTAAGGTAGTTTTCATTTTGACCCTTCATGATTTATTAAAATTTCATATTAGCCCACCCCATTGTCCATTTATGTTAGCAATCTAATCGCTCATAATATGTTATCCAGCCTACAAATATGATATTTATGCATTCTACAAGATCCAGATTCTAGAGCTAGTTTTTCATGGAATAGCATTTAACAATCAGATTACTAAAGGATATGGACAACAAGACCAATATGAAAACGGGTTCAAACATAAATGACTAAAATAGAAATTTTGAAACTTAAATGGCTAAAATAAAAACAATCTTAAACATTAAGATCCAAAAGTATATTAAAGTTATGAGAGATGCTACGTTTACAACATTTTTACAACAAATCACAGGTGATTAATTGTTATTGGTTTAAATTTGAAACTAACACTAAGATTACTTTTTTGCATTAACAATAACAACCAGTAACAACCTGCCATTTAGGATTTGTTGTAAGAATGTTGTAAAAATGATGTAAACATATCTTTTCTCTTAAGTTATATTACATACCATAGGTTGAATTTAATAAAAAACACATCATTTAAGTTAACTCTCTTAATAAGAGTAGGGTGACACTTGTTTCACATATGCTGTCACACATAATTTTACACACTATGTTTTTGAACTAGTACCGAGCCTTGAAGTCACGATTTTGAATTCAAAATTCAATTCAAAAATAGAATATGCGTAACCGTTTATGCCTAATAAACACTAAATTATCCATACCAGGGGCATTGACATAACAATCCAGATAGACACATGGCAAAAAGGTAATGGCAAGAATCAGATTAGATTGTGAGCTAAATAAATCCACAGCAATCTTAACCCAAAATGAACACTGTTGTGTTGAGTAGAAGAACACTATTGTTGCTTGAGATCCTCGATCCACTCACTTCTTCTTTCCCCTCTCATCACAACAACAAAATGAGACCAACCAACAACAAAGGACCAAGTCCAAGGCGAGACCGAAACCAAACCCAACGTCGCTCTCCCTCACCCATCAAGGACCGGACTCGAACCCCACTTTCCTCACCTGGGCTCGACCCAACTCCAACTGGGTCGCGCCCAAATGGACTCACTCCTCCCAAGACCTCGCTCCTTGACCGTGAGCTTGTTGTCACCGAAGAAGACACTGCCACTCTCTTCGAAGAGCTCCGAGTTTCGTCGGATTCTAACAACCCTCGGAGCTTCCCGTACAACGTGAAGCAGCAATGCTGGAACAAGGCCGAGAAGGTCCGAGGTCGAGACCCCGATCGTTGGCGACGTGACGCTCTTGGGAACCTCGTCTTTCGGAAGCTCGTGGGTTGTCCCGGTTGTCTCTGTCATGATTATGATCACATTGTGCCTTACTCTAAGGTAACTCACATTTCTGTTTTTGGTTTTACTTTGAAAAAAAAAAAAAAAAAAAAAATCTTTCCGTTTGTTTTCGTTTGTGGTTTGGATTTTGTGAAGTGGGTTTGCTTTGGTTTTGGAAATTCAGGAGTCATTGTTTGTATAAATGTCTAAATTTTAAATTTTGTATCATAATTTTTATGGGTGTTTTTTGATTGGTTTGTGTGTGATATTTTGTGAAATGGGTTGTTTTGATTCGTGTGTTTATTAGACATTGAAGAGTCTGTCTATTTAGCGAATATGGAGCTCTGATTTTTTTCTTTTAGTATCTTAAGGCTTATTCTAGGAGTATTTTGCTTACAAGATTTGTTTCTGATCCCAATGCGGTAATTTTGGCAATCAGAATTGAAGTCCTTGCTGACTATTTGGGGAATATTTTTCCTTGCCTAAATTACATTTCAAAGTCTCTGAAAAAAACCTTGAGGTAAATTTTGAACTTTTGCATAGCTCTTTTGCTGCACCATTAGTGAGGACCTTGATGGGCCTGTGATATAATGCTAAGTTAGACATTAAGTTTCAGGCCTTGGATTCTCCCCTTAGTGCCTGGCTTGGGACCTTTTTCATTAAAGAGTCAAAACATATTCCAAAAGATACTGGTTAGAGCTCAACTAGAGAGTGTTAGTGTAAGAGGATGTTGCTGCTAAGGATTGATTCATGTAGTGATATAGATGGATTATTGTTCTTGTTCCGGTTCTTGTGTTTAGTATGGTTTGAGGAAGAAGCTCATTTTCAAAGATCCTCTTGAGCAAGCTAGGACCCTGATTGTGAAGGAGGGATTGTGCCATTTTCTTCTTTTGAGGTGGTTGTGCTGCTTTGAGGGGGGGGAGGAGAACAATTGAAGAGCTTAATGACATTATATGCAAACTTAAGCAAGATGAGACTAGAAAGATCCTGAAGCCATTATTACATAATTAAAAAGGAAGATATTGCTGTATAATATTCATTCACCAGATTTCTAATGCCGAAACGAGGGTGGATGTATGTCGAGTGTGATGCAATATTCTGAGAGGATGACATACTGGAAATGCAATTTTCAACTATCCAGTTATATTGCCTAGACAATATTTTGCATATTAATCTTTCTTAAGAGAAGAAGTTATGTTCAAGGGCCCTTTAAGGTTCTATAACCATTCAGTTCTTAAGGCTTTAGTTTTTTGTGTATTTGATGTGGATAATATATTAAAGCTGATTGATTCCATTGGTCCAAATTATAGAATATGAAATTATGGGTTTAGAATTGATTTGATTTTTATTTTGAGAGTTCTAATGGATTTGATTACTATCTTAATTATGATCTGATTTCCCTTATTTGATATAATGTGGTACCCTATTTAGCTCTGAAGTAAAACATTATTTTTATGTTGAATTTGATTAATAATATAGAATAGAGATTTTCTCTCTCTATCTTGGTGGTGATTTAAGCACCTTTAGGCAGTGAAGCCTAGGAATTTTCCTGTCCTTATCTTCTTTTCCCTTATTTCTATTTTCTACTCTTATTCAGTTCAGGAAAGCCATAACTGCTACCTTCCTTAGTGAACCATTCTCATCCTTCACAGCTGCACAACCTCATTACAAACCCCACCCACAACCTGTCAAACTCCTCACCAACACCATACAAAACAGCATCACCCTTCACCCACCATCAAGACCCCTCCCAAAATAAGAAAAACTGCATGAGCGCCAACTTGAAGCCCGTACCAGCCATAGGTCCGCTGCAAGCCGTCCTTACTGCCTTCAAATTCCACATGCCACAACAAATCTAGCACTGAAACATTCCCACTCGCCATTCATAAGCCCAATCATTGATGGTTGAAACAAACAGCCGCAAGTCCACCATAACTATCAATAACATTGTTCGTGTTGGAAAATCTGATTTTGCATCTCATACAAAACACACAGCGAAAGCAATAATCACGGATCTACTTCATTCATGAGAGATAACATGTAACTTTGAATTCTAGAACAAAGAATAGAAAGCGTACCTTGATGCAGGGAAATTCAAAACCAAGACTTGAGAATACCTTTAATCTTCATCTCAAATTCCACATGGTGCCCAAGAAGTGTGGTCTCTTAATCAGTCCTTTTGTACATTGATTCTCAAAAAAAAATCCTTCTCCTTGTAGAGAAAAAACTTTTTTTTTTTTTTTTTTCTTTTCATCATACGCACATTCTAACTACCTTGGTAGTTACTTTATTTAATAACTCTTATTAAATAAAAACTGATTATCTAATTGGGTTAGCCTTTTGGGCCTACCCAATTGAGCTTTAGTTTATGGCTTGAGATGGGACCAAAGGGAACAAATAAGACTATAGCTCCAATGGGTCTTGGGCTTTTTTGTCAACTCTTGACAAGTCCAAAGTTACCATTAATTATATTTAATACTTCTATATAAATATAATTGCACTCTAGGTCTTATTAATAAATTATATCCCAAGACTTTATTATACATGCAACCCTTCATTAAAATATTCATAGTAATATAAAGTCATGAATGTTGACTGCTACTTTGAAGATTACTACATCTTAATTCTTGTATACCCGGTTTAATCCTTTATGTTATTCATCATATATTTATGAAGTTCAATTTCATAAATATATACTTTAGTAACTTCTTACTAAAGTGGTTGGGCCCAATGCTCTGAATAACCAAACTCGTTAAACTTATCTCAAGGGAATATTTTATATTTCCGTTAAGAGATTATGAATTCCATCTTGAAAATATATGTTCCATCAACACTAAATGCGGCTGCCCAACATACTGAGATTTTGATCTTATCTTATAGATCTCACTTCTGATATATCAAAGCAACCTACATCTCATGATCGGGTCCATTATTCTCTCAGGATTTAGAGTTGATGTAAATAGAAGTCGTGAGATTTATTATTCATTTGACAGTCGTTAGGAGAATAATAAATCTCATAGCGGTTCAGTTTAACATGTTTTAATTCTTAAAACATATTAACATATTAACTAGAAGTCTCCACTTCCATGATCAAAACAAATCATCTTAGTTGATATGTTATAGTTTTCGCAGATAAAATGCCCAATTTCATCACCGACTACGAACTAAAATTCTAAGTTTACAAAAAACTTGTGATTTATATCTTCTGTGACTTTTCACATAAATCACATACTATGCATCTCATAGACTAAAATAATGTCCCATTAGTTCATTTATAGATAGTATCATATAATTAAACAATTTAATTATTTATGTCATACCAATAAATTGAATTTTAGGACATAAACCCCAACAGTTTGTACCACCCATCAAGCTGCCACCAGCAACTGAAAGCCCTGATAGTAGATCATGAACACTCCATGCGCCAGTGATTAAACTTTCCTGATTCTGATGTGCTGCGGTCATCATCTCTAGTCCATGTGTGCCAAGCCGTTGCTGAGGTGTCACTAGACTGCTTTGCTGGCCTTTGCAAGCCCCGGTTCTAGAATTTGTTAAAACTTAGGGTACCACCACTCCATCCTTATGTTTAGCTGTCCCATTTAGGAAAACTCCAGTCTAATCTGGTTATGGTTAGCCCAATATTTCACCCAATAAAAGGTCGTACCTAGTGCACAAAGCTCCCACTTTTGCAAGGTTTTGGAGAGGTTGTGGTGGACAACCTTACCCCCAATTTTTTTTTTGGAGAGGCTGATTTTTGGACTTGAATGGTCGCTTTTTTGGGTGGAAGACACTTGTCATCACATCAAGGCCCAACCTCTAATGATTCACCCAATCCATTAAAAAAGCAAAGAAAGTAAAAAAAAAAAAAAAAAAAAATCCAAACCTTTACAACTCTAAAAACAAACCAAAGCTTCTCATTTGACCTGGCCTATTAAAGCCCAACAAAAAAAGCCCTCAAGCCCTGCTCCCTTAAGCCCTTCCATTCCCATCCAAGGTCTATGATCCATCTAGTGTTACGATGAGCTATACTCAACAGGGCTAAGTTTCCCTCACCCCAAGATAGTTGATGTGGACGCTGTCTTAATGTTGTTTGATTCCACTGGTCTAGATTATGAAAATTGAATTGATTTGAATTTTGACAGGGCTTACGAGAGTCTGGTCAACAATTTTTTGTTTTCTTGAGTTAAATTTTTCTATTTTGTACTTGTCAATGACATGAAGAGTCATTAAAGATTTAAGTGAGACTTATCTTTGGCCAACTTGAGTACCCAAAAGTTGCAATAAGTCTAAATGTTGCCTTTCTGTTCATGATTTCTTTTAATGTCTTTGTTTGAAATGGTCATTTGTGAAAATTTATACTGAAATACTTTTCCTAGTACCTACCATATTGATTGTTTTTTTAATATTTTTTTTCAACTGCTTCATGATGCTTGATTTGAATATTTACAAATTTCAGGGAGGACAAAGCACACTTGAAAATTGTCAGGTTTTGCAGGTATCTGAATGTTCACATTGTGCAAGTTTGGCATTTTGTTTTTACATGTTTGTGCTGAAGAAATATTACATAATAAAATATTTTCCAGTTCTTCAAAGTTAATAGATCAGGATATCTCAGTTTCTTTGTCTTCGCGTGTTTTATGAAAATTGAGTTGAGATGTACATATCTGTACACAAATCTAATAATTAAAGTGAACACTCAAAAGAATCAGTTATGTCCCTGGAGTAAGCTTTTATGTAAGTTTGTAAATGTTATTAGTTCAAGCCGGACAGAGTCTTCCTCTCTGAGCCATACTCTAGCCAATATACTGGTCAATATTGTACACTGCTTCTAATTAAAGTTTTCATTTATCCAAATATTTTGTTATGAGTTATAAATTTATAATGTGTTCCTCTGGCATACCAAAACGTATGAAAAAAGGTTGAAAGGAAAGAATTAGAACCACTTTAAGAATTTAGATTAATAATTTGTATGGTATATAGGGAAATGTCATTTTCGTTTAGTTCAGTTACCATAATAACTTCATGCTATTGAAATCGAATGCCGTTTTTGTGAAGTTCAATCAACAGATGAGTACCAT